>NW_007248349.1:279924-307253 GCF_000164805.1 Carlito syrichta
CGGCCACTGCACTCCAGTCTGGGTGACAGTGAGACTCCAACTCAAAAAAATAAAAATAAATAAAAATAAAAAACCACATTGACTATTGTTCTATTGTCTTCAAATATAAAAGGTAGCCTTATAAAGCATATATTCTAAACACCAACTAAGTCTTTTCAGAGATACACCATGGGCAGAGTAAAATTAAGACTTTGAGGGAATGATTTAGAACAATTTGTGCTATTATGGACTGAAAGACCAAGAAAGTACATTGTAGAAATGCATCTTCATAACAGATAATACATTTTATTCTCATAATTTTGATCATCTTTAAGTTTTCCAGACATTCTTCATATTTAAGTTTTCCAGACATCCTTTGGGAAATAAAATAAAAGACCAAGCTGGGCATGATGGCACACACCTTATAGTCCTAGCATCAGGAGGCTGAGTGAGACAGAAAGATCATTTGAGCCTAGGAGTTCGAGTCCAGCCTAGGCAACATAGCAAGATCTCATCTCTCAAAAAATAATAATTAAAAAAAAAAGACTAAGTAGGTCCCATGAAAATAACATTACAGATGTATATATGTACCCTCTTATCCAATAATTCTATTCCTAGGAATTTAATCACAAGGAAATATTCAAATAAGTACTCAATTTGTCCCAAGATGTTCAGTTCAGCACTGTTACAAATATAAGAAATAACTAATATATTTTGTCACTGATTGGAGAGAATATAAATCAATTTGGTACACTGATACAATACTACAGAATACAGTCTTTAAAATAGATGGGGTGTATATAACTGAAATGGGAAGGTATGCAAGGTAACAAAAAAATTAGCCAGAAAAGCATGTATTATACATGCTTTTTCATATATTAAAAAAATTACTACTGTGTATTTTCACATGTGACTGTTCAAAAGGGTGAAATCTAAGCTACTGGCTCCAAAGTGTTAACAGTATTTACTTACCTCTGGGGGGGATAAGCTTAGGGATGGGGGAAAGCCTATATCCATTTGTGTGCCAGTTGTAATAGGTTTCTACTATTTTTCTAATCAAAACTTAACTTTTAATAATTAAGAGTAAGTCTTTAAAAATTCTAGAAGTATGCAGTATTATTTTCAAATCCTCTTGCAAGATTCTGTTAAAAAAAATTGAGCTACTGCCAGACAATCAGATACAAATACAGGAATCTTCAGTAAGAACACTTACCTTTTAATTGGTGTAGTAAAGACTTAAGACTATTTTGTATTCGTTCCTGGATCTCTATTGTATCCTCTGAATATGAAAAACAAAAAATGAACAACTTTCAATTCTTTTTTTAGAAAGATAAATAAGGGCAATACCCCCAAGCAGCTCATGGACAAGTGCATTTTATTTTCTCTTAAGACTCCTAGAAATTTAATTTCACTACTGAGAGGCAGAAAAGATAAAGGAAAAAAAAAAAGGAAAGGCATTAATTACATTTCTGCCAAAGGTACTATCTAAAATCCTGGAGGAGTACTTCCTATGTGCTCCAAATACTCTGAAAGGATCTAAAAACCCTATGATCTTTTCTTTAAAAGAGAAAGAGAGAGAGAGAGATATCAGTCAGGCACAGTGGCTCATGCCTATAATCCCAGCACTTTGGAAGGCAGAGGAGAAAGGAATGAATGCTTGAGCCCAGACTTTTAAGACTAGCCTAGGCAGCATACTAAGACCTCATCTCTACAACAACAACAAAAATTAGCTGGCATAGTGATGTGTGCCTGTAGTTCCAGCTTCTTGGGAGGCTGAGACAGAAGGACTGCCTGAGCCTAGGAGGTTGAGCCTATGGTGAGCCGTGATCATGCCAATACACTCTAGTCTGGGCGACAGAGTAAGAGCATGACTCAAAACAGAAAATCAAAACAAAACAAAAGGTCTACAGAATATTTGTGATTCTCACTGGGTTGAGAGCTTAGAAAAAAATTCTTCTCAGGTCGGGCACAGTGGCTCATGCCTATAATCCCAGCACTTTGGGCGGCTAAGGTGAGAAGACTGCCTGAACCCACGGGTTCGAGACCAACTCCTGCAACTTGGTGAGACCGCATCTAAATTTAGCCAGGTGTGGTAGCACATGCCAGCTACTTGGAAGGCGGAGGTGGAAGGGTCACCTGAACCCAGCACGTCAAGGGTGTGGTGAGCATGCCACTACATTCCAACCTGGGTGACGGAGTGAGACTGACTCAAAAAAAAAGACAACAAAAAAAACTCTTCTCCACAAAATTTAGGATTTCACTTTTAAAATCCAATCATATTTCAACAAATGAATTTCTTCACTTTTTGTTCATAACAAGTAATTTTATTTTATTATTTTATTTATTTACTTATTTTTTTGAGTTGGAGTCTCATTCTGTCGCCCAGGCTGGAGGGCAGTGGCACGCTCTCGGCCATGGCAGCCTCGACCTGCTGGGCTCCGGCGATCCTTCTGCCTCAGCCTTCCGAGTAGCTGGGACTACGGGCACGCGCAGCCACACCCGGCTAATTTTTGATTTATTGTAGAGATGAGGTCTCGCCAAGTTGCCCAGGCGGGTCTCAAACCCGCGGGCTCAGGCAATCCACTCACCTCAGCCTCCCAAAGGCGCAGGATTACAGGCTAAGCCACAGAGCCCAGCTTATAATAAGTAATTTTAAATACGAAATGGACTTAAGCTTCTAAGAGATTACTTTGTAACCTGTAATTATACTCTCTTATATACTAAACCAGACATACGTAGAACAGCTTCCATATACACTGAATTTTTCCAAATCTATGATGCTTACACATTTTATTGCATTTATTAAGTTTTCAATGACAAAGAGCCAGTAAACACACATGGAAGTGTACACTTACCTAAACCACTGATATCCAGCTCATAAATATCATTAACAAGATAAAAAGAGCTTATCTGGCACTCAGAACAGCCAGAACTTAAAAATCCACCCATTCTGGTAGGTACAGGACCAAGAAAAGGATACTAGGAAAAAAAGGGAAAAAATATGCCCTTTAAATATGTCTAAATAGTCATAAATATAATTATTGCAGCTGTGATGGCAAATATTTATTGATGATACCTGAATTTCCTTCTCAATAAATCGCTTTCCTGTCTCCAGGGCTACCTCCAGCTGTTGAAGGAGTAAACGAAGAATATCAATCCGGGAGGACACACCATTCTCAGTCGTCTTCTCTGAGTTCTTTGGTTCCACAGGGTGGTTGAGGCTTGAAAGTCCACTGATTAGCCTCAATGTTAAGGATCGAATTCTTAACCACAAGGTCTCTTCCTCCAAGGAGAGTTTCTTATGTTCTTCAGAAACATCCCTTAAATAGAAACATCCCCAAACCATCCATATTCAATCTGTTGCCTTCAAATCGTTCAAAGTTCTCTTTCACCAGTCAAGACTGCTTTCAATGGCTCAAGTTTTCATTTACAAGCTGACTGGTTTTAGACAAGTCAAAATCTTCTGAATTTCCATTTCACTATAAATAAAATGGGAATTATAACCTACCTAACAGGTCATTTTCCCTGTGAGACTTTATTCTCTGATGATAAAAAATAACACATGATATACAAAACTCAAATGAAAGAAATGCAAAAAATAGAAAAAATGCCCTGAAAACCAAACACCCGCAGTATTTACAAGCTTGGTACAGATCCTATCAGACTTTTACAATATGGATGCATAAAAATATAACTAAAAATAATATAAGCAATTTTAAGCACATTGGTTCAAAGTATACTTCACCTTTTTATGAATGTTTGCAGAATAGAGTTAATGTAGCAGGTCTAAGCTATTAGTGTTAGAAGAGCCTGCACAGTTGACCCTTGGCTGATGTCTGGGAACTTGGCACTCCAATCATTTCCTAAATGATAAGAGTGGTTCATTGTGGCAAAACTATACAAACCATGTAGTTTATGGTGAACAACTGCTTTACTTCGGGATTCTTGAACAGTGGTACATGCTGGGCAAAGAATAGGTCAATGAAAACCTTGAGCACTACTGAGTCTTTTATGGGCTTCCTTGAGCAGAAACACTATGCATATGTTACTTTATTTTTTGCTGGTGGAGAAATGAGCACACTGGATGTGTCCCTTCAAAGGAGGGAAAAAGGGTTGAGCACGGTGGCTCAAGCCTGTAATCCCAGCACTTTGGGAGGCAGAGGTGAGAGGATTGCCTGAGCCCAGGGGCTCGAGACCAGTCCGGGCAATTTGGCGAGACCTCATCTCTACAATAAATAAATAAATTAGCTGGGTATGGTGGCGCATGCCTGTAGATCCAGCTACTTGGAATGCTGAGGTAGAAATATCACCTGAGCCCCAGCAGGTCAAGGCTGAGATTGCTGTAAGCATGCCACTGCACTCCAGCCTGGGTAACAGAGTTGAGACTCAGACTCAAAAAAAAAAGTCGGGCTCGGTGGCTCAGCCTTTGGGAGGCTGAGGTGAGTGGATTGCCTGAGCCCGCAGGTTCGAGACCCACCTGGGCAGCGAGACCTCATCTCTACAATAAATCAAAAAATCAGCTGGGCGTGGTAGCGCATGCCTGTAATTCCGGTTACTTGGAAGGCTGAGGCGGAAGGATCGCCGGAGCCCAGCAGGTCGAGGCTGCGGTGGCCGGGAGCAGCCACTGCACTCCAGTCTAGGCGACAGAGTGAGACTCCCACTCAGAAAAAAAAAAGTTTTACAGTGTGGTGATTCCTAAAAAGTCTAAAAATCGACCTTCCATACGAGCCAACAATCCTCTTTCTAGGAATATACCCAGAGGAACTCAAATCATTCTATGAAAAAGATACCTACACATGCATCTCTATCACAATAGCAAAACCATGGGACCAACCATGCTGCCCATCAATAGTGAACTGGATAAAAGAAAATGTGGTACATATACACAACGGAATATTATGCAGCCATAAAGAAAAATAAAATTATGGACTTCATGGCAGCTTGGATGGATTTAGAGTCTATAATACTCAATGATCTATCACAGAAACAAAGATCTGAATACCACATGTAGTCACTTATAAGTGGACCCTGAACATTTATCATAATACTCTAAGAAAGGGACTGGCAGTAGTGGGACACTGCCAGGAAGGAGCCACACTACATCAATAAGGGTAACTGCTCTCAAACCAGGCAAAGTAGGGACAAAGGGAGGCACAAACTTTACCTGTATGATGACCACATATGTACCTAACCCTGAATTGTACCCCACATCTTTAAAATAAAATTTAAAAAAAGAAGGGAAAAAGCACTGGAATTCTGTTCACAAAATTCTAACTCGGCATATGCTTTTTTCCCTTGCTGATCCTGTCAGGTACCCTTCACACTATAATGAACCTTAGCCATTGAAAGTAACTATGTGCTGAGTCCCTTTGAGTCCTTCTAGTGAATCAGTGAATATGGTCTTGGTAAACCATAAATCACAGTATTTTCAGAACTACCTCATATATACATCTTTGCATGTTTGTGCATTTATTTCCTTAGGTTCTACTTTCCTAGAAGTGGATCTGCAAATTAATGGTATGTGGCATTCTTAGTCTTTAATATCCTTTCCTATAGTAAGATTATATAAAGTTTTATCTCCCGTAAATACATTAAAATAACCATTTTCCACATAACTTGGCTGACAACAAGTATTAATCTTTTTTGTTAGAAATAAAATCTGTATTGCTGCGGGGTGTGTTTCTTTGAATTTCTTATTAAGACTTTTGCCTGATTTGCCTGATTTGTTTCTTAGTTAACAATCTTACTGATTTATTAAGAGTTCTTATATATATGAAAATTTACCATAACCTTTAGAACTCAACAAATTTATGATTTCTATTTACAGAAGTTATGTTCCCAGATTTGACATAATGCTAAGAAAGTCTTTCCTCATTTAGAAATATTTCCTGCTGGGTGCAGTGGCTCACGCCTGTAATCCCAGCTCTTTGGGAGGTGGAGGTGAGAGGATTGTCTGAGCCCACAAGACCAACCTGGGCAATTTGGCAAGACCAGCCTGGGCAATTTGGCAAGACCTTGTCTCTACAATAAATAGAAAAATTAGCCGGGTATGGTGGCACGTGTCTGTAGGTCCAACTACTCAAAAGGCTGAGGCAGAAGGATTGCCTGAGCCTAGCATGTCGAGGCTGCAATGGCCATGAGTGTGCCACTGCACTCTAGCCTGGGCGACAGAGTAAGACTCCAACTCAAAAAAAATTTTTTTTTCTTTTAGAATTTCTAAGGAGTTTTAGTTTTAAGATACATTCTTGAATTCATCTGGAATTCTCATATATGCTCCGAATAAGATATAACTTTTAGATTAGCCAGCAGTCCCAACATAGGACTGAAAGATATTTTCTTCATTTGGCTTACCTATATTTTCTCATTCCTACAACAAACATGTAATTTTTTTCTTTCTTTTTTCTTACTCTGTCACCTAGGCTGGAGTACTGTGATATGATAGCTTACTGTAGCTTTGAACTCCTGAACTCAAGCAATCCTCCAGCCTCAGCCTCCTGAGTAGTTAGGATTACAGGTATGCACTGTCACACCCAGCTAATGTTTTTTTTTTTTTTTGTAGAAATGAAGATCTTGTTATGTTACGCAGGCTGGTGCTGGAATTACAAGTGCGAGCCCCTACACCCAGCTAGATTCATCCTAATTCTTTAAAAATAAATTGCTTCACCCAGGAGTTATAGGCTGCAGTAAGTCATATGATTATACCAATGCATTCCAGGCTGGGTGACAGAATTAGACCCTGCTCTTAAAAAAAAAAAATGGCTGGGCGCAGTTGGCTCATGCCTATAATCCCAGCACTTTGGGAGGCCGAGGTGAGAGGACTGCCTGAGCCCACGGGTTCAAGACCAGCCTGGGCAACTTGTAGTTCCAGTTACTTGGAAGGCTGAGGCAGAAGGATCACCTGAGCCCAACAGGTTGAAGCTGTGGTGGCCATCAGCATGCCACTGCACACCAGCCTGGGTGACAAGGTGAGACTCCTACTCAAAAAAAAAAAAATTGCTCGTGATTAATTTCCAGGTACCTCTCCCTTCCCCCCCTCCATGTGCTTGTGTGCATGTGTGTTTGAACCAAGGAAGACCATGTGAAGACATAATCATGAAGAAGGCCTTCACCAAGAACCCAACCATGTTGACACCACAGAACTGTCAAAAATAAATGTTTGTTGTTAAAAAAAAAAAAAAAAAAATTCCAGTTACCTGTCTTTTGGATCCCAGCTGAAGAAAACATTTAAGTCTCTGTTGTCTCGCAAATCTTCCCATGGAATGTCATCTTCTTCTGGTCTAAGATTCATTGATTTTATACTTTCTGCTAAACTGGTTGATCTGTGACACAGAAAACTTATGTATTATTATAATAGTGAAACAGTCATGAAGACATTATCAGCCAGTACTTTTACTAAAGAGGAAAGAAAAGAGAAGGAAAAGTCGGGCTCAGTGGCTCAGCCTGTAATCCCACGCCTTTGGGAGGCTGAGGTGAGTGGATTGCCTGAGCCCGCGGGTTCGAGACACGCCTGGGCAACTTGGCGAGACCTCATCTCTACAATAAATCAAAAAATTAGCCAGGCGTGGTAGCGCGTGCCTGTACTTCCAGCTACTTGGAAGGCTAAGGCGGAAGGATCGCCGGAGCCCAGCAGGTAGAGGATGCGGTGGCTGGGAGCGGCCACTGCACTCCAGTCTGGGCGATAGAGTGAGACTCCAACTCAAAAAAAAAAAAAAAGAAGGACGCATATACAATGAAATAGAAACAAGCACAGATCATGCTGGCTTGCTACATAGCAAGGGGAAGCCTTGTGGAAGTGCAATCAAAATAAAGGGGATCAGTATTAATTCCTGAAACACCTTGGTTTATAGGGGAGGAGTAATCTTGTAAGCACAGCACGGGCCAAAGGTTGATAACCACTGCCTAGGTTGACTTCAGTAATGGACCCAAGATATAGCTGGCAGTACTCTTTCATGTGCCAGGTTTTGATTTCCTTTTCTTCCCTGTTCCTATCCTTTTTCTCTTTTCCCTCAGTATTCCTTAAGCATCCTAACCACTAATAGTTCTCAGCAACTAATCTAATCCCTTAGTTCCTTTATAGCTCTTGTACAATACTTACATACTTGCTTCAAGTAGAAGATCTAACAGCATGCGTTCAGTACGAACTTGTGCAAAATGAAGAGAATTATTCAGCCTGTTCCTAAAAGCGATAAACTCTGGGATCTTCTCAAATGCACCATATTTGTAAGCTTGAATAATATATTCTGAGGTCTGAGAAGGAAAGACATCATCTTGGTATAAATATTTCACAAGTCAGGAAATGTAAGCAAACCCTGCCAATCAAAACAAAACACTCAAAACTAAAATTAAGTTTGAATCTAGTATCTAAAGGTCTTGGTCTAAAAGAACATAAGCTTTTTAAAATGTTATTTTTCTTCCTTCCTATACCTGAGACAAATGTCTTCTTTACTAATATTACTAATCATAATACCCAACTGCTGCTACCATTACACAGATCTTCTCTTGGCAATCATGTCTTTCAACTTAACAGGAATGGAAGTTTTGTTTTGCTACATCCTTCAAAAATTTGGTTAGTGTCATTCTGGAAGGGATATTACTCCATGTTTTTCTGTATCTAAAATAAACTGTTTCATATAAATGTTCCAAAAACATCAGAATAAGAGAACCACTTGATCCCCACCACTTGAAATCACTCGCCTTCAGAAAAAGACAGGCTGCTCTTTGGTTTTGTTTATTTCTGAATACTGTATCACAAACACATGGTATATAAGCATTACATTAGGATTGAAGATACTGAACAAAAGACCTATAAATATTCATGTCATAAACTATTCTGAAAACAGAAAGACATCAAGAAACAGGTTTCTTCTGCTAGAAATTTCCATAAACAAGTGATGAGAACACTTACCACATGTGCTTTAGATTAATACGTATGTACAGATGAAACATCACAGAACAGAGACAAGATAAAGAATTCTAAACAGAAATCCTGACAATAGAAGAAATCTCAGGGAAGAACATTTCATAGGTGTGGGCCTATTAGCCATCTGGATCAGACAGAAGATTACCCTTTGGGCCAAGAAAAGTAAAAGCTCTAAACTGATGTCTGCCCCAAAGATCCTTTCTAGAAAAGGTAGTCTTTTTATACAGTCTCAGTTAATCAGCTCTGCCCCCATCTCCATTATGTCTGAATAGTTTGCCCAGTAGGAAAATAGGCCAATAGTCAACAACATACCCTCTGATATACAGCCTTGCAGGGTTCATTTCAGGCCGCGGGATTGCGCCACGGGCGCTAATTCAACTGCATTCGATGCGGCTTTTAAACCCCCATGGGACACCTCGGCGAGCTGTTTGCCTGCAGTATCTGGAGAAATTAAAGACGGACGGACACAAGAAAATTAAAAAGATTACTTGTGATCCTGCAGGTTTCAAGAAGGACTACCTAAAAAAGTTCGAGTGTACCTTCTAGCTTGATTAAAGACAGTGATACACCCCATCAAGAGGAGGCCAGGATACTTTAACATATATGCCTATCCTATGGCCCCTTGGCTTAGAAAACATAGCAAGGTTTACTATCAGCCTTTGCAACAGAAACTTACAGCTTGGAAAAACCAGCTGGTTAGGAACATATGATTTAACAATTGATCAAGAAGAAAATATGACTTTGGTAATTCCAATCAAATTTATAAAATACACTATGATTAAAGGGGAGAACCCAGCCTTACCGAGTGTAGAGGCAATTTTAATTTCTGAGTGGTCCATGGAATACCACTCTCTTAAAAAAGCAATAGCTTTTAAAAGAGAAAAACAAGGGGCAAAAAAGAAAGAATATAGTCTTTAATAAGCTAAAAGGGTAGCTATGATTCCCTGGCTTGTCTTTTTTAGATAGTCCTCCTTTAACACTGCAGCAAAGTACCACTGCAGATCTAGACAAGGACTTGGGAAGCGACTGATAGGACAAAGGCTGTATAAGTATTACTCGTTTGGAAAAAAAAAACACCGAATGTAACTGCAGGCAAAACTGGAAGCCACAGGCACTTAAAGACTTCTGAATATCAAAGTATGTTGTCCGCACCTATTTCTACTCATTTATGCACCAAGGAGGCTATTGACATCCCGTATGGATCCTGAAATGAACCCTGGTCACTGTAAAAATTAGCAAAATAAAGTCAAACCCCTGAATAATTATCATCACGAATGCCTAAAACAGATAATTTAAAGGGAATTTTTAGGAACCATAGACATGTAAATGACTTTCAGAGATACGAAAATGTAGTACTGAGTCTAACATTATTAAAAAATCTATTCCAAAGTAAAGATGACAGCAGGAAATAACCTCTCTAGAAAGCAAGTCTCTGTGTAGGCCTTCCAAATATAACTTCTAATCCCACAGTACAAAGCCTTTCTAAGCAGAACACTGGCTTTTTCATTTAAGTAAAAATGAAGGTGTTCTTTCAAAGAGCTAGTTGGGAATTGAAATACATCAGTCACCTGGGGATCCCCAAAACAACCAAGAATAAAAGATATAGAACACAGAGCTTTGACTCTGAAGAGAGATACTTGTAATACTATGAGCAGAAGGTTTAACATATACAGTATAACATAGCCATGATCTTTAGCCTTAGATGCATTTAGGAGACAGTCCATACCACAGTCCTTCTTTGCTTTCTTTTTTTTTTTTGGGTTGGAGTCTCACTCCGTCACCCAGACTGGAGTGCAGTGGCTGCTCCCGGCCACCGCAGCGTCGACCTGCAGGGCTCCGGCGATCCTTCCGCCTCAGCCTTCCAAGGAGCTGGAACTACAGGCGCGCGCTACCACGCCCGGCTAATTTTTGATTTATTGTAGAGATGAGGTCTCGCCAAGTTGCCCGGGCGGGTCACGAATCCACGGGCTCAGGCAATCCACTCACCTCAGCCTCCCAAAGTGCTGGGATTACAGACTGAGCCACCGAGCCCGGCTCAGTCTTTATTTTCTTATTCTGGTACTTGGCATTAAGGTCAAGGTAAATTTTCCTTGCGGTATTTTGTTTTTCTTTTGCCTCTAGGACCCCTCCACCCCCAAGATTGTCTACTTTCCTAAGAGTAATAAGTAAGCTCCATCTTCTTAGTTCGTAGTAATAAAAATACATTTCAAGCAAAGAGTTCCTAGTCCAGTAAATGCAATCTAATCTCAATAAAATGCAAGTTTTATCATGTTCAACATCACATATATTCAGATGAATTAGTCACTTCTGTCATACACAACCATCATCAAAACATCAAAGATAGAAAAAAAACACTGAGGATAACACCTTCTCACATTGTTCCTGGGGATGTCCAGTGCCTACATTGCAAAATTTTTGTGGTTCTGTTTTTTTTTTCTTTCAAAACAACTCTTCAGACACAATATTTGTGGCAAGAAAAATTAAAGCCTAACCTACATATAAAATAATGTACCTTTATTAACCACATCTTCATGAATAATATGGCTTTTCTAGAAGGCTGGATGATTCAAAGCTGGAGGAAAACCAGCCAGTAGGCTTGAATTAATCCCTTATTTATTCCCACTACATCAAAGCTATTTGAGAAACAAAGCTTTGCAAGTTTCTTCATTAATCAAGTGGTTCTTTAAGCTCTTTCTTATAAATACAGAAATGTGAGCCTACATAATGAGATTTGGGGAAATTAATTCTTTAGATTTTTTTTTCCCCTGAGTTAGTGAGATTTCTTGGAAACAGAGGAGGGAAAGCACAGATATCTAAACAGATAGTGAAAACTCATAGATATATAACTCACTTATGCTAGGAGATTTTAGAAATCCTGTGTCCTAGAGATGCCCTTCTGACCTCCAACCCACGCCAGCATCTTCTGAACAAAGTGCTCAGATGCTGACACCCAGGTTCCTTTCTCTGATCAGAATTTGTGTTCCAAAATGGTATCTGAACAGAGAGCCCAATCACTGGAGGATAAAGAAACCCTTGGGGAGCCGGGCTTGGTGGCTCAGCCTGTAATCCCACGCTTTGGGAGGCTGAGGTGAGTGGATTGCCTGAGCCGGCGGGTTCGAGACCTGCCTGGGCAACTTGGCGAGATCTCATCTCTTATTGTAGATCAAAAAATCACTTGGGCATGGCAGCACACACCTGTAATTCTGGCTACTCAGAAGGCTGAGGCAGGATCGCCATCGCCCAGCAGGTGGAGGCTGTGGTGGCCAGGAGTGGCCACTGCACTCCAGTGTGAGCGACAGAGTGAGACTCCAACTCAAAAAAAAAAAGAAACCCTTGGGGGAGGGGACACAGGCTAAAAAGCTAACAGATGATAAGCAGCTTACAAGCTATATTATCCTTTGCTAATCTAACCCTCTAGGCCACTCCCAGAAACTTATCAGAACATAATTATCATAAACTGAGAACAACAAACCTATTTTCCATCGTTCAGAAATGCTTCTGCCCTGCTTTCTATATTTAATGAACTCTTAAAGAATTAGATGGACGATAGATTAGGCGTAGCTATTATAGTAACATAAGGGTTTTTAAAATTTTTCTCCTAAGTGAGGCTTGCCAAGAAGAAAACCAGAAACTAGCTTCCTTGCCAGTTCCTTAGACCACGGGAATGGGAAGCTATGGGCAGATATCTGGCACAGTCAATTCAGGAAATGAGTCTTGTTTTTTTTTGAGTTGGAGTCTCACTCTGTCGCCCAGACTGGAGTGCAGTGGCCACTCCCGGCCACTGAAGCCTCGACCTGCTGGGCTCCGGCGATCCTTCCACCTCAGCCTTCCAAGTAGCTGGAATTACAGGCATGTGCTACCACGCCCGGCTGATTTTTTTGATTTATTGTAGAGATGAGGTCTTGCTGCCCAGGCGGGTCTCGAACCCACGGGCTCAGGCAATCCACTCACCTCAGCCTCCCAAAGGCACGGGATTACAGGCTGAGCCACCGAGCCCGGCAGGAAATGAGTCTTAGATGTACATGAGAACCACCAGGCATGGTGGATGATGTCTCTAATCCCAGAATTTTGGGAGGCTGAGGCAGAAGAATCACTTGAGGCTAGGAGTTTGAGACTAGTCTGGGTAACACAGTGAGACCCCCATCTTTACAAAAAATTTTAAAATTAGCCAGATGTAGTGGCACATGCCTGTACTCCCATCTACTTAGGAGGCCAAGGCTGGAGAATTGCTTGAGCTGCCCAGGAGTTTGAGGCTGCGATAAGCTATGATCATGCCACTGCACTCCAGCCTGGACAACAGAGCAAGACCCTGTTTCAAAAAAAGAAAGAAAGAAAAAAAAGAGAGAGACAAGTATGTGAGAACCAAGTAGGCAGTGATCGCCCTAAAAACAAGCCTTCTCTCCACATTCATTCTTAGGAAGTTTCTTGTGGTTGGTCAGCTGAGTATAGACATAAGGTTTTTCCACAAAAGCTTCTGCTTGACCAGTTAAGTGGAACTCAAGTCTGCTTGCAGTGAAAAATAAGTTACAATTTCCATCCTTTCATTATGGCACAGAAAAGTTCTATCTTATTTATTGCTACTTTAAAAGACATATTATTGACCTAAATTTCTTAGAATGTCCTTTATTTTTCTAAGAAAATGTAAGTGTATTCACTATTGACAAAGAGCAAGGAGGATATAAACTTCAGAATTAAATAAGGTAACAAAGAGCAGCTACTACTGCAGAATCTTATATGGCATGGCAGGCTATAAACATTTATGGGCTATTTCTTATACCCTTGGAAAAGTCTCTTAGAAATCAAAAAGACAGATCTGAGAGGTATAACACTTCACAGCCTGTTTACACAGTTTTAAATGCAACTTCCCAAGGATTCTATTAAACACACCCATTCTAACAAACACAAATAACTCTCTACCAGCCTTGGACAGTAAGCTGTGGCCTAGTATAGCATAGTGCACCTCAACACGTGTACTTCTTGACATGCGGTAACTTACACTCTGTCTTGTATGTAATCAGCAAGCAACACTATAGTAAAAAAGCTTTTTTTTTCACTTACATCTTTCTGGTTGGAGTGGAAAAACCTGAGTGCGAAGTTACAGGATTGGGACGCAGCAGCATACTGACCTAAAGATTCGGCGTATCGGGTCAAAAGATAACTAGATCAGAAAGAAAGAAAAAAATACATGTTATACTTACCCACCTCTAGTATCAAACACTACACTTCAAATTACTTGGCAAAGAAATGGTTAGGCATAAGGAAAAAGTAAAACATCCTGCCACAGAAATGAATTAATTCACAGGATCAAAATTTTTTTAAAAAAAGAACATAGTTAACTCCATTTTGCAGGAGACCTAAAGTTCTATGCTACTCTTTCTTACACTCTGAAGATTTATGTAATGTAAAAGTTGTAAGAGAACATAATGCTGTCTTCCTAAAACCATCGCAGGGGACAGAGAAAAAGCCCTTAAGTAATCAAAATACTTTTGATTTTGAGTAGACAAAATTACAAATTCAAAAGGATCTCCAAGTTCAAATAAAGTATATGTGTCAACCTCAACTGCAAGTCAGAAGTAAAGGTTAAAATAATACATGTTAAGAATAAGGCTTCAAAGAATAAGGCTTCAAAGTATTTGCAATCTCTGGGAAAACTCTGAAAACATTTCCAAGTTATGCAAATTTTAAAACTGCCACAAAATGTTGGCAGAAATAAAACTGCTTTGCAATGGATCATATAATAGTTGACCCCTATTTTTAATCTATAAAGTTTAATGTCAGGGACAACTTCACTGCTAAAATCTATAAGTTACACCGCACACTGGTGCAGCTAGCTGCTCATTATTCAGAGTATATACTACCAACCCAATAGTATCATGCTGGATATGCTTGGCATCAAGGCTAGAATAAAGATCCACCACTGGTTCAAATGCACCCAGCATACAGTAGAGCCGAACAAGCAGCAGTTTGAATTGAGCATTAGAAGGGCTATGTGTTAATCCCTCTTCCAGCAAAGTCAGGGCCTGCCACACAGCGGTCTCGTCACCTAGAACCAAAATATCACATTATCCACTGATCTTGACAACAAATAAAGGTTTCTCAAAAACAAAAAACCAAGCCTTATAGACATCAGCCCTCCCCTATTTTACAAATGTGTTTATACCAAAAAGAACACATTTTAGATACATACCTATAACCAAAATAGAAAATTTCCCTAAATAGACAGTTCCTCAAAAGTTAAGTCAATTCTTAAACATGCCCTCAGTAAAAATGACGCAAATTTTAAGTGACCAGGTCTTTTGGGGAGAAGTTATGGAATCTCTAAGAGTCTCAGATTCTGGGAAGAGATAGACTTTGAAGGAGAACTGAAGTTTACCAACATTCCATGCCCTGGATTTTCTCTATAAGACCCCATAGAGATGCTCTCTATAGATAAGTTTTTCTTCCATATGTAACTCTCCTAACAAAATGTCAAATATGATATCTGCTCATTAAAATCAAACTAGGCCGTGTGGGGTAGCTCACACCTATAATCCCTGCACTTTGGAAGGCAGAGGTGAGAGGATTGTCTGAGCCCATGGGTTTGAGACTAACATGGGCAACTTGGCTTCAACTCTACAATAAATCAAAAAATTAGTTGGGCATGGTGGTATGTGACAATAGTTCCAGCTACTTGGAAAGCTGAGGCAAAAGAAACTCCCGGGCCTAGCAGGTCGAGGCTGCAGTGGCCGTGAGAATGCCATTGCACTCCAGCCTGGGTAACAGAGACTCCAACTCAAAAAAAAAAAAAAATTCAATCTAAAACGATCACCTTTTTTTGGCCTGTGAAATTTTAAAAGGTTATGTGTATCAACAGTCTTTCAATAGTCTTAATCTTTAGAGATTCAGTCCTTTTGGATTTCTCTAAAGAAAATACTATGAAATACAAAACAAAACTTTCTATACAGAAATATTCATTGTACTGTCTAAAGATGGGAGATGATGGCCGGGCTCGGTGGCTCAGCCTGTAATCCCACGCCTTGGAAGGTTGGGGTGAGTGAATTGCCTGAGCCCGTGGGTTTGAGACCTGCCCGGGCAATTTGGCAAGCCCTCATCTCTACAATAAATCAAAAATTAGCCAGGCGTGGCAGCACACGCCTGTAGTTCCAGCTACTTGGAAGGCTGAGGCGGAAGGATCGCCGGAGCCCAGCAGGTCAAGGCTGCGGTGGCCAGGAGCGTGCTACTGCACTCCAGTCTGGGTGACGGAGTAAGACTCCAACTCAAAAAAAAAAAAAAAAAAAAAAGATGGGAGATGATTAAGTACAGTAATATCCACACATGGAAACATCATACAGTCATTTGATGTTAATGAAGAGTTTTTAATTACAAGAGTAAACACGAGTTTTTAATTACAAGAGTAAACACTTGTGTAATAATATTTAGTAAACACACACACACAGAAAATTCAAATTAGTATGAAAAGTTTGATCTTGTTGACAAAAAGATACCAAACTGTAAAATAATTTAGGATCGCTTATTCTGGCCAACTTGAGGACCTAAGCTCATGGTATATGCCCCTAGGAGGAGCTGGTGTGGTTAAATGGTAGTTTGGTTACATACAACTTCAGGAGAACAGAATTTACAAGAAACCGTAAATCAATGCATATGAGATTTACATTGGTTCAGTCCAGGAAGGTAAAACATTTCTTTTTTTTTTATTATTTTGAGTTGGAATCTCACTCCATCGCCTAGGCTAGAGTGCAGTGGCATGCTCACGGCTACTGTAGCCTCAACCTGCTGGGCTCAGGCAATCCTTCTGCCTCAGCCTTCCACATAGCTGGAACCACAGGACAAGCCACCATGCCCAGCTAATTTTATGATTTATTGTAATGAGGTCTCACCAAGTTGCCCAGGCTGGTCTCGAACCCCTGGGCTTAAGCAATCCTCTGGCCTCAGTCCCCCAAAGTGCTGGGGTTACAAGCTTGAGCCACCACACCCAGCCTAATGAGACATTTCTAAGTGGTGGCCCACAGGTTATAGGTGAATTCAAAGATTTTCTGACTGACCAATAGTTCTCTAAGGAAACCTGAAAGCAGTAGAGGAAATGTGCAGCTTGAGAAAGATAAGGGAACACAGTTTTTTAATAAATAGATTAAGTTTTATGGGTGGTAGTTGTAGACTTCTAACAGAGCAGATAATTATTTATTTATTTATTTATTTAATTGAGTTGATGTCTCACTCTGTTACCCAGGCTAGAGTGCAGTGGCACAATCATGGCTCACTGCAGCCTCGACCTCCTGACAGGAGGAAGCTGATCCTTCCACCTCAGCCTCCTGAGTAATTAAAACAAAAGGCACGTGCCACCACTCCTGGCTAATTTTTTTGCAGAGACAAGGTCTTGCTACGTTGCCTAGGCTGGTCTTGAACTCTGAGGGCGTAAGCAATCCTCTCGCCTTCACCTCCAAAGTGTTAGGATTACAGGCGAAAACCACTATGCGCAGTCCAGGTAATTGTTATAAAAGTCCCCAAAGACAGCTTTACTAGGTCATAAAATACTTTCAGTTTAATCATCAATCTCAAGTGCACAGAAGAATAGAGAAGAAGAAAATAAGAAAAAAATGTTAGAGTGCATTTGGGGTCTGGAAAGGTGAGAGCTTAAATAAACTGTGTTCCAAAATTTTTACCAGCTACTTTTACAATCAGTAAAAATGAAAGCTAAAATGAAAGCCCTATGTAAGATTTTAAGGTAACAGTCTATATAATTTTTTCCAAAAGAAGAGAAATAGGACATAACCAAAATCTGAGACTTTAGATAAATATCACCTATAATATCACCTAAAGTATGCAAACTACCAATAATCTACCCAAACTACCATTATTATTTAATGTATTTCCTATGAACTATAATAGCTATTATATAAAATGCTTTTATGTAGAAGCGATAGCACACATCTAATTTTGTGTTCCGCTATTTTGCTTATTGTTTTCTCATGTTGCTACCTGGTCTTCACAATCATAATTGTATGTAATGCAATATTCATTGACCAAACCTAAACTCTGGAACACCACCAGACATAAAATCCAAAGATAAGAGTCACAGGTGAATCCCAGCCTCAAACAGAACAAACAGGTGGACAATTATAGGGATTAGATAATTGTAAGAAAGAAGTATAGGTTATTCAAGGATAACTAGGGAAAAAAAGACAAAGATCTATTTAAAATGGAAACAAAATTTAAAAATAAGCATCAAAATAAGGCTTAGGTTATACTTCTTTCTGAACTATTAAATCAAGTATGAAGACACTTATTATTTTATTTTGCAAACTTTCAGCTATAACAACTCTATGCAAATTCTTCATTAAATCAAAGTGCATCAAAAGTTGATGAGGTCTCCTGGGACATAATTTTTCTAACTAAATTTTATAATACAGTTTTAACAAAATGAGATTTTTCACTCCTCATTTTACCTTTGCAGCATAATTACAAAGAAATGTTTTTTGACAAAAATATTTGAGAGGATAAACCTCCTAAAGTACTCAATTCTTTCACATTCAAATCAATTATCTTGCAAAGCCCTCACCAATTTTCTGCTGATTTCAAATTTTTACTCCACTTGAAAACGCTCATTAATGATTTTTACATTGAGATGACTTTGCCACCCTATGCCATCCCATTACTCTGGGGACTCAGAAAACAAGTTCTCTAATAACAAGGATTTCACCATTCCTCATCCCTGTACAATAGAGTATAACAAGTACTACCATGTAGGTACATACAATGTCCTACTAACGTTCAGAAGGGACATAAAATCTTCAGTGGGGAAGGAGGTAAAATCAAGAGAGGCTTTGTTCTCTAACAAAGAAATCCATGGCATTGTTAAAAGATTAAGGAGGTAAGAAAGTTATTTCAAAAAGAAGCAACATGATGTTAAGTGACAGTAGCAAAAAATTTTTTACAGTAGATTTAAGTACCTAAAAATCTGGAGATGTAGACAGAAGCTAGATTATAAAGGGCATTATAAACCAAGCTAAAACAACTGGCCTTTATCCTCAGGAAAACAGAGTACCTCTGAAGGAGTTTAGGAATGGGATGATAAGAAGAAGAAAAAAAAATGGGATGGTAAGCAAAACTGAGTGCTCTGTGAAATGATCTGCTGAGGGCAAGGGTTGTGCCTGTCTTGCACACTTTCACCCCTTATTTTTTCTTTAGTTCATTCTCATGAATAATATGCAACAAGCATCTAAAGTTGTTTTTTCCCCAAACTATTAATAAGAGAAAAGTCAGGGGGTGAAGCTAAAAAAAAGGCAATACCATTTGCTGAATCAACCTTCTCTTCCTCAATCATTCATGACGCTTCCTTTACCATGTATTATATTTTTGTCTTAATGAGATAATCAGAACTACATTCCAAAAAGCATGCATTTTCCTGTACATAAATATTGCCAAAGTAAATAAAAAGGGTTTTTCTGTTCCATGAACCCACACATCTATTTCTGAATCTACTAATTGTATTTTAATTACCATAGCTGGAATAATGAGCAATGACTATAAAAAATCTATTATAAACATTTAAAAACAGAACAGATATCTACTGATTTAAGACTATCCTGATTACAGGAAGGGAGATAAATTGGAGACTAGTTCTTCTAGAAGCACCCTGAAGAAGGGCAAGGAACAAAGACCTAAAAATATAAATCAAATTTATATATTATATAATTAATCCAAGGAAAGAATGCAGTACTTATAATCAATAAAAACAAAAGGTAGCCAGGCTCGGTGGCTCAGCCTGTAATCCCGCGCCTTTGGGAGGCTGAGGTGAGTGGATTGCCTGAGCCTGCGGATTCGAGACCCACCTGGGCAGCGAGACCTCATCTCTACAATAAATAAAAAAAATCAGCCAGGCGTGGTAGCGCATGCCTGTAATTCTGGCTACTTGGAAGGCTGAGGCGGAAGGATTGCCAGAGCCCAGCAGGTCGAGGCTGCGGTGGCTGGAAGCGGCCACTGCACTCCAGTCTGGGCGACAGAGTAAGACTCCAACTCAAAAAATAAAATAAAATAAAATAAAATAAAAACAAAAGGTACAGTTGAATTGAAATCACCACTACTTACCTGTTTCTCTCCATATATCAATAAGCACATGGACAGCAAGGAGACAGTAATAGTCAGAAAATTGCAATTCAGTTTTCAAACAGGATTTCCCTGTAGGAAAAAAAATCATCTGTTTTAACATTTGTTCAACTATTACCACGCCAAAGGAATTTTTTTAAAGCAAGAAAGTGACAGAAGGAAGATGAAAAGGAAAATAGGACTATAATAAGTACCAGAAGAAAAATATAAGCCATAAATCAAAAGGTTCAAAAGGGGAAACCACATTCAGCTGGAATAGGAGAAAGGGTTCCAGAGCAGAGGTGGTATCCACGATGGTCCCAAAGGGAGAGTGGTAAGATATGGAAGGAGGTTTTAGATGAAGAAAAAAACATAAGCCAAGCACTATGTATAACTAAATTAATATTATGCTTCTCACTTCATCTAATTTCTTAGAATATGGAGAAATACTGACATCTTCTAGTCAGACAATTTATATTTCTGTCACATATATCTATCTAGCAAAGGCCAAGCCAACAAGAAGATCATCTGCTTTTAAACTAAATATTGATCTTATAATTTACAATATTCCTTTTGTTCACTTATAGTCTATATTTTAAGAATATTAAGGCCTATAAGCAGAAAATGTGACAACATAAACTATACGATCCATATGAGCTCCAGTATAATAAAGAGTTAGCTCATCATATTGGGAAGAATATAGACATTAACTACAATTATTTAAAACTCCAAACTTAAGAAAGGTTTTGCATCATATTACTTGGATGATCTTCCCACTTGACAAAATATGCTCTTTACCAAAGTCATCAAAACAGGGTGATAGAAGTCAGTTTTTAAAACACCTATAAGTCTTAGCAGATCAGGGAACTAGTGCACATTTTGAATGGTTGCTCACCAAATTCCAGTCCATGCTGGTACCTTAACATCAATTCTCTGACCACACTCAATTTCTGATTTTTATCCATGGTGTGGTACAAGCCAAGTAACCTCGTCAGCTGCACCACACACAAATGTTGCTGCAGAGCTCTGATGTCAGCAGGCAGTGCCAGCTTATCCTCTGTTGGTGTCGACAAAGGAACAACTCCAAGTAACTGATTAATAAACTGCAAAGTGGGGAAAAGAGGAGCACAGGTCTCAAAAAACACAACTACTCTTCAGTAGGCTATAATTACAGAAATTGAAATGGTCTAGGAAAAGATATCAAGAAAAACCAAAAGTTAAAATTACCTTAGAATAACATTTTCTAACCAAATAGTGAAAACAAAAAAAAAAATGTGTGACAGTACACAAAGCTGGTAAAGTGCCAGTGAAACTGGCATCCTCAATCATTGCTGGCCAAAAGTTATTTGTCAATATCGTGTACTATAGGCACTAAGTTTTAAAAAATTATGAAAATGCAGCCAGGCTCGGTGGCTCAGGCTGTAATCCCGTGCCTTTGGGAGGCTGAGGTGAGTGGATTGCCTGAGCCCGCGGGTTCGAGACCCACCTGGGCAGGCGAGACCTCATCTCTACAATAAATCAAAAAATTAGCCAGGTGTGGTAGCGTGCGACTGTAATTCCAGCTACTTGGAAGGCTGAGGCGGAAGGATCGCCGGAGTCCAGCAGGTCGAGGCTGCGCTTGCCGGGAGCAGCCACTGCACTCCAGTCTGGGTGACAGAGTGAGACTCCAACTCAAAAAAAAAAAAAAAAAATTATGAAAATGCTTCATAACTTATAGCACATTAATATATATTACAGCAATTAATACATTGTATTAGGAATGGTGTAGAAAGAGAGTAGATTACCAAAAAATAAAAGTAAATTTTTTTTTGAATCGGGGTTGCACTGTTGCCCAGACTGAAGTACAATGGCGTGATCCTGTCTTATTGCAGTCTTGACCTCCTAGGCTCAGGCGATCCTTCCACCTCAGCCTCCCAAGTACCTGGGACTACAGGTGCATGCCACCATGCTCCACTAATTTTTTAATTTTTTGTAGGGACATGGTCTTAGTATGTTGTCCAGGCGGTTTCAAACTCTTGGGCTCAAGCATTCCTCTCACCTCAGGCTATCAACATGCTGGGATTACAGGTGTGAGCCACTGTGCCTGGTCTAAAAAATATTTTTTAACCTACAATTACATTGATAAATAATTTCTTTTTTTTTTTGAGTTGGAGTCTCACTCTGTTGCCCAGACTGGAGTGCAGTGGCATGCTCCCAGCCACTGCAGCCTCTACCTGCTGGGCTCCGGCAATCTTTCCGCCTTGGCCTTCAAAGTGGCTGAAACTACAGGCGTGTGCTACTGTACCCAGCTAACTTTTTTTATTTATTGTAGAGATGAGGTCTCGTCAAGTTGCCCAGGCAGGTCTTGAACCTGTGGGCTCAGGCAATCCACTCACCTCAGCCTCCCAAAGCGCGGGATTACAGGCTGAGCCACCGAGCCCGACTGATAAATAAATTCTTTTTTTTTTTTTCTTTTTCTCTTTTTTTTCTTTTTGAGTTGGAGTCTCACTCTGTCACCCAGACTAGAGTGCTGTGGCCACTCCCAGACACCGCTGCCTCAACCTGCTGGGCTCTGGCGATCCTTCCGCCTCAGCCTTCCAAGTAGCTGGAACTACAGGCGTGTACTACCACGCCCGGCTAATTTTTGATTTATTGTAGAGATGAGGTCTCACCAAGTTGCCCAGGCGGGTCTCGAACCCGTGGGCTTCGGCAATCCACTCACCTCAGCCTCCCAAAGGCACGGGATTACAGGCTGAGCCACTGAGCCCGGCCGATAAATAAATTCTTAAAGGAAAAGTTATAGTCCAAAAGGAATGGAAATTTTTTATTTTGAGATAATTATAGATTCGCATTCAGTTGTGAGAAATAAAAGGGATCCCCCAAGAATCACTCATCCAATTTCTCCCAATGGCAACATCTTGCTTTAAAATGTTTTTCATCCTATTCATTTTGCAAAAAAATTGTTTTTAAGTTCCAGTTATTTATTAAACAAACGCTTGTTTTCACTCATTTCTAAAATCCTAAAATGCCAGTTAGGAATGAAATGGGAATAAACCCACAAAGATCAAGACTATGTGAAGAGATAACAGCAAATAAACATGAACAAGATTTCAAAAGACACAAAGAAGGATAAGTGGTAAGTAATAACATACTTAAAGGGCCAAAAAAGCAGAAATCTAACAGTATGCAATGAGGAGGATACCAACAAGCAACAAGCCTATTTCAGGTATAGAACCTTGGAAGACTCAGGAGATTAAAGGCACCAGGTATCCCTGAAAGCTAAAGTGCTAATGGGACTGATAATTCGTTAATTTCAATCTAAGAAGTTAGTCCCCTCCCCAAGCTCACCAAGACCAAATTCCTAAATGCAAGCAGAAGCTCAGGGTTTTACAGTCATGAGAAGCTGAACCAGAGACACTGTGGACTCAGGGACAGCAGGCATAAGTGAAAAAGATAAAGTAAAATTTGCTTGTTCAGTGATGAGAGTTCCAGTCCCCTTCCTCTACTTGTAACTCCACTTCAGAATGCTACCAGCCATGGGAAGGCGGTTAGGGGGTGGGTAGAGAATAAAACCTCATGTCTATATATAAGGAGAAATTGCAATGCTAAGCTAACAACAAATGTAATGTAATGTAAACAACTAAGCTAATGTAAACAACTAAGCTATAACCTTACACAGTAGGACACCAATAGATGAAGACTACAACTATAAAAAATAAATTGCTATATAATCCTATGATTCAGCAACATGGGGGAAAATAACAGAAGAATTAAAAGACTAAATGATTTGCACCTCTCCAGCAAAACAACGAAGAGCTGTTGCTTCTCAATATAAGCCTTGTGATACTATTTGACTATCAATTACATACAGTACATGTAAATTTTTTCTTATTTTCTTTTTGAAACAGGGTCTTGCTATGTTGCTCAGGCTGAACCTGAACTCCTAGCCTCAAATAATCCTCCTGCCTCAGGTTCCCAGAGAGTTGTATATAGGCGTGAGCCACTGTGCCTGGCCTAATTTTTTGATACAAATAGAAAATTAAAATAAAACTCCACTCTTTCTTTTTTTTTTGAGTTGGAGTCTCACTCTGTTGCCCAGACTGGAGTGCAGTGGCCGCTCCCAGCCACCGCAGCCTTGACTTGCTGGGCTCTGGCGATCCTTCCGCCTCAGCCTTCCAAGTAGCTGGAACTACAGTTGTGTGCTACCACGCCCGGCTAATTTTTGATTTATTGTGGAGATGAGGTCTCACCAAGTTGCCCAGGCGGGTCTCGAACCCGCGGGCTCAGGCAATTCACTCACCTAAGCCTCCCAAAGGTGCGGGATTACAGGCTGAGCCACCGAGCCCGGCTAAAACTCCACTCTTTATGCAGTTTCACTTCTGTAATAAATACACTTCAATTTGTCTACAATTAATTTTAATTATTATGATCAGATATATATTACATATTTGTAACAAAACTTTAGCACTGGTTTTCATGTTTTGATTAAATGCTGGTATAGTTTTTATTGCCAGGTCTTCCATTCTCGTAAAGTCATTTTATATACCAGCTATGTTTACTACTAATGCCTTTACTGAATGCTAAATAATCTTCCAACCAAGTTTTGCTATGAAACAATCTGTCTATTCTTTATTTTAGTCTGTAGTTTTACTGTTATGCAAAAAACTTCTTTAAAAATCTAGGATCAGCCAGGCTTGGTGGCTCAGCCTGTAATCCCGCGCTTTGGGAGGCTGAGGTGAGTGAACTGCCTAAGCCCGTGGGTTCGAGACTAATAAATAAATAAAAAATTAGCCAGGTATGGTAGCACACGCCTGTAGTTCCAGCTACTTGGAAGGCTGAGGCGGAAGGATCGCCGGAGCCCAGCAGGTGGAGGCTGCGGTGGCTGGGAGCATGCCACTGCACTCCAGGCTGGGCAACAGAGTGAGACTCCAACTCGGAAAAAAGAAACACAAAAAACTAGGATCATTTCAATTCACAAAGCAAAGGAAACCCTGGGTAAGTCACTTCAGAATAACTGGACATAATGGCCCACTCTTAGGAGCTAGTCAGACTTTAGAAAGATTTGACTCTTAATTCATCACAATTCTCAGCTTGAACCTATCTAGACAGTTTTTAATCCTCTGACAAATACTTGCTGAGTGGCAGGATTTTTTGCTATTGAAGTCATCCTACAGACAAAAGGTTGTAGAAGCAAAATACTTCTCAATTAAAATCTTCACCGAACTACAAAACTCAGTGCAACAGCTTTAAAGCCTCAGTCTCGCAGAAGATTAAGACACTGTATCACTGCTAGTATTCTAGTAGGCTTCCTCTGAATCGAAAATTCTTACTAAATAAGATCTCATGAGATGACCTATGACTTTTTAAATTTTTTTATTTTTCTTATTTTTTATTTTTTGAGTACGAGCATAATTCTGTCACCCAGGCTGGAGGGCAGTAGCATGTGTAGTGTAAGCTACCACGCCCAGTCTCACTTTTTTTTTTTTTTGAGCTGGAATCTCACTTTATCACCCAGGCTGGAGGGCAATAGCACGCTCCCAGCCACCGCAGCCTTGACCTGCTGGGCTCAGGCGATCCTTCCACCTCAGCCTTCCAAGTAGCTGGAACTATAGGCACGCACCACCATGTCTGGCTAATTTTTTTGATTAATTGTAGAGATGAGTTCTTGTCAAGTTGCCAGGCTGGTCTCGAACCCATAGGCTCAGGCGATTCTCTCACCTCAGTCTCCCAAAGTGCTGGTAGCCACCATGACCCGCCAACCTATGATTTTTAAACATATCGACCAAGTAGAGACATAGAAAATGTTACTGGTACTAGAGTCATGACAGTAAACCTTCATGAATCTCAGCTAAAGGCAACTTAAGTGTTCCTCTAACGCAGCCCCACCATTTGAGATTGCAACTTACAAGATGGTAAGCACTGTAAGACAACATCAGTTGTTCCCTATCTTAGGGCTTAGCAAACAATATGCTCAAGAACATACTGAATGAATGGCTCCCACAGGGGTATCTAGATTCTCCTTAAATTCCTCCGGTAACATAAAACTCATACAAAGTATTTCAGAGAATTCTGACTAGTAAAATAGATCTTTTTCTCAGTAAGCCAAATTCTGAGCTTCCTGTAAAAACTTCTTGCTGATCCTTGTTCTCCACCCTCTTCTACAAGATAGCTTTTCAAATACATGAAAGGAAGTAACACTCTGTCCTTGCCATACCAAACTTTTCTTCCACTCAACCATTTTTCTCTCTCATATGCTTCCAAATCCTCCTATAGCCCAGAATTCTCCTTTGTGGATATGTTAGAATTTACCCAGAATTTACTTCCAGGCTTGGCCTGAGTCCTGTAACCACAACATCTCAAGAGCAGCTCTGCTGAACCAACATAAAAGGTGACAATCATTTCAGAACCCCATACCAGCTACTTATCAATTATGGAATATACTATTCCATTTGCCCTAGATGTATAAACTCAACACTGCCAAAGTACTGAACTATGGTGGACTCAAAATATAGTCACATACACAAAAAAACTACTCTAGTCATTTCCACTATGCTCCCAATGAGCTTCATTAATTCCACATGGGGATGACAGAAGGCTTTCTGGGAGAACAGATGGTGGCAGCCCTATGATAGAAAAGACTTCCAACCCTCACTAATTACAGAGTTGTTTACAAGTAAAGTGGACCAAAGGCACCAAGTCATATCTTATACATGGTACTATTTCATTACACGGTGCTCTATCCTACCTCAGAAACAATGTTTTTCCAATAGGTAATCAAACTGCCCATTACCAAGAATACACTGGGTTAAGCGCTAAACTTCATGTGGAATGGGCATAAAGTTCCCACTGATTGGTGAGCAATTTGACCCAGTAGATGTTGCTGTGGATAAGCAGTCTAAAAATATGGTTCTCAGCTGGGTTTGGTGGCTCAGCCTGTAATCTTGCACCTTGGAAGGCTGAGGTGAGTGGATTGCCTGAGCCCGCAGGTTCAAGACCCGCCTGGGCAACTTGGCGAGACCTCATCTCTACAATCAATCAAAAAATTAGCCGGGTGTGGCAGCACGAGTCTGTAGTTCCAGCTACTTGGAAGACTGAGGCGGAAGGAATCTCTGGAGCCCAGCAAGTCAAGGCTGCGGTGGCCGGGAGCGGCCACTGCACTCCAGTCTGGGCGACAGAGTGAGACTCCGACTCAAAGAAAAAAAAGTACGAAAGCATTAAAATTCTATCCCCCACTCCAAGGAGCGGGTCCTCAGGAATGTCCCGAAGGGGCCACAGGAACGTGCCATCAGGCCCTGAGGTGTGGGCCGGAGGGAGGCTGGCCTCCGCGGGGCGAGTAGGAGTCGGAGGCGGGACCGCGGCGGCGGTCGCA
>NW_007248349.1:307273-322214 GCF_000164805.1 Carlito syrichta
AGACTCCGACTCAAAGAAAAAAAAAAAAAAGTATATGGTTCTCCATGCTGATATATAACTGATTTACACTGATTCACTCACATTAAAAACTCCTATTGCATAACAACTAAATACAATACAATCTAGTACCCTGGATTAAATATTGGAACAAGAAAAGATGCTTAATGGAAAAACTGTTGAAATCCAAATAGAGTCTAGAGATTAGTTAATATGAAAATTATCAATGTCAGTTTCTTAGTTTTGACAAATATTTCATGGTCATTTAAGATGTTAACATTTGGCTGGGATCAGTGGCTCAGCCTGTAATCCCAGCACTTTGGGAGTCCGCGGGTTCAAGACCAGCCTGGGCAACTTGGAGAGCCCTCATCTCTATAACTAAAATCAAAAATTAGCCGGGCGTGGTAGCACACACTTGTAGTTCTGGCTACTTGGAAGGCTGAGGCGGAAGGATCGCCAGAGCCCAGCAGGTCAATGTGAAGTGGTCATGAGTGTGCCACTGCACTCCAGCCTGGGCGATGGAGTAAGACTCCAACTCAAAAAAAAAAAAAAAAAAAAAAAAGTTAACATTCACGAAAGCTGGGTGAAGGGTATATGATAACTCCCTGTGCTATCTTCTCTATAAATTTAAAGTTAACGCAAAGTGAAATTTTTTTAAAAACCCTAAGACTTTTAAATTTCAGACTGTTTCAACAGGAATAATGGTTTCAAATCATTAGTGATTAGCCTATAGATGTCAGCATATCAGAGACAAGACATTAGTGAGATCTCATCTCTACAAAAAAAAAAAAATATATCAAAAAATTAGCCACACATGGTGGTACAAGCCTGTAGTCCCAGCTACTTGGAAGGCTGAAGCAGAAGGAACACCTGAGCCCAGCAGGTCGAGGCTGCAGTAGCCATGAATGTGCCACTGCACTCCAGCCTGGGCGACACAGTGAGACTCTGACTCAAAAAAAAAAAAAAAAATTGGGGGCAGGTAGCAACACAAAGGGTACCAGATATACTACCAGGGGAAGGAGGGTCAGTGGGAAGCCCAAACTTCACCTGCATGAAGCCTACCTAGGTAGTTAATACTCACTTGTACCCCACATCTCTATAATATAATAAAATAAAATATCAAAACTTGCCAAGAGGATAAAAGGACAAGCCATAGACTGGGAGAAAATATTTCAAAACGTATAGCTAATGAAAGGACTTGTATTTAGAATAAATAAAGAACTCTGTCAACTCAATAGTAGGGAATATTCTATTTTATGGAATGAAGTGCTGCCCAATTCTCAAAAATTTTGAAATATAAAAAAACTCAACAATAAAAAACAAACAGCAAATCAACTAGAAACTGAGCAAAAGGCACTGACATTTCTAAAGAGGACATGCATATAGCAAACAAACACATGAAATATCATTACACACTTACCAAAATGGCTAAAACAAAAATAGTGGCAACACTTAATGCTGATGAGGATGCAGAGAAACTGGATCACTCACTTACTGCTAGCAAGAATTTAAAATGAAAATCACTTTGGTCACTTCATAAAAAAACTAAATATGCAGCTACCCTAAGACCCAGCAATTGCATTACTGAGCATTTTTCTCAGAGAAATTAAGACATGTTTATGCACAAAAAACCTGCACACCAATGTTCATAGGAGCTTCATATATAATGGCCAAAAAGTAAAAATACTCAGATGTCCTGAAACAGATGACTGGTTAAGGAAATCAGGATATAGCTATATCACAGAAGACTATTCAGCAATAAAAAGGAATGAATTACCAATATATGCAATAACATGAGTGACTCTCTGGGGAATTAGGCTGAGCCTGTCTCAAAGGTTACACATAGCATAATTCCATTCACTTAACATTCTGAAAATAACAAAATTATAGGGATGAAAAATATACTAGCTGTCCAGAGATAGAGATGGGGAAGGTACAAGGAGGTGGATATGGGTATTAAAGGATTATTATCTTGACTATGGTCATGGTCACATAAATCCTTAAGCATCACATACTACACTAAACACACACACACCACACACATGCATACACAAATAAGTGCATGTAAAACTGGTAAAATCTGATAAAGTTCTGTGGATGGTATCAATGTCAACTTCCTAATTATGATATTATACTATAATTATGCAAGATGTTGCTACTGGGGCAAATTGGATGAAGAATATATGGGATCGCTCTGTGTTATTTCTCCCAACTGTATGCAAATCTACAATTATCTCAAAATAAAACATTAAAAAAAAAAGAAGAAGAAACCAATGATCTGTCAGGGGTCTACTCCCATCGTGGCTTAACATAACAGGTGGGGCTCGGTGGCTCAGCCTGTAATCCTAGCACGTTGGGAGGCTGAGGTGAGTGGATTGCCTGAGCCTACAGGTTCGAGACCTGGCTGGGCAACTTGAAGAGACCTCATCTCTACAACAAATCAAAAATTAGCCGGGCGTGGTAGCGTGCGCCTGTAGTTCCAGCTACTTGGAAGGCTGAGGCAGAAGGATCGCCGGAGCCCAGCAAGTCGAGGTTGCGGTGGCCAGGAGCGGGCATTGCACTCCGGTCTGGGTGACAGAGTGAGACTCCAACTCAAAAAAAAAAACATAACAACAAACTGTACATCCAATGTGCTAGTACATAGCGTCGTTAGATTGATAGGACAGTTAACATACCTCATATTCACCACATATTTTAGAAAGAAAACCCAAACATTTAACCTCTGTATTTCAATAAACAGAGGCACCCAACAGAATTCTGAACTGTACAGTACTTACTTTTGTACACTGTGTAGCAGGTAAGAGATCAACAAACACCTTAAGGTCTGTAAAACAACAAGGTTTATCCCCAAACTTTTTAAAATACTGGAACATTAATTCTTCTGGATCACCTAAGAGGGGAGAAAAAAACACTAAATCATTCATGGACTGAAGCAATTTCTAATTTAAGTGAGAGATCTAATTTGGAAACAGGTATTTCAATTAAATTAAAATTCTGCTGGAATGAGAGTGATGGCTGTAAGATGGCTTGCCAGTTTTAAAATATACAAATACTTTAAAAGTAAACTGAATCTTACAAACTCAGCTTACTTGCTATTATACTTACGAAATGTAAACCTTCTCATTCAGCTAAAATTTAAATAGCTAAGAAGTTTTTCACTAAATTAAAGTTTAAATAAAGACTTGGCTGAGCACGGTGGCTCACACTGTAATCCCACCACTTTGGCATTTGAGACCACAGCCTGGGCAACATAATAAGACTCCATCTCTACCAAAAACAAAAAATTCTTTTTTGAGTTGGGGTCTCACTCCATCGCCCAGGCCGGAATGCAGTGGTACACTCAAGGCCACTGCAGCATCAACTTGCTGGGCTCAGGGGATCCTTCCGCTTCAGCCTTCCAAGTAGCTGGAACTACAGGCATGCACTATCACATCCAGCTAATTTTCTGATTTATAGTAGAGATGAGGTCTTGCCAAGTTGCCCGGGCTGGTCTCGAATCCGTGGGCTTAAGCAATCCTCTTACCTCGGCCTCCCAAAGTGCTGGGATTACAGGCTTGAGGCACCGGCCAAAAAAAATATTTTTTAAAAATGAGCTTGCCATAGCTACCTACAGTCATAGCTACCCAAGAGACTAAAGTGGAAGTCCATGACTTTGAGGCTTCAGTTAGCTATGATTGTGCCATTGCACTCCAGCCTGGGCAACAGAATGAGACTGGTCTTTAAAAATAAAAAATTTTTTAAAAAACTTTAAGTTTAAATGCAAACATTAAACAAACATGCTTTTCTCCACAACAGTTCCTAATCTACTTAAGTAGTATTAAGTAGATGCTAACTAAATGAAAGGTAATGTTAGTTAACAGGCACACCAACAGAAAAGAAAATAAACAGGAAGAGCCACAAGCCAATGATTTACTCTAACAAGTCACTCACCATAGAAAATTTAAGCCTGAATACACAGAAAGTTACTGGCTCATTTTTTTCCTCAAATTAAAAGCAAAAAATAAAAATAAGTTGGGCATGGTGGTGTGAGCCTGTAGTGCCGCTATTTGGAAGGCTGTGAGGTTACAGAAGCCAAGAGCATGCTACTGTACCCAAGCCTGGGCAACAGAGTGAGACTCTGACATGTACCAAAAAAAGAGAAGGAAAGGAAAGAAGCAAGAAGGCAAACAAGTAAGAAAGAAAGAAACTCTTAAATTGACATGAGACTTAGAAGTTAGTGTTATTTAACCTAGAGTCTTTGTAAGATTGTAGATCTTGGCTCCTATTCACATTTTTCTGGGAAGAGAGGCCTTAATCAAATTCTCATAGGACTCGGTGATATAAGACACTAAGAATCACTCGCTGATCTGGAAGAAAAAATTTTGTGGCAACCAGACAAATTCAAAAATTGGTAAGATGTGGGCAGATGAATGGGAAGAGAAAAATACGTGATGTATAAAGCCAGTGTCAAGGCAGATCCAAACACTTTTTCTAACCTGCTTTGGGGAAAAAAGCATTTTTTTGGAAGTCTAACAATATTTTTTTGAAAATCATATAAAAATTTTTATTTGCAATTCTGGAACTAGCACAGACTGAGGTTACTAAGGTAGATGCAAAGAAAGAAGTCAACAAGGAATTCAAAGTGACTGTGAATAGCCTACTAAGTAAGGGAATGACTGAGATAAGTCCATGGTTTATTTTTAAATGAGCTGCGAAGAGCATGAATTAGATGGACAGATATTCTATAATCAACTTTTCCTACGGACCAAACTTTCATAATGATGAGTGAAGGAAGAAAAAGTTTATTTGGAACATTGTCTTTAAAAATGAAGCTGTCGGCCAATGCTTTGCTAAATTCTGGCCGGGCTACATGGCTCTTTGAGCCATGGCTGCCATGTTTCCTAAGTTTTGGCCCCCTCCCCTACCTTGGGGAGGTTAATCTCCTCTCTCTCTTCAACTTACTTTCAAAATAAACTATATTTTCCAATCTAAAAATATATAAAAACAAAGCTATCTTAAATTTACTAAAATGTAATGTATAATTAAAATTTCAAGCCAATTCTTAGTATGAGCAAAGAATTACTGGTTTTTAGAGGGAACAGAGTAATTTTTCCAGCAAAATTGTGAACTAGCACAATTAAAACAACTTTCACTTATTGTGTAATAAGATCATAAAGAATATTTTATAAAAACATCTAAAATCTTGAGCAAATTTCCTGAAGACTTCTCTCAATGCTTTACTATCTATCCACATCATTCTTTTCTCCCATCTTTTCATTATCCTTATAAATTTTCTCTTCAGCTACGACTTGCTCTAATTCTGCCAAATAGTCTTTTGTTAATGGTTTTGTGAGTGCCTGGAGCAGAGTCTCAAGAAATCTTTCATGCACTTCATGAAACTTTTGCAAAACAGGCAATTTTACTTTGAAATTCATTTTGACTTAATTGTTGGGTTGGCAAAAGAATGACTAACAAAGACTCATGAAATGGGGAGAGATGCTAATGTTAAACCAAGTCAAATACGTGACTGAGGACAAATTTTATAAGTGATTCATTCTAGTAAATATTTACAGGTTATGAATACGTTTCCTTCCCAAACACAAATTTGCACTCTAGGCATCAGATAATAAATAACTATACTTGAGTACTAACAGCATCCCTATATCTTCTCCAGGGTTCCCAAATGTCATGTGGTGTCTTACCCAGTTTGTACTCATCGTTATATCCTTGCCTTCGTAAACGCCTAATCAGCTCCAGTTTAGCTAGATATGGTCCTCTGAGATGGCGAGAATTTTTAGATTCTTCTGTTATCCGATCTTCTATAAACTTCACAGCTTCTTCTGCAGAATAATGTACTTCTCCTTCTAAAGAGCTGAGTATAGACACATAAAAAAAGTATTTTATTGCCTCTATAGTCCTTCCCAAAGCTTAAAGTCAAGCCAAACTGATTTTAAGAAACAAATTAAAAAATAAGAAAAGCATTTTGAGGCCAAGCATGGTGATCCACACCTATAATACCAGCACTTTGAGAGATGGAGACAGGAGGATTGCTTGAGCCCAGGAGTTTGAGACCAGCATAGTCAACACAGTGAGACATAGTCTCCACAAAAAATTTTAAATTTAGCCAGGTATGGTGGTGTGTGCCTATAGTCCCAGCTACTTGGAAGGCTGAGACAAGAGAATCACCTAAGTCGAGGAGGTTAAAGCTGCAGTGAGCCATAATCACGCCACTGCTCTCTAGCCTGGACAACCGAGTAAGGCCCTGATTTAAAAAAAAAAAAAAGGCACTCAGATAATTATAAAACAAGGATAGGTGCGGTGGTTCACACCTAACTGCCTGAGCCCAGGGGTTCAAGACCAGCCTGGGCAACATAGTAAGATCTCGTCTCTACAATAAATCAAAAAATTAGTCAGGCATGGTGGCATGTGCCTATACTGGCTACTTGGAAGGCTGAGGTACCAGGATCACCTGAACCCAGCAGGTCAGTGCTGTGGTAGTTGTGATCATGCCATTGCACTCCAAACTAGGTGACAAAGTGAGACTCTTACTCAAAAAAATATATATGTGAAACAATACAAGATAGGCTGGGCTTGGTGGCTCACACCTTTAATCCCAGCACTTTGGGAGGTAAAGGCAAGAGGGCTACCTGAGTCCAGGGGTTCGAGACCAGCCTAGGCAAGACCTCGTCTTTACAGAAGGCTGAGGCAGAAAACTCACCTGAGCCCAGAAGGCTGAGGCTGCAGTAGTCACGAACATGCCACTGCAGTCCAGACTGGATGACAGCCTGACTCAAAAAATAAAACAATACAAGAGGGAACAAAAGAGAACTATGAGGATATTTTAACAGATAACATGTTATAAGACTACTCCCAATTTCAGTATGTGATTACTGCACAGTGATTTACCACCTCTATCTCCTTCTCAAAAAAAAAAAATAATAATAATAATGAAGGCCAGGAGCAGTAGCTCATGTCTGGAATCTCAGCATGATGGAAGGCTGAGGCTAAAGGACTACTTGAGACCTGGAGCTTGAGACCAACCTAGGCAACATACTGAGATCTCGCCTCTAGAAAAATGGAAATTAGCCTTAAAAAAAAGAAAAAGAAAAATAAATTAGCCATGAGCCTGTAGTCCCAGCGACTCAGGAGACTAAGGCAGGAGGACTGCTTGATGACTAAGGAGGTTAAGGCTGCAGTGAGCCATGACCACGCCACTGCACACCAGCCTGGGGTGACAGAGTGAGACCCTGACTCAAAAAAAAAAAAAAAGAAAGAAACTGAAAGAAAGAGGAAAAAGGAAAAAAAACGGAATTTTTCATGTAAAATATTGCCTAATAAAAACATAAGAAAATTTTATTTTATTGCCTGAAAAATAAAAGTTGAGAAAAATTACCTAACTTAGTTAATATTAGGAAGTAAGCATCAATTAATAACCGCATCCTAAATCTTATTTCTGTATTCACTCTTTAAAAAGATCCCATTTATATTTACTGTAGTATTGCCTATAATAGTAAAAAAAAAAAAGGGGGGGGGACAAAGATAAAAGAAAAATAAATCTGCAAAAATCCAAGTATCAACAATAGGGGAGAAGTTAAGTGAACTATGGCGCAAACCTTTCTAAAAAATGGAGTACTCATCTAGGCACAGTCGCTCACACCTGTAATCCAAGCACTTTGGGAGACTGAGGTGGGAGAATTACTTGAGTCAAAGAGTTGAGCCCGGTACATGATTGTGCCATTGTACTCCAGCCTGGGCAACTGAGTGACACCCTGACTCAAAAAAAAAAAGAATAAAAACAAAAACATTGCCTGAGCCCGCGGGTTCGAGACCCGCCTGGGCAACTTGGCGAGACCTCATCTCTACAATAAATCAAAAAATTAGCCGGGCATGGTAACGCGCGCCTGTAGTTCCAGCTACTTGAAAGGTTGAGGCGGAAGGATCGCCAGAGCCCAGCAGGTTGAGGCTGCGGAGGCCAGAGCGGCCACTGCACTCCAGTCTAGGTGACAGAGTGAGACACCAACTCAAAAAAATAAAAAATAAAAACAAAGTACCCTTAAGCCATTCACTAAAGAATGAAAGAGAGCTGTTATGGTGGCTCACGTCTATAATCTCAGCACTTTCTTTGGGAGGCCGAGGTGGGGGAATTGCTTGAGCCCAGGAGTTAAAGACCAGCTTAGGCAACATAGTAAGACCTCATCTCTACAAAAAAGTTTTAAAAATTATCCAGGTGTGTTAGCAGGCACCTGTAGTCTCAGCTACTCAGGAATTTGAAGCAGAAGGATCACCTGAGCCTGGGAGACTGAAGCTGCAGTGAACCGATCTTGTCACTGAAGTCTAGCCTGGGTAATAGAGTGACACTCAGACTCAAAAAAAAGAGAGAGAGAAAGAATGAAAGAGATCTATATGTATCATAAATGGAGAGATGACCAAGTTAGAATTTAAAGAAAATATGAAGTTGCAAATCATGTCTAATACAATCCTATTTTCATGTTAAATAATAAGAATAATTATGTCAGCATACAGACAGAAATAAATCTGGAGGAAAAGACACCAAATTGTTATCAAGAGTTATTTCTGGGTGGGGCATGGTGGCTCACACTTATAATCCCAGCACTTTGGAAGGTAGAGTAAGAGGACTGCCTGAGCCCATAGCTTTGAGAATAGCCTGGCCAACTTGGCAAGAACTCATCTCTACAATAAATAAAAAAAAAAAAAAAACGGGGCGTGGTGACACATGCCTGTAGTCCCAGCTAATTGGAAGACTGAGACGGAAGGAACACTTGAGCCCAGCAGGTAGAGGCTGCGGTAGCCGGAAGTGTGCAGCCTGGGCAACAACTCAAAAAAAAAAAAAAAAAAAAAAAGTTATTTCTGAAATGGTAAGTTAACTGGGAAGTAGCACACCATGTTTCTATACTAACAAGATTTTTACATTGAACATGTGTATTTTATAATTTAAAAATAGTAAAAAACCTTACTTTGATAGGAATATATTATTGACACAGAAAAAGAGAATTCAATTGGCCGATAATGAAATTCTTTTGCTACAATGTATAAGCGCACCACTGTAATGCAGGAAAGAAGACAACTTACTGTTCACCTTCAGCAGGAGGAATCCAGGCCTCTTCAATCAGTCGAAAGACAGAATCGAAATAAGTAAGATAGAACTGCCAGTCATCTGAGCTAAAATCAGATGGAATAACGCACAAAGGATTAAACCCAAGTTGTGAGAAATCTGCCTTAGGAACCATGACAAGCAACATATTTTCTAAGTTATATTTTGGCGGTCCACCTCTCCCTCTGGGTTTCCTCTACATTTTCCAGAGGCATTTTCAAACTAAAAACTTTTACAAGACTACTCTTTCCTTCAAGAAAATGACTAGATCTAAAAAACTAATATTCATAACAGAAAACTCCTCGCCTAAGCACATCCTAAATGGGGAAGGGGAAGAATGTTGAAGGAAGGAAACCCTCTCTTTAAGGCCAAAATGGAATTTGAGAAAAGACTGATTTTCAGCATTCATTCTCCAGCCCTAATATTCAGCAGCATGGTGGCACAAGTACCATTACACCTCTTTACTGAAAGATGAAATTTCCTTAAGGATTTTCAAAAACATCCAGGACACAAATAACTAAAAGAAAACTTTATCCCCAGAAATCTCAAAAATACTCAGAGATACACAAAATCAATAGGCCTCAAAGCCTCACTACAGTCTCATGGTACAAAAAAAAACATCTACTTACTTTTTTAGTAAGAGGCGCCTGGAAAGAGCATTGCACTCTGGCCACCTACTCAGTTTCTTGTACATAGCCATGCATTTATTTTCCCGACTCTGAATCTCACTTGTCAACTTCTCTACAATTAAAAGTTGTTAAAATTGATAAGTTAGTTTTATATTTGCTCAAAAATCAGAATAAAGTCCAACCACAAGAAGGAAATGTCAAAGAACCGTTTTATCTATAAAATACAAGGATCCAGAATATAATAGGATGAGGATCTTGTACAAAGGATATGCTAATAAAATCCCAACAGCATCTAGGAACTGGTAAATTTAGTTCATGGAAAGACTTCCCATCTATAAAGTTCCAAATCATCAAATAGGATTGGGCTACAACACAGTGAGCAAGGTGAAACATTGGAAGAAGATTTTAAAAAGAGTAGAGATGAAGCAAACTTTCTAAACAGCTGTGAACAATCCATAGTACTACAATCTAGTTGGAAAAAAAAAAACTGAACCAAAGAATTTTACCCATCTACAAGGAGGCTTAAGTTTATACAATAGGATACATTTAAAAAAATGTAAAAAAAAAATACAATTAAACTGCTACAGTTTTATACTATAATTTAGTAAAGAACATACTTATATGAAACAAAGTCTTTTTACTGACTGTAACTGACAAAAGATCTGAGGCTATTCATATAGTTAGTCACTGACTTTAAGAGTACAGTTGAAAACCCAGGTTTACTGAAACAGTAGCTGCATCTACAGGAGTGAGACTCCAATTCAATCAAAGAAAATCAGTAAAGAAGACCAGGCCAGGCTCAGTGGCTCAGCCTGTAATTCCAGCACTTTGGGAGGCTGAGGATTGCCTGAGCCTGCAGGTTCAAGACCAGCCTGAGCAACTTGACGAGACCTCATCTCTACAATAAATCAAAAATTAGCCAGGCATGGTCGCGCACGCCTATAGTTCCGGCTACTTCGAAGGGTGAGGCAGAAGGATCGCCAGCGCCCAGCAGGCTGACGCTGGGATGGCTGTGAGCATGCCACTGCACTCCAGCCTGGGCAACGGAGTGAGCCTCCTTGAGCTCAGGAGTATGTGTTTACAGTGAGCTATGACAGCACCATTGCTCTGCAGCCTGGGCAACAGGGGGCAAGACTTTGTTTCTTTAAAAAAAAAACAAACAAGCGGCCACACACAGTGGCTCACACCTGTAATCCCAGCACTTTGGAAGGCAGAGGTGAGAGGATTGCCTGAGACCAGGGGTTTGAGACCAGCCTAGGCACTTGGCAAGACCTCGACTCTACAATAAATAAATAAGTTGGATGTGGTGGCATGTGCCTGTGGTTCCAGCTACTTGGAAGGCTGAGGTGGAAGGGTCAAAAAAAGAAGAAGAATATACAGGAGGACAAGTAACTAGATGAGAGCATAGGGGAAGAAGGTTAGAGAGATCTGGAGCATGTTTCAGTCTTTGAATTTTCTAAAGGCATTAATTATTTTCACGTAAAAAAATTTTAGAGGCCGGGCTCGGTGGCTCAGCCTGTAATTCCAGCACTTTGGGAGGCCAAGGCAAGTGGACTGCCTGAGCCCGCGGGTTCAAGACCCACCCGGGCAACCTGGCGAGACCTCGTCTCTACAATAAATCAAAAACTAGCCGGGCGTGGTAGTGCGCGCCTGTAGTTCCGGCTACTTGGAAGGCTGAGGCGGAAGGATCACCGGAGCCCAGCAGGTCGAGGCTGCGGTGGCCGGGAGCAGCCACTGCACTCTAGTCTGGGTGACAGAGTGAGACTCCAACTCAAAAAAAAAAGAAAAATTTTAAAAAATAGATTCACAACACACAGAAAAGTGGGAAAGAAGCTAACAAAATGATCACAAATGATTCTGTATATTTTTTTCTTAGAAAAAATTTTTTTTGCGATGGAGTCTTGCTATATTAACCAGGCTGGTCTTGAACTCCTGTGCTCAAGCAATCCTCCTGTTTTAGCCTCCTAAATTGCTGAGATTACAGGTCTGAGATAATGCACCTAGCAAGTTATTTAATATGTGTATATCTTTATGTTTCTGTATGAGAAAAAAATTTTCCACAATAATAATTTTTCATAGTTTAAATAGGAAAAAAAAGCTTTAAGAAAACTTTTAAAAATTACCTCCTAATTTCCCTCTGATAACATCCAAGGCCTCCTGGTATTTTCCCAAACGTTCCAGGATCATATAATAAAGTTCAACCTTAAAGAAGAAAACAATTAAAAAGTGCGACTATTGAAACTTTTCGACAAGAAGAAGACAGTCATTTGTATGACTTTAGAAAGCTATTTAACAAATAGAAAGGACATATCTTCAAAAGAGATGAAACTGAGAATTGAAGCAGATGAGAGGCTGGGCATGGTGGTTCATATCTATAATCCTAGAATTTGGGAGGCCGAGCCTATGGGTTAGAGATCAGCCTGGGCCACTTGGCGAGCCCTCATCTCTACAACAAATCAAAATATCAGCTGGGCGTGGGGGCACTCGCCTGTAGTTCCAGCTACTTGGAAGGCTGAGGCGGAAGGATCAACTGAGCCCAGCAGGTCAAGGCTGCGGGGGCTGAGTGTGCCACTGCACTCCAGCCTGGGTGACAGAGTGAGACTCTGACTCAAAAACAAACCAAAAAAAGAAGCAGAAGACAGTATCTCCTCCATCTACAGATATCTCATCTATAGAGTACTTGCTCAGTCTTCATTATCTCTTGCTCAGTGTTCATTCTTCCCAAGTTGGGAGCTTCCAAAGCTTCACATTCACACAAAGGCCAAGAGTCGAGGAACCAGCAATCAAATGGGAATAAACAGCTCATAATATAGCAATATATTTTGTAACGCTATCAAAATCATGAAATCACAAAAGTAGAACTTAAATTACTTACTTCACTCTCTCTCTTATTTCCTCTCTCTGTCCCGTCACTCTCTCGCCTTTTCTCTCTCTCTCTCTTGCTTTTTCTCTCTGTCCCCACCACTCTCTTGTTAGCTCTCTCTCTCTCTCTTACTTTCTCTCACACTCCCCCCCCCCTTTGCTTTCTCTCTCTGTCCCCGCCACTCTCTTACTCTCTTGCTCTCTTTCTCTCTCGGTCTCTCTCTCTCTTTTTCTCTCTCTCGTCCTTCCTCGGTTACAGTCCCTCCATGTAACTGCCCCTTTAATAAATCTCTCAGTTCAGACGGCGTGGAGTCGTTACTGGCCCCCCCCCAAAACTTCTTTCATTGGTGCCGCGACTCAGATGGGTGTTCTCTTGCCTCTGTTTGGGTGTATTCCCGTGGGCGAGAGCCCCGACCCAGCGCCTGTAGCCACTCCATCCCTCCTGGACCGTCCCAGTTTTGAACGCGTAAAATGCATCCATCAGCGACCTTTGGATAGATATGTTCTCTTCCAGGTTCTCTATCTACCTCCACAGTCTGCTTCAAGACAGCAGGCTACTACCAACCTCGTGCCCGCTGGAGGAGTGGCCGGAACAAGTCGCCATTCTACATCTACAAGGGACCTTTATAGAACTCTCGCTTTCAGAAATCTTCACCTTCAGTGCCTATCTCTGGGCCCTGTTCTGGCTGGTTCTGTGCCCTTCCCCCACCTCACCCCACAACGCCCACATCCAGCAGGAAGCAGCCAGAGAGAGTAACGACGCCCCTCTCCCAAATAAACAGAAAAGGTGGGAATGAAAGGTGCAGACCACAGTCAGAAGGGCATCCCCAAGATGGCTCTGCCTCCCAAAGACAACAAAGGCCGTAAATTCCTGCCTCTCCAGTGCGTGCGCGAAACTTAAACTCATGTACAAACATTATCTCCCTATAGGAATGCTACCTCATAGTCTCCTCCAATAAGACTCAGGCACGGCACTGGCCTGCCCCTGCAAGGTTCATAAATATACCTTTCTCCCTGCATAACTCTCTCTCTCTCTTATTCCCTCTCTCTGTCCCGTCACTCTCTCGCCTTTTCTCTCTCTCTCTCTTGCTTTTTCTCTCTGTCCCCACCACTCTCTTGTTAGCTCTCTCTCTCTCTCTTACTTTCTCTCACACTCCCTCCCCCCCCCTTTTTGCTTTCTCTCTCTGTCCCCGCCACTCTCTTACTCTTTTGCTCTCTTTCTCTCTCGGTCTCTCTCTCTCTTTTTCTCTCTCTCGTCCTTCCTCGGTTACAGTCCCTCCATGTAACTGCCCCTTTAATAAATCTCTCAGTTCAAAAAAAAAAAAAAAAAAAAAAAATTACTTACTTCAGCCTCAGCTTCTATCTTGTCCTCTTTCACCATTTTTTCTACCATTCTCTCGGCAAGGGGCAGAAACATTGTTTTTGAGAGGTTTTCATCCTGTGCTGATATAGACTAAAGGAGGAATAATAAACATTTCACTCTAATTTTTCCCCTACTTGCACTATTTATATTAACATGCAGATCATTACTATGACTCTGGCACATAATTATCGACCCACTATGTTAAACATCAGACCTAACTTGAATTGCCAAGAGGATACATTAGAAAGTGGTTTCCTAGCTAGGCATGGTGGCTCATGCCTGTACTCCCAGTTACTTGGGAAACTGAGATGAGAGGACTGCTTGAGGCCAGGAGTTCAAGACCAGCCTGAATAATATATCAAGACCTCATCTCTACAAAGAATTTAAAAATTAGCTAGGTGGGGTGGTGTATGCCTGTAGTTCCAGCTACTTGGGAGGCTGAGGTAGGAAGTCTGAAGATCACTGAAACCTAGAAGTGTTAGGTTGCAGTAAGCCATGATGGTGCCACTGCACTCCAGCTCAGGCAACAGAGCAAGACCTTATAACTTTAAAAAAAAAAAAAAGTAAATTTTTTTACAAAAGATTTCTTTACTAAAGATTCATCATCCTTTGCATTCCTGAAATACAGAGCTTCCACAATATAACCTTTTAAATATGTCATTCATACATCTTTCTAAAAGTATGTAAAGAGGGAGTATGCCTATAAAGAATGCCATCAAGGATTTCAAAAGGAAAAACTTTCCAAATTTTTTTTTTAATATGTTCACATAGTAGAAGGGCAATGCCAACTCTTTCTATGTATATAGTTTATGAGTAGCTACGGCTACCGTAAATTGATAACTAAAATTAACACATATTATAAGGTTAACGTTGCCACATTCTGCTCAGAGCTCACCTAACACCCGTAAACAACGCTTTAAGGTACATAATATGCTTATTTTATTTTATTTTATTTTATTTTATTTTTGAGTTGAAGTCTCACTCTGTCACCCAGACTGG
>NW_007248349.1:322267-324256 GCF_000164805.1 Carlito syrichta
TTCCGCCTCAGCCTTCTGAGTAGCTGGAATTACAGGCATGCGCTACCACGCCTGGCTGATTTTTTAAAATTTATTGTAGAGATGAGGTTTCGCTGCCCAGGCGGGTCTCGAACCCGCGGGCTCAGGCAATCCACTCACCTCAGCCTCCCAAAGGCGCGGGATTACAGGCTGAGCCACTGAGCCCGGCTTATGCTTATTTTGTTAAGAAAAAATACCAAGGTTAAGAGATCCCCCCAACAACTCTCCAAGACATGTGGAAAAGTTAGTATATGAAGGCAGACCCCAGAATATGTTTCTTGTTTTTGAGTTGCAGTCTCACTCTATCACCCAGGCTGGAGTACAGTGGCACACAGTGCTCATTAACAGCCTCAAATTCCTGGGCTCAGACAATCCTCCCTCCTCATTCTCCTGAGTAGCTGAGACTTTAGACATACCCAACTAATTTTTTGTAGAAACAAGGTCTCACTATGTTGCCCAGGTTGATCTTGAGAGGCCTTGGGCTCAATCCTCCACTTTCGCCTTCCAAAGTGCTGAGATGACAAGCATAAAGTCACTGTATGACCCAGAGCATCAGTTCTTAACTACTATTGTTAACTCCTTCATCCCCATCCTTTCCTAGACAGAATCTCACTTTGGTCCTTATAGCAGTTCTGAGTGATCCATTCTCAAAAAAGCAAACTGAGACTAAGAAAGGAGAGGTTATGGACTGCCTGAGTCCATGAGGTCAAGGCTGTGGTGAGCTGTGATTATGCCACTGCACACTTCAGCCTAGGCGACAGAGTAAGATCCTGACTCAAAAGAAAAAAGAGAAAAAAGAGAGAAATGACAAAACAAGGCCACCAAGTTCAATGACTCGCTCATTAACCAACAAATAATATCTTAAAAGACAAACATCAAGTTGAACTATCAAACATTTTTAGGCTCAGAATTAATCAAAATAACCTAGCAATGTATCTGAGATTCAGAGGAAATATAGTCCATGCTCATAAAATACTCCAAATCCCCAACTTAAAAAGTCAACTAACAATAAGTATGCGAAGTCTCTGTTGGCACATGCTACAACAGATTATCCCAAATGTTCAGAAGACACATTAAGGACAATGACTACAAACAAAAATAAAAACAAACCTCAATCCCATTCTGAATGCCATACTCACTTGCATAATTAAGCTCATCACAGACCAAAAGTAGTAAGGGTTTTTGGGGACAATCTTATATAAAGCCATGCCAGCCTGAAAAAACAGAAAACCATATATATTTAATTTAGAAAACACCATACAGAGGGAAATAATGATCTAGACAAATGACAAGAAGTTTCCTAGGAGAGCAGCAATGTATTTACATATTCCTTAATTACTTAAATGCCTAGCAACTTGATGGCTGTAGCAGCCCTCACAAAGGTGAATTTTTATATCACAAGTTATATTTTACCTTTTGAATCAGATTTTTCTAAAATTAAAGTCTATACTTCTAGAATACACTGCAACCTAATACAGTTCTAGCAGACTACCAAATAAACACAAAATTTGGATTATAAGCATACAACAATAAACAAACTTTGCTGAAGACACAATAAGTTATAGTAAAACAAACAAGTCTAGAGAGTATATTTAAACTTCAATATTAGAGACGATTACTATGACAAAATTCAAAAAGTACTTCTTAGCTTAGGAAAACAAGTTCTTTCAAGGTATCATTAATCAGAATTGAAATATTTCATTACAAAATGTATAATATACAAAATATTTAAAAGTAGGGACATGCTTTCAGAAAGTGACACAGACACATTCAAGCATAAGAGAATCTATCTGTAACTAGCCAACCAGTAATCAACGCTAAGAATTGCAACAGCTAACTATGAAAGTTGCGTTGTTTTTTTTTAAGTTGGAGTCTCACTCGGTCGCCCAGACTGGAGTGCAGTGGCTGCTCCCGGCCACCGCAGCCTCGCCTGCTGGGCTCCAGCAATCCTTCTGCCTCAGCCTTCCGAGT
>NW_007248349.1:324425-328535 GCF_000164805.1 Carlito syrichta
AGCCTCCCAAAGGCGCGGGATTACAGGCTGAGCCACTGAGCCCGGCTTTTTTTTTTTTAAGAGACAGGGTCTTACTCTAAGCTAGGGCGCAACTGTAGTTCACTGCAGCCTCAAACTCCTGGCCTCAGGTAATTCTCAGCCTCCCAAGTAGCTAGGACTACAGGTATGTACCACCAAGCCAGGAGATGTATATATATATATACATACATTTTTTTTGAGTTGGAGTCTCACTCTGTTGCCTAGGTTGGAGCAAAGTGGCATGCTCACAGCCACCACCATTTATTGCAGATGAGGTCTGGCCAAGTTGCCCAGGCTGGTCTCAAATTCCTGGGCTTAAGCAATCCTCTCACCTCAGCCACTACACCTGGCCATAGTTAATATTTTAAATTTTTTAATCTTTTGCCTATAGTCAATGTACTTCAAAATTTACAAGGAGGCTGGGTGCGACTATAATCCCAGCACTTTGGGAGGCCGAGGTAAGAGGACTGCCTGAGCCCACAAGTTCAAGATCCGTCTGGGCAACTTGGCAAGACCTCATCTCTACAATAAATCAAAAAAATTAGCCAGGCATGGTGGCACACACCTGTAATTCCAGCTACTTGGAAGGCTGAGGTGGAAGGATAGCCTGAGCCCAGCGGGTTGAGGCTGCGATGGCTGTGAGCGTGCCACTGCACTCCAGCCTGGGTGACAGAATGAGACTCCGACTCAAAAAAAAAAAAAAAAAAAAAAAATTACATGGAGCCCCTATAAAGTGGAAGAAATTATCTATTCCTACAAAGGATATAAAGTTTGAGTTCCTGTTCCAAAGGTACTTAACAGCTAGGGAGAAGTAAGACAAATACAGAAATGACTCAAATGTATCTGAAATAAAAATAAACATCCTATACAAAAATATCATATTAGGCTGTTTCCAAGGAAGGCAAAGCTAAATGTGTTTTTTTCTTTTCCTTGTTTCTTTAAGGGAAAGTAGGAAGGGGAACTTCATCATTAATGCCTCTACAAAATAGCAGTGCTTCAGATGGACCTTGAAAGTCAAACAGAACATTTCTGGAGGGTAAGGATATATATACAAATATCAGTATTTTGGTGAATTGTTAAGTAAGTGAACCAAGCCCAAGTAAAGGGAAAATAAGTGTGAACAAAAACATTTAAAAAAGTCAAGGGACATATGTTGACAAGGGTAAGTAGGACTTCTGGTTAAAACAAAGGATTAAGAGTGGTAAGAACCAGGCACGATGGTGCATGCCTGTAATCCCAGCACCTTGGGAGGCAGAGGACTACCTGAGCCCAGAAATTCGAAACTAGCCTGGGCAACTTGGCAAGACCTTGTCTCTACAATAAATCAAAATATTAGTTGGACATGGTGGCGCACATCTGTGGTTCCAGTTACTTGAAAGGGTGAGGCAGAAGGATCGCCTGAGACCAGCAGATAGAGATTGCAGTAGCTGTGAATGTGCCACTGCACTCCAGCATGGACAAAAGAGTGAGACTCTCATTCAAAAGAAAAGAAAGAAAGAAGTAGTAGGGGAAAGGGCTGAAGAGTAGACCAAGGTAACTTTGTTATCAGATAATCAAAAAGGAGCCAATAGGGAGTAGGGAAGTGATATGTATAAATCTATACTTTTCTAGGAAGAACAGCAGTACTGTGAAGAGACAAATAGCCAAAAAAAGGTGAGGTGATAAGATACTAAACCAGGATGAGGTAGACCAAACAGACGAGAAAACTGAAAGATACTATGGAGGTAGAATCAAAATGATCTGGAGGGAAAATGAACGTACAGGGTAGGAAAGCCTAAGATGGCTTGAGGCCCCTGTTTCTAATACTAGGGTATATAATACAGTGGCATGATCCCGGGTCACTGCAGCCTTGAACACCTGAGCTCAGATGATTCTCCTGCCTCAGATTCCCAAGTAGTTGGAACTACAGGTGTGCACCACCATGACCAGTTAATTTTTTTATTTTTGTAGAGATGAGGTCTCACTATGTTGCCGAGACTAGTCTTCAACTCCTGGACTCAGGTAATTCTCCTACCTTAGCCTAAGAGAGTGCTGGAGTTATAGGTATGAGCCACCAAATAAGACCAAAATTTTTTTAAATGAGAAAATAAATTTGAGAATTTGGGGAAAGTGTTTATAATGACAAGCAAAAATGAAAATATATAACATCAGAAATTAACATAAAATTTTAATATAAAATGCAAGACACGAATTTCATGCCCACACCCTATAATCTTGCAGACTCAGATAATCTGCTAAAACAGAAAATGTGTGATTACAGACAAGTATTAAGAACATACGTCACAGTCAGACATGGTGGCTCACACCTATAATCTTAGTACTTTGAGAGGCAGAGGCAAGAGGGGTTCGAGACCAGCCTGGGCAACTTGGCAAGACTTCACCTCTACAATAAATCAAAAAATTGGCCAGCTGTGGTGATGCATGCCTGTAGTTCGAGCTACCTGGAAGTCTGAGGTAGAAGGATCACCTGAGCCCAGCAGGTCAAGGATGCGGTAGCAGTGAGTGCGCCACTGCACTCTAGCCTGGGCAACAGAGTGAGACTCTTGACTCAAAGTTTGCCAGGTGTGGAAGTAGGCCCAGCTACTTGGGAGGCTGAAGAAAGAAGATCACTTGAGCCCAGGAGTTCAAAGCTGCAATGAACTATGTACTCCAGTTGGATAACAGGGAGAGATCCCATCTCTACAAACAAGACACACACAAAGCAATAGCTTTAAGTTGGTGACTCAGAGAATGAGAAAGTCACTTACAGAGAAAGGAAAGTCTAATTACCACGTGAACAACCAGCTACTCTTTAGTTATGGTGTGTTTTGTTTTTTTTTTTTTAGTTGGAATCCCACTCTGTCACCCATGCTGGAGTGCAGTGGCAAGCTCACGGTCACCACAGCCTCAACCTGCTGGGCTCAGGGGATCCTTCCACCTCAGCCTTCCAAGTAGCCAGAACTATAGACACACACCACCATGGCCACCTGGCTAATTTTTTGATTTATTGTAGAGATGAGGTCCCACCAAGTTACCTCAGTCTCCCAAAGTGCTAGGATTACAGGCGTGAGCCACCATGCCTGGCCAAGTCATGGTTCTAAACATTATCTGCCAGAGGTGTCATTTACGGTAGTAGAAGTTCTTAAGTATCCCTCCCTTCTCCATCCACCAGTTTAAACAAATCATTCATTTACTTAAAAAATAATTGTTGTACAAGGCTACTATAGGCACTGGGGAATCAGTAATGAGCAAATAAAACAAAAGTCCAAGCCGGGCTCGGTGGCTCAGCCTGTAATCCCGTGCCTTAGGGAGGTTGAGGTGAGTGGATTGCCTGAGCCCGCGGGTTCGAGACCCGCCTGGGCAACTTGGCAAGTCCTAATCTCTACAATAAATCCAAAATTAGCCGGGCGTGGTAGCGCGCGCCTGTAGTTCCAGCTACTTGGAAGGCTGAGGCGGAAGGATCGCCGGCGCCCAGCAGGTTAAGGCTGCAGTGGCCGGGAGTGGCCACTGAACTCCAGTCTGGGCTACAGAGTGAGACTCCAACTCAAAAATAAAAATAAAAACAAAAACAAAAGTCTAAAAGCCTTCAACCATATGAAACACGACATTAAACTCATGAAAAACCTATAACTTCAGACTGACATGCCACAATTGAAATAAACATATATATGTGTGTGTGTGTGTGTGTGTGTGTGTGTGTGTATGTGAAAACATAAAAATTTTACATCGATGGTGAGTTGGAGACCATCTGTACTGGGCAAAATAATTGAATGAGGGTTCAAACTAAGACAAAGGCATAATAAGTGAAAAGAATGGAAAAGACTTAAAAGTCACTGCAAAGGTAAAGAATAGAACAGCATATTTTGTCAATTTCTTACTTTATCTTGCTTTAGCAAACGAAGTCCCCCTCATCTTTCCTTTTTTTAACAGCTTTATTGAAATAGACTTTAAGTACAGCAAAGCACACCAACTAACTTAAGAGTGTGCATCAAATATTTTGGGAATAAATACAGACTTGTGCATTCATCACTATAATGTAATTTAAGAAAATTTTCATTATCACTCAAAGAATCCTATACTCAACAGTGTTCACACCCTACCCCTTCTCCCCTT
>NW_007248349.1:328555-352779 GCF_000164805.1 Carlito syrichta
TTTTTTTTTTTTTTTTTTTTTAGTCGGAGTTTCACTCTGCTGCCCAGGCTGGAGTGCAGTGGCATGCTCACAGCCACTGTAGCCTCAACTTGCTAGTCTCAAGTGATCCTTCTGCCTCAAGCCTTCAAGTAGCTGGAACCAGAGATGTGTGCCACCACGCCCAGCTAATTGATTTTCTGTAGAGACGAGGTCTTGCCAAATTGCCCAGTCTCGTCTCAAAGCTCTAGACTCAAGCAATTCTCTCACCTCCGCCTCCCAAAGTGCCGGGATTACAGGCATGAGCCACCACATTCAGCATAAAGGTTGATTTTAAGGAGAAAGAATTTACATGAATACAGTATTTTCCATGCTGCCTGATTTATTGTTATACTTTGACATTTCAAGTAAAGAATAAGACAAAATAAAACCCCCCAAAAAAGAACTTTGCCTCCAGAAGACATTATATCCACAAACAAAGCATTTCTAAAAAATGTTTTGCTTGACATAATAACCATTTATGGCTTAATAGTGCAGATTTCATTTCTTGGAGATGTCAGCTTCACCCACAAGCTAAACCAAACGTGTCCAAACAAGGTTCCTTCACATATATAAAGAACACCTAAAATATGATTAATTAGCAAATAAGCTGCCTCAGGCAAAGAACAAAGCATTAAAAAAAAAAAAGAATTCCAGGCAATGGAGATTTTTTTTCCCCTGCTGGATTTAAAAATATCAGCAGTCTGTAAACAACCAAAATTTATAAACTAGATGTCAACTTCAAAGTTATTTTTTCTATAGCCTGTTCAGTTTTTGCTCTGGGATTTCTGCCCATTTTCTGAAATTTAACAGCAAGCTGATACAATGGGACAATTTGAAGCCAACTTACCAGAACCAAACAAAACATTACCTGTTGCATTTTCTTGTATTCACCCACTCTGGCATAGGCCATGAAGAGGTGAGAGTGATACTCCTCACTATTGGGAACTTTCTTCACAGCTGCCTCATAAAGTTTTGTAACTAATTCCGCTAAAATAAAAAGAAATAAGATTTAAATTATACTTCAATAATTAAAGAAAAATCTAATGACATTTAATTTTCTTCCTATTTGGTGGAAAAGTATTTGCTTTCTCCCGCCTATCATTACCTTCTCTTGGTGAGATGCTGTTTGGATGAAGATCAGGCCTCCTCATCACATTTACAACATACAAGACCTTCTAGGATCTGGCCTCCTAATTCTTTCCCTCAGCACTGTATCCTCTAGCCATACTGTAGTTCCACCAAATTCCCTGTGTTGCATCACACACACCCCTATACTTTTACACTGTTCCCTCTACCTAGATTCTCTCTTCCTCTCTTTTTCTACTCAATAAACATCATCTAACACCCAGTTCAAATGTAATCCTTGCTGAGCATGGTGGCTTATACCTATAATCCAAGTACTTTGGGAGGCGGAGGGGAGAGGATTGCCTGAGCCCTGGGGTTTGAGACCAGCCTGGGCAACATGGCAAGATCTCATCTCTACAATAAATCACAAGACTAGCCAGGTGTGGTGGCGCATGCCTGTAGTTCCAGTTACTTGGAAGGCTGAGGCAGAAGGATCACCTGAGCCCAGCAGGCCGAGGCTGTGGTAGCTGTGATCATGCCAATGTATTCCAGCCTAGGTAACAGAGTGAGACTCCAACTCAAAAAAAACTAAAAACAAATGCAGTCCTTACTGCAAGACTTTCCCTGAACATAATCTCTGCTCCTACACTCCAATTTGATCACTGTTTCCCTCTGTGATCTTGAAAGCTTTTCTATTAATCTATCTCCCCTCACAGACTATCAGTTACATAAGGGCAAAAAGAGCATCCTTCATCTTTGACTCTGATAGACTACTTTTCATAGAGAAACAATAAATGATTTTTTTTTTAATCAGGTTCTCACTCTTGTCACCCAGGCTGGAGCGCAGTGGCATGCTTACGGTTCACAACAGCCTCAACCTCCTGGGTTCAGGTGATCCTTTAGGCCTCAGCCTCCCGAATAACTGGTTTACAGGCACACACCACCACTGTGCTCAGCTAATTTTTTTGATTAATAAATGATTATTTTTTAAATGCTGGGAAGCCATATCCCTAAATTAATAAAATCTCGAAATATTCAAATACAATACCCCAACTCTTAAGTTTTATCTTTTGTAAGAATTAAAAACAAGACTGTACTATAAAATAACATTTTCTGTACACTAGATTGGCAAAAATATTAAAGGATATGAATATCAAGTGTTGACAAGGAAACAGAGCAACTGAAATTCATTCGAGTGGACTGCCTAAGCCCGCGGGTTCGAAACCAGGCCGGCAACTTAACGAGACCTAGTCTCTACAGTAAAATAAAAAATAGCTGGGCGTGGTAGCATGCGTCTGTAGCTCTGGCTACTCAGAAGGTTGAGGCGGAAGGATCACTGGAGCCCAAAAGGTCAACGCTAGGGTGGCCGTGAGCATGCATGCCACTGCACTCCAGTCTGGGCGAAGGAGTGAGACTCCAATTTAAAAAAATAATAATAATAAATTCATAAATTTCTGGTATATTTAGAAAATAAGTTGATATTATCTTTCTTTAAGCTAAATATACACTTACCCTATGACCCAACGATTCCACTCCTTAATATTGTAATGTATAACCCAATGATATATTCTGTGGCAGTGAAAATAAATTAATCCACTTGGATATTAGATTCATATAGTACAAATTCACTTACATGAAGTTCAAAATTAAGCAAAAGTAATAATATATTACTAAAAGAAAAAAATGTGATAAATATTAAAAGGCAAGAGAAAAAATATTCAGGATAGCAGTACTTCTTGGGAGGTCAAAGGGTAACTGCGATTGATTGAGAACATAACACAGATAGCCTTCTTAGTGTTGGTTTTTTTTTGAGTCAGAGTCTTTCTCTGTTGCCAAGGCTGGAATGCACGCTCGCAGCCACCGCAGCTTTGACCTGCTGGGGTCAGGTAATCCTTCTCCCTTAGCCTTCCAAGTAGCTGGAACCACAGGCGCACACCTCCACGCCAAGCAAATTTTTTCATTTACTGTAGACACAAGGACTCACCAAGTTGCCCAGGCTGGTCTCCAACTTCAGACAATCCTCTCACCTCGGCCTCCCAAAGTACTGAAATTACAGGCTTGAGTCACTGCTCCCAGCCCCTTAGTGTTGATAATTCTCAAGGTAGATGGCAGGTTGATGAGGGTCCAAATTTACTGGTATATTACACAAACTATATTCTTTCATAATATGTATTATGAAAAATATGTATTTCATAATTACATATTTAAGGAATCAACAATAAAAACCTTTATTTACAGATGAAATGATGGACTATTTAGAATATTATCTGAAATAATCTGGCAGGGGAAGGAGTATAGACAAAATAAAACTGGCCTTGTGCTAATAATTGCTGAAGGTGGGCTTGGAGCAGTGGCTCACACCTGTAATCCCAATATTTTGGGAGGCTGAGGCAAGAGGATTACCTGAGCTCAGAGGTTCAGGACCAGCCTGAGCAACATGGCAAGACCTCATCTCTACAATAAATCAAAAAAGCAGCCAGGCATAGTGGCGCATGCCTGCGGTTCCAGTTACTTGGAAGGCTGAGGTAGAAGGATCGCCTGAGTCCAACAGGTTGAGGCTGCAGTGGCCGTGAGCATGCCAACGCACTCCAGCCTGAGTGACAGAGACTTCAACTAAAAAAAAAAGAAAGAAAGAAACATACGTCGATGCATCTCCCGATAAAGGATAGTTAGTGCCTGCAATGAGTTATCATCTGTGGGCTCAAGGGCTGCCACCTCCTGTGCCAAAGTGAAGGCTTCCTCTTGCTTTCCAGTTCTCTGTAAGCCAATTGCCTTTAAAACCTGATAGAAAGGAAAGAAAAAACAGTTTTTAAAGGATAGAAAAGTAAATATGGCCCAAAGAAAGCCAATCCAGAAGTCCCAGATGTAAGGTATGCCTAGGTGTTGCTGATATAATAAACCTATCTTGCTGGGTGTGGTGGCTCGTGCCTACAATCCCAGCACTTTGGGAGATGAAGGTGAGAGGACTGCCTGAACCTAGGAATTTGAGACCTCCTGGGCCTCTTGGTGATACCTCATCTCTACAATAAATCAAAAAATTAGCTAGGAGAGGTGGCGCACACCTGTAGTTCCAGCTACCTGGAAGACTGAGGTGGAAGACCACCTGAGCCTAGCAGGTCGAGGCTGCAGTAGCCATGAGCATGCCACTGCACTACAGCATGGGTGACAAAATGAGACTCCAACTCAAATAAGTAAATAAATAAACCTATTTTACCAAAAATATAAGCAAATCATAATGCTTTCCTATTTCAGTCCTAACAGTCTATAATATTGCTTAAAAGAACCCTGTGTGGCTGGGCTCGGTGGCTTAGCCCATAATCCTAGCATTTTGGGAGACTGAGGGGAGTAGACTGCCTGAACCCATGGGTTTGAGACCAGCCTGGGCAACTTGGTGAGACATCATCTCTACAATAAATCAAAAATTAGCTGGGAGTGGTAGCACGCGCTTGTAAGTTCCAGCTACTTAGAAGGCTGAGGCGGAAGGATCGCCAGAGTCCAGCAGGTTGACGCTGGGGGTGGCCATGAGTGTGTCACTGCACTCCAGCCTGGGCAACAAAGTGAGACTCCAACTCAAATAAAAAAAAAAAAAAAAGGACCCTGTGAAAATAAAATAAATTAGACAAGTAATATTCAAAGAAATAAACAGCTACTTTTTAATTAAATACGATTTCTAGCATATAAATATCAGGAAAATAAATGGCCTACAAGTACTCTGAATAAAACATAAATTATCATTAAGAGATTAATCATCGCCAGGTGCAGTGGCTCAAGCCTGTAATCCCAACACTTGGGAAGCCAAGGTGAGGGGACTGCCTGAGCCCACAGAGTCGAGAACAGCCTGGGCAACTTGGCAAGACCTCATCTCTATAATAAATGAAAAAATTAGCCGGGCGTGGTAGCAGTGCCTTGGTTCCAGCTGCTTGGAAGGTTAAGGCAGAAGGATTGTCTGAGCCCAGCAGGTCAACTCTGGGGTGGCCGTGAGCGTGCCACTGAATCCCAGCCTGGGCAATGGAGTGAGACGCCATCAAAAAAAAAAAAAAAGATTAAACATCCTTTCCCTTTAAGATAAATCATTATAAATATAACCCACCAAATATAAATATAAGCCAAGGGCAGATGAACTTGCCTTAGCACAATGAAGATCCTTATGTTTCTTCAACAGTTTATCTGCTTGCTGAATTGCCATTTTATTATTACCATTATCAAGATAATCTGCGAAAAAGAAATTATATGAGTTTTTAGATTCTTCATCAGCACATGAAAAATGTATCAGTTAGTATTAGATGTTTCAGAAAGTATCTTAATTTGCTATTAAAGATATCATGGAGCTGATTTTAACTCTAAATGAGTAGGATGGTCCAGAATACAGGATATATCCCTATGGTCTTCTCTTATTCAAGAGCAATATAATCAGGTTATATTAGTTCTTAATAAAGATTCAAGATTATACATATTCAAATGATATTAATATTTTTATCTAAGGAAAATTAATGAGTTTGGTCACCAAAATCTTACAATATTTTAAAACTTAAAATAAAAACAGGCCGGGTGTAGTGGCTCACGCCTATAATCCCAGCACTTTGGGAGGCCAAGGTGAGAGGATTGCCTGAGCCCCCGGGTTCGAGACGAGCCTGGGCAACTTGGCAAGACCTCATCTCTACAATAAATCAAAAAATGAGCCGGGTGTGGTGGCAGTGCCTGTAGTTTCAGCTACTTGGAAGGCTAAGACAGAAGGATCACCTGAGCCCAGCAGGTCGAGGCTGCTGCGGCGGCCATGGGCAGGCCACTGCACTCCAGCCTGGGCGAGAGGGTAAGAATCTGACTCAAAAAAAAAGAGGCCATGCACTATGGCTCACGCCTATAACCCCAGCACTTTGGGAGGTCGATGTGAAAGGACTGTCTGAGCCCACAGGTTTGAGACTAGCCTGGGCAACTTGGTGAGACCTCATCTCTACAATAAATCAAAAAATTAGCCAGCCGTGGTAGTGTACCTATAGTTCCAGCTACTTGGAAGGCTGAGGCAGAAGGATTGCCTGGGCCCAGCAGGCTGAGGCTGAGGTGGCCGTTAAGTGTGCCACTGCACTCCTGTCTGGGTGACAGAGTGAGATTCCAACTCAAAAAAAAGGCAGTATCTCCTTCTTTCTTAAGGCTCAATAATATTCCATTTTGTACATAAGTGTGTGTATATAATATTCCATTGTGTACGTGTGTGTGTGTATGTGTGTGTGTGTGTATAAAATTTCTTTATCCATTCATTGTCAGTGGACAGCTAGGTTATTTCCATGTTTTGGCTTTTGTGAATAACGCTGCAATGAACACAGAGACACAGATATCTCTAAAATGTGCTGATGTAATTTCCTTTGCATATATACCCAGGAGTGAGATTGCTGGATCATATAATAGTTCTATTTTCAATTTTAATTTAATACTGCTTTCCACAATGGCTGCGCCAATTTACATTACCACCAAAGTTATACAAGGGTTCCCTTTTCTCCAATTGTTTCTCTCTCTGTTTTTTTTTTTATTTGTTTCTATATCTTTGACTCGTTTTAGAATCCATAGGTAAGTGAGATCACATAGTATTTTCTTTCTTTGTCTGGCGCTGTTGCCCAGGTTGGAGTGGAGTGGCATGCTCACAGCCACTGCAGCCTTGACCTGCTAGGTTCAGGCAATCCTTCCAACACAGCCTTCCAAGTAGTTGGAACTACAGGCATGCACCACCACACCCAGCTATGTATTTATTTATTTATTTATTATTTGTAGAGATGAGGTCTCTCCAAGTTGCTCAGGCTGGTCTTGACTCAGTGGGCTCAGACAATCCTCTCACCTCTCCTCCCAAAGTGCTGGGATTAGAGGTGTGAGCCACCACCTCTGCCTAATTGTTTCTCTGGTCTTTTTGGTAACAACTATCCTAACAGGTATGAGTTGACATCTCATTGTGATTTTAATTTGCATTTTCCTAATGTTTAGTGACATTGAGCACCTTTTCATATACCTGTTGGTCATTTTTATGCCTTTTTTTTTTTAAGTCTATTTAGGCCCTTAGCCTATTTTTTTAATTGGGTTTTTTGGTCTGTTTTTAGGTTTTTGAGGGTTTTTTTTTAACATTTTGCTATTGAATTGTGTGATTCATTCCAAATTTTAGGAACAGGGAGAACCATTCTAAAACTGTGTTAAGGAAAAAAAATAATCATTATTCAAAAGCCTAACAAAAGCAAAGATTCATTTCCAGATCAGAAGATCTGTAAGAAAATGAGAAGTATTTTCAATGGGAAACAGGGAGGTAGTTGTTAATTCCAAATATAAGAAGACTGGGCTCAGTAGCTCAGCCTGTAATCCCAGCACTTTAGGAGGCCAAGGCAAATGGACTGCCTAAGCCCACGGGTTAGAGCCCAGCCCAGGCAAGTTAGTGAGACCTCATCTCTACAATAAACCCAAAAAATTAGGCAGGCGCAGTAGTGTGTGCCTGTAGTTTCAGCTACTTGGAAGACTGAGGCGGAAGGATCGCCGGAGCCCAGCAGGTCGAGGCTGCGGTGGCTGGGAGCGGCCACTGCACTCCAGTCTGGGCGACAGAGTGAGACTCTAATTCAGAAAAATAAAAAATAAAAATAAAAACATTAAAAAATAATAATGCCCAAAGGTGCCTGAACAATGCATATTTGTATACCTAACCCTTAACTGTACCCCACAATTTTAAAATAAAAAAGACATTTAAAAAATAAATTAATAATAATAATGCCAGTTGTTAATAAGGGAAACCATGGGAGGGGGTGAGGGAGTATATGGGAACTCTCCGTACTTTCTACTCACTTTCTGTGAACCTAAAACTGCTCTAAAAATAAAGTCTATTTAAAAATTTTTTAATAACAAAAGCTAAGATTCATTTTCAGAGAGGAAAAATGAGAAAAGTGCTATAAATAGGAAACAGTACAATAGCTGTCAATTCTAAATATACAAAGATGACCGAACACAGCCCAATTCACAACCCAGTACCACTACCAGATGACTCTTTGTTCATCAAGGTCCTAAATCAGTCAGGCATGGTCAAAATAATCTATGACCCTGATATATAATTTTACCATATAGTTTAAATTTTTTTCCAATGAACACGTCACTAAAATTTTTTTTTTAATGTTGAAAGAAATCAGCTGAGGCAAGGTGGGCCGGAGTTGGGGCTGCGGGAATAATGCAAGATTGCAACCAAGTAAGAAAGTAGAAGTCAGGCTCGATGGCTCAGCCTGTAATCCCGTGCCTTTGGGAGGCTGAGGTGAGTGGATTGCCTGAGCCCGCGGGTTCAAGACCCGCCTGGGCAACTTGGCGAGACCTCATCTCTACAATAAATCAAAATGAGCCAAGCGTGGTAGTGTGTGCCTGTAGTTTCAGCTACTTGGAAGGCTGAGGCGGAAGGATCGCTGGAGGCCAGCAGGTCAAGGCTGCGGTGGCTGGGAGCAGCCAGTGCACTCCAGTCTGGGTGACAGAGTGAGACTCCAACTCAAAAAAAAAAAAAAAGTAGAAAGAAGTAAAGTTTATTATCTACCTTTCCCAGATTGGAAAGGGGGCTGACACTCAGAGGCAAGTGAGGCCCTCTAAAACTTTTAACAGTCACATGAAAAGCATGCACAATACGGATGAGCACCAATAATGCTAGGTAAAAAGATAAGAAGCCTTACTCTGTGAGGAACCACACTTTTGAAAGGAAGGTCAAAGACCTAATACTCAAGTAAAGGGTTTGGTAAAACACAGAACTCTAAAAGCAGTCTTGGCCTAAATACCCAAATATCTAATACTACTTTTCTTAGATTCTTAACTCAGCTGACAGGCCATCATTTGTCCTTACAGAATATCTGACATGCCTGGGCACGGTGGCTCATGCCTGTAATCCCAGCACTTTGGGAGGCAGAGGCAAGAGGACTGCCTGAGCCCACAGGTTTGAGACCAGCCTGGGCAACATGGCAAGACTATTATGTCTCTACAATAAATTTTTTAAAAATTAGCTGGGCGTGGTGGTACATGCCTGTGGTTCCGGCTACTTGGAAGGCTGAGGTGGAAGGATCACCTAAGCCAAGCAGGTCAAGTCTGCGGTGGCTGTGAGCATGCTACTGCATTCCAGCCTGGGTGACAGAGTGAAACTCTATTCAAAAAAAAAAAAAAAGGCCAGGTGTGGTGGCTCACATCTGTAATCCCAGCACTTTGGGAGTACGAGGTGAGAAGATTGCCTGAGTCCACGGGTTCCAGACCAGCCTGGGTAATTTGGTGAGACCTCATCTCTACAATAAATCAAAAAATTAGTCAGGCATGGTGGCAATGCCTGTAGTTCCAGCTACTTGGAAGGCTGAGGCAGAAGGATCACCTGAGCCCAGCAGGTCGAGGCTGCTGTGGCAGCCATGGGCATGCCACTGCACTCCAGCCTGGGTCACAGGGTAAGAATCTGACTCAAAAAAAAAAGAGGCCATGCACTATGGCTCACGCCTATAATCCCAGCACTTTGGGAGGCCGATGTGAGAGGACAGTCTGAGCCCACAGGTTGAGACTAGCCTGGGCAACTTGGTGAGACTTCATCTCTACAATAAATCAAAAAATTAGCCAGGCGTGGTAGTGTACCTAGAGTTCCAGCAACTTGGAAGGCTGAGGTGGAAGGATTGCCTGAGCCCAGCAGGTCGAGGGTGCAGTGGCCATGAGCATGCCACTGCACTCCAGCCTGGGCAACAGAGTGAGACTCCAACTCAAAAAAAATTTTAAAAAAGAATATATGACAGAGATCAACCTGCTCAATAAATGACACTCCAAAATAAAAACTAAATTAAATTTTAAAATGAAAAGCATAAATGACACCCTCTCTTTCTAATACTTGATGCCAATCTCATTCTAAGTCCATTCTAAGTTACTGCTGACTCGGTTCTACAGGGTTCCAGGGTTCTAGACTATATCTTGAAGCCTTCTCAAAGAATAGACATCTCTGTTGAGACCCAACTTTGAGGGGCTACCCATAAATGGATAAAAGCAGAGGTCAAGGCTGTAAGGATATTTTCCTTTTGCCTGTATAGTTCACAAGGTTCTATTATACCATACCTATTTGCCCATGCCATCTTCTCTGGGAATGGTTTCCACTGCCACCACTGCCACCACTGCCCCGTTGAAGGGATAGGACTAGATGACCATTTCTAGACTATATAACTGCAGCCCACTCCAGGGTGAACTTTTGACCCAAGTTGGGTAAATCAGGTTTGTTTCTGGTTATCAGTAACTACAACACTGAGAGCCTGAGTCAGTAAGCTAAGGGAACCCCAGTCGGAAAATCATAAATATTTTAAGTCTGAGATTACCAGTGGCAGCTCCAGAATTTATTCTTAAGGAGCTTTAGGGGATGCAAACTAGTTGATGGAGAGCAAAGAAAATGAGTTATCTCTTGACATGGTATTTATATAAAAATGATAAACATCAAGTATCATTATCAAAAAATCTCGAGGGAAGGGGCAATCTCAGGCTTGTGAGATGGGGCTAATGAATCCTCCCTCCTCCATCCATGGCTTGGTGTGGCCACAAAAGTCAACATATTCGTCTCTGGGTAAGATGATGACTAAGCAGAAAAAAAAAGTCTGAAGAACCAGAGAAAATAGACCCACAGAGAAAAGTAGAGATGAATAGCTGAGGAAGAAGCTTCAGATCCTGACAGCTTTCTAGTTTCCATGAAGTCTTGGGGCACTATATCCTGTCCTTGACTCCTACAAGGATTTACAGCAGCCCCCCTATACTTGAGCTGGTATCAATGAGTTTCTGTTCCTTGTACCCCAAAGAGTTTAACTAAGAACTAAGAGTCTACACCACATTCAGATGTCAGGTTCCTCTTTCCTGGATGCCTGGGTGACTGCTGATGAACTGGTTGCTAAAGTCTTCTGAGAAAAGTTTATTTTCATTGTACATTACCATGTAATATAAACTCCGTAGCCCTTGAAGAAAATAGGCCAATAAAAATGATACCAAGTCTGTCTTGCAGTAATTCTTTTTAAAACTTATTCAAGAGTAATCGTAATTTGGCCATGAGGACTAGTGGTGTTCCCTTAATAATAGGAGTTAGCCAAAAGCAGCCATTCACAAATCAGGCAGAGGAAACAGTGAGATGGACCAGTTAAAACAATGTTTTGGCTAGGCTCAGTAGCTCAGCCTGTAATCCCAGTGCTTTGGGAGGCTGAGGTGAGTAGATTGCCTGAGCCTGCAGGTTCGAGACCCACCCGGGCAACTCGGTGAGATCTCATCTCTACAATAAATCCAAAATTAGCCAGGCATGGTAGCTGTAATTCCGGCTACTTGGAAGGCTGAGGTAGAAGGATCGCTGGAGCCCAGCGGGTCAAGGCTGTGGTGGTTGGGAGCACGCCACCTCATTCCAGTTTCGGCAACGGAGTGAGACTCCAACTCAAAAAAAAAACAACAATGTTTTAAACTGGGCGGCTTATAAACAAAGACGGAAAAAAGGAATACTTTGCAAAGTATGGGTGAGTACCATTCCAAATGAAATGCTTTCAGGTGGTTCTTGCAGACAGTTCTAGGTAAACATTAAGAGTGAGAACGTGGATCTAGCCCAGGCACAGGTGCGGTGGCTCACAACTGTAATCCCAGCACTTTGGGAGGCCTGCTCGAGCCCAAGAATTCAAGACCAGCCCAGGCAATACAGCAAGACCTCATCTCTTCAAAAAAAATTAGCCAGACCCGGAATTGTACCCTACATCTTTCAAATAAAAATATAAATAAACAAATAAAAAAGTAGCCAGGTGTGGTGGCGTGTGCAGGCAGACGGATAGCCTGAGCCCAGGAGGTTGGCTGAGACCAGGAGGCAAGCCATGATGGTGCCATCGCACTCCAGTCTGGGTGACAGTCTGAGAACCCAACTCAAAAAAAAAGTATCAGATTTTATTTTATTTTTTTGAGTTGGAGTCTCACTCTGTCACCCAGACTGTCACCCAGACTGGAGTGCAGTGGCATGCTCCCGGCCACCGCAGCCTAAACCTGTTGGGCTCTGGTGATCCTTCTGCCTCAGCCTTCCAAGTAGCTGGAACCACAGGCACGTGCCACCACACCCAGCTAATTTTTTTATTTACTGTAGAGATGAGGTCTTGCCAAGTTGCCCAGGCTACTCTACATATTCTCCAGGAATCTTTTTGTACATGAAAACCATCCTTTTAGGTTTAAAATATTTTTAAATTTTACAAGTGTAGGCTAGAGCTTTAAAAATGGTCATGTTTTCAGAACAGAGGAAAATAGGTGTGTCAAATGACTTTTCTACAGAAAAGCAAGATAATCTTCACTTACCAAGATACACTGTCACTCCTAGGGCAAAACGAGACTAGCAGGACACTCAAGACTCACAGGACTGCCCAACAAGAGGTTAGAATAAATACCACCTTTGGTTGAGGACCCGAGAGTTTTCATTAACAAACTATAGTAGAATAATAACCTGAGGTGGCATTTAGTCAGGCACCCAAGGGAAATGTCCTAACTCACCAAAGAAGTGATTGTCACTGGGGAGACAGCTGGGAAACATGCTATTCCTGACCCAAACTAGTGCAAAACCCCAGGTCAGCAAGACAAATTAGAACAAAGGATCTCCTGCCTGTGTGTTTGAGTGTTCTAAAGGCCATGGAAACATTTTTTTGTACTTTGAAACTTTTCTATTTCTATTTTGGAAATTGCCTAGCAAGTCTCACATTCTATACAAATGTATTAATAACCATAACTAGGCCGGGTTCGGGGGCTCAGACTGTAATCCCAGCACTTTGGGAGGCCGAGGTGAGTGGATTGCCTGAGCCCGTGGGTTCGAAACCCGCCTGGGCAACTTGACAAAACTTCATCTCTACAACAAATCAAAAATTAGCCAGGCGTGGTAGCACACGCCTGTAGTTCCAGCTACTTGGAAGGCTGAGGTGGAAGGATCTCTGGAGCCCAGGAGTTCGAGGCCACAGTAGCTGGGAGCGGCCATTGCACTCCAGTCTGGGTGACAGAGTGAGACTCCAACTCAAAAAATAATAATAATAATAATAACCATAACTAACCATCACTTCCACTTCCAATTATTTAAAAGTACAGGAGTAGCCGGGCTCGGTGGCTCAGCCTGTAATCCCGCGCCTCTGGGAGGTTGAGGTGAGTGGATTGCCTGAGCCCGTGGGTTCGAGACCCGCCTGGGCAGCAAGACCTCATCTCTACAATAAATCAAAAAATCAGCTGGGCGTGGTAGCGCGCGCCTGTAATTCCAGCTACTCGGAAGGTTGAGGCGGAAGGATCGCCGGAGCCCAGCAGGTCAACGCTGTGGTGGCCGGGAGCGGCCACTGCACTCCAGTCTGGGCAACAGAGTGAGACTCCAACTCAAAAAAAAAAAAAAAAAAAAAAAAAAGTATAGGAGTCATGCTGGTCACAGCGGCACAAGCCTGTAATCCCAGCACTTTGGGAAGCCAAGGCAAGAGGATTGCCTAAACCCAGAGGTTCAAGCAGACTGGTCAACTTGGTAAGACCTTGTCTCTACAACAAATTAAAAAATTAGCTGGGCGTGGTGGTGTACCAGCTAATTAATTAATTAATTTAGTACCAGCTACTTGGAAGGCTGAGCTGGAAGGACTGCCTGAGCCCAGCATGTCGAGACTATCATAACTGTGAGCATGCCACTGCACTCCAGTCTAGGCGCCAGAGTGAGATCCCCCAACTCAAAATAAATAAATAAATAAAAGTACAGGGGTCGGGTGCGGTGGCTCATGCCTGTAATCCCAGCACTCTGTGAGGCCAAGGTGAGAGGACTGCCTAAGCCAAGGAGTTTGACAGCAGCCTGAGCAAGAAGGTGAGATCCTGTGTCTACAATAAAAAATTAAGGCCGGGCTCGGTGGCTCAGCCTGTAATCCCAGCACTTTGGGAGGCCGAGGTGAGTGGATTGCCTGAGCCCGCGGGTTCGAGACCCACCTTGGCAAATTGGCAAGACCTCATCTCTACAATAAATTAAAAATTAGCCGGGTGTGGTAGTGTGCGCCTGTAATTCCGGCTACTCGGAAGGCTGTGGTGGAAGGATCGCTGGAGACCAGTAGGTCAAGGCTGAGGTGGCTGGGAGCGGCCACTGCACTCCAGTCTGGGTGAGTCTGGGTGACAGTGTGAGACTCCAACTCAAAAAAAAAAAAAAAATTAGCCTAGCATGGTGGCACAAGCCTGTAGTTCCAGTTACTTGGAAGGCCAAGGTGGAAGGATTGCCAGCAGGTCAAGGCTAGGGTAGCTGTGATCGTGCCACTGTACTCCAGTCTGGGTGAGAGTGAGTCTTCGAATAAAATAAGAAGAAAATAAGAAAATAAAAATATGGGGGGGCTGCTTAACAAAACAGATTCGAGTATTTATTATCTCTATCCCTCAGCTTCCCTACTCCTTAACCATTAAAAACATTTTAAAATTAATAATAATGGTAGAAGAAAGCACTGGGGCTCACAAAGTCACAGAAGAGTACAAAACTGGTTGAGAACTACATAGCAAAAGATAATACTTTTAGCAAAAGGAGAATCAACAGTCAGGAGTTCGAGTAAGGTCATGGGTGAAGGTTTTCAAAAACTAAAAATGTAAAACCCAAACTTATTAATTTATGATGAGTCACGTGAGATGCATTGTAAAGGCATTTCAACTAATCAAATCTACGCACACAAAAGCTATTCCAACCTTACACACCACAAGGAGAATTTCAACCCACCACAATTTTCACTATAAATCACCTCATAGCCCTGTCCATGCCTAACCTGAATGATATCCAGAAAGAGATAAAGTCTCGGGCAAAGTTTCCAAAGCTGTAAAATCCTAAAATCTTGCAGTACAAATACTGGTGTATGAAGGTAGTGGTGCTGCTGAATCTGAATTTGGTGAAGGGCTGAGCTTTCAAGTGAGAACATCTATGTCTGAATTCCAACTCTATAACGTACTAGCTACAACCCTGAGAAGTTAATCTCTAGTTTCCTACTATGATCACAATAATCTTACCAACCTAATAGGGCAGCTAGCCTACAAGTGAGCACTAATTAATGCTGACAGCTGTTGAACTTTTGTCTGATGGGCAAGTACCACCATAGATATGCTTGTTCATTTGTCAGAATGTCTGAATTCAAGAAACAACAGTTGTTTAGGGGCACTAATATACTTAAATAACGAAAAGTGTGAAGTTCAAAAGTCAAAAGTGTTTAATTCAAGGCCACTCTGTATCGGTCTTTGCCTATTCCTGCCAGTTTGTATTAATCGCCTTAGAATTGCTGAAGAAAGCTTCTTCTAATCCTCTTTCCATGTAGATATAACAAAAGCTACATAATTCTCACTTCCATTTTGATAATATAACATGCTAATATATCCTAGTTAGTATATCCTGATTTTTACCAATGTAAAATTGACATGGTATTTCTTTTTTTTTTTGAATTGGAGTCTCACTCTGTCACCCAGACTGGAATACAGTGGCTGCTCCCGGCCACTGCAGCCTCAACCTGCTGGGCTCTGGCGATCCTTCCGCTTCAGCCTTCCGAGTAGGCAGAATTACAGGCATGCGCTACCACACCCAGCCGATTTTTTTATTTATTGTAGAGATGAGGTCTCACCAAGTTGCCCAGGCGGGTCTCGAACCCGCGGGCTCAGGCAATTCATTCACCTCAGCCTCTCAAAGTGCGGGATTACAGGCTGAGCCACCAAGCCCGGCTGACATGATTATTTCTTATTGGAAGGTCAAAACACCATTAATTCTAAATGACCATAAGACCAAAGGAATTATTTCTTGGTCTCCAAGAACAATTTTTTTTTTTTTTTGAGTCGGAGTCTCACTCTGTCACCCAGATTGGAGTGCAGTGGTCCTCACAGCTCACAGCTACCACAGCCTCAACCTGCTGAGTTCAGGTGTTCCTTCCGCCTCAGCCTTCCAAGTAGCTGGAACCACAGGGGAGCAGCATCATGCCTGGCTAATTTTTTGATTTATTGTAGAGATAAGGTCTCGCTTTGTTGCTTGGGGGATGGTCTCAAATCCATGGGCTCAGGCAATCCTCTCATCTTCATCTCACAAAGTTCTGGAATTACAGGTGTAAGCCACCATGCCCAGCCAAGAACAATTTTAAAAATGTAATAATTACTGAGAGTATTGAATACTTTTATTTAAAAAAAAAAAAAGTCTGGGATGGGTGCCATGGCTCACATCTGTAATCCCAGCAGGTTGGGAGGCTGAAGCAGGAGGATTGCCTGAGCTCAGGACTTCAAGACCAGCCTGGACAATATAGCAAGACCTCAAGTCAAAAAAAAAAAAGCTGGGCGTAGTGTGCACATCTGTAGTCCTAGCTACTCAGGAAGCTGGGAAGAGAGGATTGCTTGAGTCTGCGAGTTCCAGTGAGCCATGATTGTGCCACTGCACTCCAGCCTTGGCAACAGAGTGAGACTCCGACTCAAAGCAAAAAAGTCTGCAGGCAGCTACTGCACAAAGCTGTAATGAGTCACAAACTATGAACCCTAGATTCAGTTCTCACCTTTTAACACCCACATTGCTCATGTCATCTCTACCCTCTGAACTATAAAATGGAAGACAAGGGCATGGAATATGCAGCCCTGGCAAAATGGAAATCAGAGTCCTTTCTCTCTCACTCACCACCTGTGGGACTTTAAGAACGTCAGTGTCTTCAACTCAAAGCACAGTGGTTTCCAGTACAGTGGTTATGAGGGTGAGCCTGAAACAGTCCATAGGGTTTCAAATCCTAGCTCCAAAAAACACTGAGTGACCTTAGAAAAATTACACAGTATCAATAAAACCCCAGTTTCCTCATCTGGTAAAAAGAAAAAGAGAGGGCCAGGCTCGGTGGCTCAGCCTGTAATCCCAGTGCTTTGGGAGGCCAAGGTGAGTGGATCGCCTGAGCCTACGGGTTCGAGACCCACCCAGGCAACTTGGCAAGATGTTGTCTCTACAACAAATAAAAAATTAACCGGGAGTGGTAGTGCACGCCTGTAGTTGTGACTACTTGGAAGGCTGAGGAGGAAGGATTGCTGGAGTTCAGCAGGTTGAGGCTGCAGTGGGCGGGAGCGTGCCACTGCACTCCAGTTGGGGTGACAGAGTGAGACTCCAACACAGAAAAAAGAAAAGAAAAAGCGAGGCCAGGTACAGTGGCTCACACACATAATCCCAGCACTTTGAGAGGCCAAGGTGAGAGGACTGCCTGAGCCCACGGGTTCAAGACCAGCCAAGGCAACTTGGCGAGACCTCATCTCTACAATCAGTCAAAAATTAGCCGGGTGTGGTGGCGCATGCCTGTAGTTCCAGCTACTTGGAAGGCTGAGGCAGAAGGATCACCGGAGCCCAGCAGGTAGAGGCTATAGTGGCCGTGAGCATGTCATTGCACTCCAGCCTGGGTGACAGAGTGAGACTCTAACTCAAAAAAAAGAAAAAAAGAAAAAGAGGAGGAAACCACAAGAAAACAGTACTCACCTCATGAGAACATATGCACATTCAACGAGACAACCCATATGAAAGACCCAGGACAGTGACTAACATAAATAGTGGTCTATACACCTTAGCTAGAATTATTATTATCCACTTCACAGGGTTGTTGTTGCTAGAATCAAAAGAGATGTTAGAGTAAAGCATCCTACAAATTACAAGAGAGGCAGGACCGGCTGGGCCAAAAACATAAGGTTAACCCCTGCACTCCACCCCCCACACCTCCCCCCCAAAAAAAAACACATCTAAACGGCTTCAGCCACGCGGAGAAGCCTCCATGCAACCATGTAAGAGAAGAGGAAATGCAAAAGGGAAGATCGTCCGATGACAGACATCTCGGTTCTTGAAAAAGTGTTTCTCACAAACTCAAATCTGTGAGTCTTCGCTACCAGGGTTAGCAAGATGACACCTAGGTCTTAAGCCTGGGTAGAAGGAACAGTGGGGGAGAAGGATGCACTCAGCACACGGAGTTTCAGAAGAAAGCCCTCCAGCAGCTCCGCGCGCCCCTCTGACATGAGCGATCACGGTCTCTCCACCGCTATTTTGGGCCCCAGACCCCCTCCCCCCGCCTCCCACATGGGCCTAGAGCTGCTGTTCTGCTGTTTCTCCACCAAACAGCTCTGCACCGGGAGCCAGGAATCCCGGGCCTGCTCCTGACTCGATCCGGATGACCTTGCGTCGGCCCCTTCCCTTCTCCGACCCCGGTCTCTCCGTGTGGAGAGAAGCCCATTTAGCCAGACAAGCCCCTAGGCCCAGTTCCCGTAAAGAAAAAAAAAATTTGGTAGGGAGCTTTCCCTGGGGTAGGGTGTCCCACCCTCATGCCGGAGTCGGCTTCCCCCTTCGGGGAGGTCTCGGGTCTCTCTTGGAGCGGCCGTAACAATGCAGCCCGCGGGTAGCACGGGTTTCTCAGGAAGGACGTTACCCCCCAGGCGCAGGCCAGCTCTGCCGACCAGTCGCGGCACCGACCGCGCCGCCACCACCTCGGGGCTCAGGAAGGCAGGGCCGGTGCCTACGCGAGGCCCGCGGCCGCGGCCTACTGGCCCGCGCGGCCCGCCCCGCGCTCCCGTCTGGCCCGCGCGTGGGTTTTCAGCCTCCCTCCCAGGCCTTCGCCCCGGCCTCGGCAGCCCTCGACGCGTCGGGCTGGCGGGTAGGCTGACTCCAGATACTCACCGTAAATGGGCCGGAGGCGCCTGTCGTTGGGGTCCTGCACATGGCCCCGCGTCGCCATGATGACAAGCGCAGAACCGCAGTGAGCACGCGCGGAGCAGGCTCCCGGGAAGGGGCTGTTAAAGGGCCAGCGTCGATCTCGCTGGTCTATCGCGATAGTCGCGTGGTTGCGACTGAAAGCGCCTGCGCGGAAAGGGAAGCTTCGCCCATGGCTCCCTCTGTTATACGCTGTCCTTCCGCGTTGCAGGTGAAGTCTGGCGAGCAAGAGGTGGCAGGTGTTGCCATTAAAATCCCTGTCGAGTCGCCTACTGGGAAGTGAGGACAAGAAGGGAGAGAGCTCTCGGTCAAAGTTAGAGTTCGGCTGCTCCTGTCTATCCTATTTATCCTCTGTCCTGAAGAACCAGTTAGACTTGGCTGTGATTAATTGTTGAGGAACCAGGAACTTCTCCGGGAGAGTGACCCAGGGGAGAGTCAGGAGAGGGGGCTGATCAGCAGTTAAAATTCACCCCAAAAGCTCGAGAACGCTCCAACTCTCTCCGAGACCCAGCCAACCAGGAAGCATCCTAGGTGAATAGTTATTCAGTGTGTGCCTAGACACCGTGCTGCAGGATCTTTAAATGTATTCGCTCGTTTAATATTCATAACAGCCCTAGCATTTCCCTAGGACGTAGATACTATTATTACCTCCCTTTTTGTAGATAGATTTAGTCATACAACACTTAGTTATTGAATGCCTATTATTTGACATGCTCTGTTTTGGACACGGACGATGCATCGATAAATAAAACAGACGAAACCTTAATGGAGCTTTATTTGTAGTGGAGGAGACAGACAATAAATAAGTAAAGTAGATAGTATATTAGATGGTGATAAGAGCTACTGAGGAAAATAAAGCAGGGATGGGGGTGGAGATGGGTGAAAAAGGAAGGCAGTTTAAAATACTGTCGTCAGGGAAAGCCTGTCTGAGAAAGCGGCAGTTGTCAAAGGCTTTAAGGTAATGGGGAGAGGAAGCCAGGCAGGTGTACAAGGGGTTGTGATTTAAGACCACACTAGTCGCTGTGGTTCAAACCCAGATTTTTGAGAGGACTGTCATCCCCTGCATTACACTGTCTCTGGCCCAGCTCAGTCTCCCCAATGTCAGCCTTAACCAGCTGGGGATGATCCCTTTAACTGATGTTCCCTTCTTTCTTTCTGGGCCTTTTAGTGTCCAAAAAAATAATTCTCCATCTCTAGTGAATATCAGAATTCTCGTGGAACTTGATAAATAAGTTCTCTGGAGTTCTACCCCCAGAGATCCTGCAGCTTCCACCTGCTGTGTTGAGGCTATCCTTCTGTCTCAGCCTTCCAAGTAGCTGGAACCACAGGCATGCCCCACCTTGCCTGAATAATTGTTTTTGGTGTTTTATTTATTGTAGAAACAGATTCTCACCAAGTTATGCAGGATGCTCTTGAGCTCCTGAGCTCAGGTAATCCTCTTGCCTCTGCCTTCCAAAATGCTGGGATTATAGGAGCAAGCCACCATGCCTGGCCCAGGACCACTCTTTAGGAAATACTACTTAGGGGATCTAGATTTAAAGTTTTTATAATTGGCCAGGTGTGGTGACTTGAGCCTATAGTCCTAGCTACTCAGGAGGCTGAGGCAGAAGGATACCTTGTACTCAGGAGGTCAAGGCTACATTGAGCAATGATCGCACCACTGCACTCAGCCTGGGTGACAGAGACCCTGTCTCTAAAAAATAAAAATTGCAGCCGGGCACAGTGGTCCACATTTATAATCCCAGCATTTTGGGAGGCTGAGGTGAGAGGATTGTCTGAGCTCACAGATTCGAGACCAGCCTGGGCAACTTGGCGAGACCCCATTGCTACAATAAATCAAAACAATTAGTTGGGAGTGGTGGCATGTATCTGTAGTTCCAGCTACTTGGAGGGCTGTGGTGGAAGGATCGTCTGAATGCAGCAGGTCAAGGCTGCAGTGGCCGTGAGCATGCCATTCATTCCAGTCTGGGCGACAGTGAGACTCCAATTAAAAAAAAAAAAAAATGGTCGGATGCAGTACCTCACACCCGTAATCCCAGCACTTTGGGAGACTGAGGCCAGAGGACTGCCTGAGCTCAGGGGTTCGAGATCCTCCTGGGCAACTTGGCAAGACCTTGTCTCTACAATAAATCAAAAAATTATCCTGGAGTGGTGGCATGCACTAGTAGTCCCAGCTACTTGGAAAGCTAAGGTGAAAAGATCACCTTGGCTGGGCACAGTGGCTCATGCCTATAATCCCAGCACATTGGGATTGAGGTGAGACGATTGCCTGAGCCCATGGGTTCAAGACCAGCCTGGGGAACTTGGCGAGACCTCATCTCTACAATAATTTTTTTAAAAAATTGCTGGGCACAGCGGCTCACGCCTATAATCCCAGTACTTTGGGAGGCAGAGGCAAGAGGATTGCCTGAGTTCAGGGGTTCAAGACCAGCCGGAGCAACATGGCAAGACCTTGTCTCTGCAATCAATCAAAAAATTAGCTGGGTGTGGTGGCACATGCCTGTGGTTCTAGCTACTTGGAAGGCTGAGGTGGAAGGATAACCTGAGCCCAGCAGGTCGAGGTTGTGGTGGCCATGAGCGTGCCACTGTACTCCAGCCTGGGTGACAGAGTGAGTCTCCGACTCAAAAAAAAAAAAAAAAGGATCCCCGAAACTCAGCAGGTTAAGGCTGCAGTGGCCGTGAGCGTGCCACTGCACTGCAACCTGGGTGACGAGACTCCAACTCAATAATTAAATGATAAAAATTAAATGAAAATAAGAAAAATACTTGAACCACCAGGCGTAGTGGCTCACACCTGTAATCCCAGCACTTTGGGAGGCCAAGGCAAGAGGATTGCCTGAGCCCACGAATTTGAGACCAGCCTGGGCAACTTGGCAAGACCTCATCTCTACAATAAATTAAAAAAAATTAGCTGGGCATGGTGGCACATGCCTGTAGTTCCAGCTACTTGGAAGACTGAGACAGAAAGATCACCTGAACTCAGCAGGTCGAGGCTGTGGTGGCCATGAGCATGCCACTGCACTCCAGCCTGGACAACAGAGTGAGGCTCCAACTCAAAAAAATAAAATAAAATAAAATAAAAATATTTAATATCTGGCCCATTACAAAGAAAATTTGCTAACCCCTGCTCTAGGCTAATGGAAGGTATTTAAATACTCCCAGAATAAAATTATCAGGCAAAATACAACAAAATATTTGGGACACACACAATTCACTGTTTATCTGAAATTCAATTTAACTGGGTTCCTGCATTTCTATTTGCTAAATCTGGCAACCTACCCTAGGGGAAACTCCATGCCCCCCAAAATCCTGCTAACCAGCAGGAATGGAGGACAGAAACTCAAGCAAGCTTACCCCAGAATCACTGAGATGGTGCCCAGGTGTGGTCCAGCTGAGGTTGGGCTTGGAAAGGGGAAAGGAGGGAGGAGATCTGGGATTCACCTTTGGTACAAGTAAAAGCGGTGATGAGTCACCTGAGCTTGAAGAATTTCCCAGGAATGGAAAAATACAGCACTTTCAAGAGAAGCACATATGGGGCTCCTGACCAGGGCGGTGGTTGCTCGGCTGTGTTCTTAGGTTACCTTTGTTGGTCTGGCCCCTGAGGAACACTGACAGGCTTGGCACTCAGCTCCCTGAACTTGGTACTGCCAGGGTGTGATATGGAACTACCTAACAGAGGCCTCCAGATCCTTAGGTCACCCCATCCTTGGTGGGATATATTTCTCTCCACTCTGAAAGGCTGTTTAGCATCCAAGTAGGATGAATTGGCCTTTCTCTTTTACCATTCCTAACCCTTGTCCTCAGAGCCAAAGAATTTAGCAGTGACCCGGCTCTGGGCCTGTCCTTACCTGCCCCTAGGAGGTAGCTTCCACACACTTTGGCAGGCCTGAATCATTTCAGGTAACAAGATGACCGCCAAGGGAGCCAAAAGCTCATCCTTGCTATACAATTCAGAACGTGGAACTCTTAGAAATGGCATTATGGGAAAATGCTTGGCATACAGCAAGTGCTCATTAAATGGTGGTTTCATTTTTCTCAACTTAGAGCAGGGGAGTATACATTTCATTTGACACAGATTTACTCTGGTAAGAAATCTCCCTAAAGGGCAGAGAGGCATGTGAGTACAGTGTGCCTGAGTAACTAGGGACACAGGTAAGAAGGACTGCTTTACTTGAACCAAGTGATGTGAGGTTCCATCCAATGACTCTTCTAGTTTTTCTTTGTTTTTTTATTTTCCATTTTGATAAACATGTTTCGATACTTAATCCTAAACAGACAATGACATATTTCATAGTCTTCATGGTTTATTTCCTGTATTTCTGACAGTGGAATAAACAGCAACTCTGGCTCACAAATCAAACACATTTAGCTTCAAATCCAGGCTCTGGCATTTATCAACTGTGTGATCCTAAGCAAGTGACTGATTATCTCTGAGCTCAAGTTTCTGCAACTGTAAAACTTTTTTGTTTTCTTTCAAGACAGGATCTTACTGTTTCCCAGGCTGAGTGCAGTGGCAGGATCCAGGCGCACTGCAGCCTCAATTTCCTGGACTTGAGTGATGCTCCTGCCTTGTCCTCTTAAGTAGCTAGGACTACAGGTGCGTGCCATCATGCCTAGCTAATTTTTAAAAAATGTTTGTAGTGCCGGCCTTGGTGGCTCAGCCTCTAATCCTGCGCCTTTGGGAGGTTGAGGTGAGTGGATTGCCTGAGCCTGCAGGTTCGAGACCCGCCTGGGCAAGTTGGCCAGACCTCATCTCTACAATAAATCAAAAAAGTAGCCAGGCATGGTAGCGCTCGCCTGTAGTTCCAGCTACTTGGAAGGCTGAGGTGAAAAGATCGCCGGAGCCTAGCAGGTCGAGACTGCAGTGGTCAGGAGGGGCCACTGCACTCCAGTCTGGGTGACAGATGCTTGTAGTGACAAGGTCTCATTATGTTACCCAGGCTGGTCTCTAACTTATCGGCTAAAGCAATCCTCTCAGTTTGGCCACACAAAGTGCTGGGATTATAGCATGAGCCACCAAGCCAGACCCTGGATCTGTAAAAGGACCTACCTCACAGAGTTGATGTGAAGAATAACTGCTATCTTTCATGGAAAGAAACAGGCACAAATAAAACACTCAACAGCAGTCAGTTATTATTATTATCCTTAATATTAGTATGAGGATTCCTTTTATTTATCTATTGGTGGATTATTTTTGTTTGTTTTAGAGCCAAGGTCTTACTCTTGTCACACAGGCTAAAGTACAGTGACAGGTCCACGGCTCACTGCAGCCTCAAACTCCTGGGTTCAAATGATCCTCCTACCTCAACCTCCTGAGTAGCTGGGACTATAGGCATGTGTCATTACATCTGGCTAATTTTTTTTTTTCTTTGTAGAAATGAGGTCTCGAGCCGGGCTCGGTGGCTCAACCTGTAATCCCGCACCTTTGGGAGGCTGAGGTGAGTGGATTGCCTGAGCTCGCGGGTTCGAGACCCGG
>NW_007248349.1:352875-355673 GCF_000164805.1 Carlito syrichta
AGCCCAGCAGGTCGAGGCTGTGGTGGCCAGGACCGGCCACTGCACTCCAGTCTGGGCGACTGAGTGAGACTCCAACTCAAAACAAACAAACAAAATCGCAGAAATTACCTTCTGATACTTCAAGACACCAAGGAAGGAGATAAGTCTAAGTTTGACATGTTCCCTGATAGGAATTATGTCTGGAAGTTTCTCACAAGACTTAGAGAAAAGGAAAAGTACAAAGTAGGCACGGAATTAAAAGAAGATACAACATATTGAGACAGAGAAACACAGAACCTGGAACTAAGAGTCAGGATAACCTGGGTTATGAGGATGGTCCATCGTGGAAGGAAGGGAAGGAGGGAAGGAGGAAAGGAGGGAAGGAGGAAAGGAGGGAAGGAAGGAATTGAAGGAAGGGAGGGGGGAAGGGAGGGAGGGAGGGAAAAGGAGAGGATGAGACTGAGAGGTCCCTTTCCAATTCAGTCTCTGTGCATTGGCTGTCTGCCCCAGCACTTCCAATTTTGTCCACCAGGTGGCATATGAATGCCAAGTTCCCCAGGCCACTTTCCAAATCAGAATACATATCATTTGTTATCCTTGCGTAGTATATTGGATATGAGGTTTTGCATGTTGCCCAAGCTGGTCTCAGCTCCTGGGCTCAAGCAATCTACCTGTCTCTTCCTCCTTAAGTGCTAGAATTACAGGCGTGAGCCACCTCACTCAGCCTTATAAACTATATTTTTATCTTTTTTTTTCTAGTCAAGGTTTCACTCTAATTCAGGATGGAGTGCGGTGGCACAATCACAACTCACAGCAACCTCAATCTTCTGGGTTCATGCAATCCTTCCTTCTCACCCTCCTAATTAACTGGGACTACAAGACAAGCGCCACCACATCCAGCTAATGTATTTCATTTTTATAGTAGAGATGAGGTCTCACTATGTTGCTTATGCTGGTTTCAAACTCCTGGGCTCCAGCGATTCTCCCGCCTCAGCCTTCCAAAGTGCTGGGATTACAGGTGTGAGACACTATGCCTAGCCTGTAAGCCATATTTTTATACTCAACTTTACTGAGATATAATTTACATACCATAAAATTTACCCTTTTAAAAATAGAGACAGGATCTCGCTATACTACCCAGGCTGGTCCCAAATTCCTAGGCTCAAGCAATCCCACCTCAGCCTCCCAAAGTGCTGGGATTACAGGCATGAGCCACCATGCCTGGCCAAAATTTGTCCATTTTAAGTGCACAATGTTAGCCAGGCGTGATGGCTCATGCCAGTAATCCCAGCACTTTGGGAGGTGGAGGCAAAAGGATTGCCTGAGCCAGGAGGTTTGAGACCAGCCTGGACAACTTGGTGACACCTCATCTCTATAATAAATCAAAAAAATTAGCCAGATTGAGGTTTTGGTGGCTGTGAGCATGCCACTGCACTCCAACCTGGGTGACAGAGTGAGACTCTAACTAAAAATAGATAATTAAAATTGTATAATGTAATGATTTTTAGTACCAAGTCGTGCGACCATGACAATAATCTAATTTTAGAACTTTTCTTTTTGGGAGGGAAGGGCGTAGGGGGTTGGAGTCTCACTCTTGTCACTCAGGCTGGAGTACAGTGGCATGCACACAGCCACCGCAGCCTCGACCTGCTGGGCTCAAGCGATCCTTCCACCTCAGCCTTCCAAGTAGCTGTAACTACAGATGCATGCCACCACGCCCAGCTAATTTTTGTGATTTATTGTAGAGACGAGGTCTTACCAAGTTGCCCAGGCTGGGTCTCAAACCCCCTGGCTCAGGCAATCCTCTCATCTCAGCCTCCCAAAGTGTTGGGATTATAGGCTGAGCCACCGCACCCAGCCTAGAACTTTTCTATCACCCCAATAATGCCCTTCTATAAGCTATTTTTTTACTTTTTTTTTGAATTGGAGTCTCACTCAGTCGCCCAGACTGGAGTGCAGTGACCGCTCCCGGCCACTACAGCCTCACCTGCTGGGCTCCGGCGATCCTTCCGCCTCAGCCTTCCGAGTAGGCGGAATTACAGGCATGCGCTACCACGCCCGGCTGATTTTTTAAAATTTATTGTAGAGATGTCTCACTGCCCAGGCAGGTCTCGAACCCGCGGGCTCAGGCAATCCACTCACCTCAGCCTCCCAAAGGCGCGGGATTATGGCTGAGCCACCGAGCCTGTCCTATTTTTTTACTTTTAAAAAGTACAGCTAGCTGGGCTTGATGGCTCAGCCTGTAATCCCGCACCTTTGGGAGGCTGAGGTGAGTGAATTGCCTGAGCCCATGGGTTCGAGACCCACCTGGGCAGCGAGACCTCATCTCTACAATAAATCAAAAATCAGCCGGGCGTGGTAGCACGCGCCTGTAATTCCGGCTACTCGGAAGGCTGAAGTGGAAGGATCACCAGAGCCCAGCGGGTCGAGGCTGCAGTGGCCAGGAGCGGCCACTGCACTCCAGTCTGGGCAACGGAGTGAAACTCCAACTCAAAAAAAAAAAAAAAGTACAACCAGCCGGGCGTGGTGGCTCAGCACTTTGGGAGGCCAAGGTGAGAGGACTGCCTGAACCCATGAGTTGGAGACCAGCCTGGGCAACTTGGTGAGACCTCCTCTCTACAATAAATTTTTTTTTTTTTAATTAGCCAGGCTTGGTAGCTCAGCCTGTAATCCCGCGCCTTTGGGAGGCTGAGGTGAGTGGATTGCCTGAGCCCGCGGGTTTGAGACCTGCCTGGGCAACTTGGCGAGACCTCATTGCTACAATAAATCAAAAATGAGCCGGGCGTGGTAGTGCGCGCCTGTAGTTCCAGCTACTTGGA
>NW_007248349.1:355693-363261 GCF_000164805.1 Carlito syrichta
GGGAGCGGCCACTACACTCCAGTCTGGGTGACAGAGTGAGACTCCAACTCAAAAAAAAAAAAAATTATCTGGGCGTAGTAGCTTGTGCCTGCGGTTTCAGCTACTTGGAAGGCTGAGGCAGAAAGATCATCTGAGCCCAGGGGGTTGACACTGGGGTAGCCGTGATCGTGCCACTGCACTCCAGCCTGGGTGACAGAGTGAGACTCTGAATCAAAAAAAAAAAAAAAGTACAGCCAAGCATAGTGGCTTATGCCTGTAATCCCAGCACTTTGGAAGACTGAGGCAGGAGGATAACTTGAGGCCGGAGTTTGGGACCTGAGACCAGCTTGGCCAACAGAGCAAGCCTCCATCTCTACAAAAAATATGAGGATTAGCCAGGCATGGTGGTATACATCTGTAGTCTTATCTACTCAGGAGGATGAGGCAAAAGGCGCGCTCAAGCCCAGCAGTTAAGGCTGCAGTGAGCTCGGAGTGGCGAGTAGAGAGTGCCACTGTGCTCCAGCATGAACAACAGAGTGAGACACTTTCTCAGGGAAAAAAAGTCTGTCCTCCAGCCGCTTAAGATGCCAAAAGAAAAGAAGGCCAAGGGAAAGAAGGTAACCCCAGCCTCTGCTGTAGGGAAGGAACAGGAGGCCAAGAAGGTGGTGAATCCCCTATCTGAGAAAAGGTCTAAGAATTTTGACAATGAACAGAACATCCAGCCACCTCACCCACTTTGTCAAATGGCCTTGCTACATATGGTTGCAGCGGCAAAGAGCTATTCTCTATAAGCAGCTGAAAGTGCTTCCTGCCATTAACCAGTTCACCTAGGATTTGAACCGCCAAACCGTGACTCAACTGATTAAGCTGGCCCACAAGTACTGACCAGAGACAATGCAAGAGAAGAAAGAGACTGCTGGCCTGGGCTGAGAAGAAAGCTGCCGCCAGCAAAGGGAACTCCCCACCAAGAGACTACCTGTCCTTCAAGCAGGTGTTAACACTGTCACCACCTTGGTGGACAGCAAGAAGGCTCAGCTGGTGGCAATTGCACATGACATGGATTCTATTGAGCTGATGGTCTTCCTGCCTGCCCTGTGTCATAAAATGTGTGTCCCTTACTGCATTATCAAGGGGAAGGCAAGCCTTTGGCATCTAGTGCACAGGAAGACTTGCACCACTGACGCCTTCACAGGTTATTTCAGAAGACAAAGGAGCTTTGGCTAAGCCGGTGTAAGCCATCAGGACCAGTTGCAATGACAGATACGATGAGATCCGCAACACTGGAGAGGCAATGTCGTGGGTACATGGCTCCCATGGCCAAGCTGGAGAAGGCAAAGGCTGAAGAACTTCCTACTATACTGGGCTCAATGTATACCATTGAGTTTTCTGTACATAAAAATAATAAAAATTATCCTTCAAAATAATTATGTAATATTTCAAAACCTTTAAAAGTGGCCAACAGCCAGGCACGATGGCTCATGCCTGTAATCCCAGCACTTTGGGAGGCTGAGGCGAGAGGATTGCCTGATCCCATGGGTTCGAAACCAGTCTGGGCAACATGGTGAGATCTCGTCTCTACAATAAATCAAAAAAATTAACCGGCATGGTGGCACACGCCTATAGTTCCAGCCACTTGGAAGGCTGAGGCGGAAAGATCGCCTGAGCCCAGCCAGTCGAGGCTGAGGTGGCTGTGAGTATGCCACTGCACTCCAGCCTGGGTGACAGAGTAAGACTCCATATAAAAAAAAAAAGTGACCAGGCACGACGGGGCATGCCTGCAATCCCAGCACTTTTGGGGGGCTAAGGCAGATGAATTACTTGAGTCCAGGAGTTCAAAACCAGACTAGGCAACAGAGAGAGAGAGAGACCTCTTCTCTACAAAAAAAAAAAAAAAATCAGCCAGTCATGGAGGCACGTGCCTGTAGTCCCAGTTACTCAGGAGATTGAAGCAGAAGGATTGCCTGAGCCCAGGAGGTTGAAGCTGCGGTGAGCTGTGATCATGCCACTAAACTCCAGTCTGGGTGACAAAGCAAGACCCTGAGTCAGAAAAAAAAAAAAAAGGCAGCTGGGCTTGGTGGCTCAGCTTGTAATCCCAGCACTTTGGGAGGCCGAGGCAAATGGGTTGCCTGAGCCTGTGGGTTCAAGACCAACCTGGGCAACTTGGCAAGACCTCTTCTCTACTATAAATACATTTTAAAAAATTAGCTGGGTGTGGTAGCGCACACCTGTAGTTCCAGCTACTTGGACAGCTGAAGCGGAAGGATCGCCGGTGCCCAGCAGGTCGAGGCTGTGGTGGCCGTGAGCATGCCACTGCACTCCAGCCTGGGTGAAGGAGTGAGACTACAACTCAAAAAAAAAAAAAAAAGCCTGTAAAAGTAAAGAGAATAATAATACCCATGTATACCCCCCACAGATTTAGCAAAAGTTAACATTTTGCAAACATAGGTAGACTCATATTGCATACACATCTCTTCTTTCCACCTCCCTGCCTCTCCAGAGGTACACTCTATTCTCTACTGGAGGATATCCTTTCTTCTATGTTTTAATATTTTTATTATATACATATTTATCTATAAATAATATGGCCTATAATGTTCTTTCCTTTTTTTTCTTTCTTTTTTGAATTGGAGTCTTATTCTGTAGCCCAGGCTGAAGTGCAATAGCATGCTTATGGCCAACGAAGCCTCAACCTGCTGGGCTCAGGCAATCCTTCCACCTCAGCCTTCCAAGTTGCTGAAACAACAGGTGCATGATGCCGTGCCCAGCTAATTTTTTTTATTTATTGTAGAGATGAGTTCACGCCATGTTGCCCAGGCTGCTCTCAAACCTGTGGGCTCAGGCAGTCCTCTCACCTGAGTCTCCCAAAGTGCTGGGATTATAGGCGTGAGCCATCGCGCCCTGCTTGTTTCCTTTCAAAACCTTTAGAAGTGGCCAGCAGCTGGGCATGGTGGCCCACGCCTGTAATCTCAGCCCTTTGGGAGGCTGTGGTGAGAGGATTGAGCCCATGGGTTTGAGACCAACCTGGGTAAAATGGTGAGACCTTGTCTCTAAATCAAAAAAATTAGCCAGCCATGGTGGCACACACCTGTAATTCCAACTACTTGGAAGGCTTCTGTAAATTGCATTTTCACCTACTATTTGGAAAAATATTCCCTAATTACACTTCATAAAGTTTGTACCAATTTGCACTCTCACCATCAGCATTTAAAAATGCTAGGGTTTTTTTTTTGTTTTTTGTTTTTGCCAACACAGTGCACACTCAAATTTTGGATCTTTGACTTCTCATAACAAAAAATGATATCTCAGGCTGGGCGTGGTGGCTCAAGCCTGTAATCCCAGCACTTTGGGTGGCAGAAGCAAGAGGATTTCCTGAGCTCATGGGTTCAAGAGCAGCCTTGGCAACATGGCGAGACCTCGTCTCTACAATAAATCAAAAAATTAGTTGGGCTATAGTTCCAGCTACTTGGAAGGCTGAGATGGAAGGATCACTTAAACCCAGCAGGTTGAGACTGCAGCAGCCATGAGCATGCCAGTGCACTCCAGCATAGGCAACAGAGTGAGACTCCAACTTAAAAAAAAAAAAAAAAAGATATCTCATACCATGTTTCTCAGGCTATAAATGATATTTAGTATGTTTTCATCTGCTTATGACCAATTTTATTTCTTTTTTTTATCTATCTGGTCATAACATTTGACCACTTTTTTTTTTTTACATTGTTAGTCTTTTCTTTTTAATTTGTATTCACTCTTTCTATATTAATCAAATTAGTTCCAGGCCATAAATAGGACTTCCAGTAAATGAAACAATCAAATGTATTTTTTAAAAAGTTCAAATATTTTTCCAGTGTACTGTTTGTCTTTTGGTATGGGTTTTTTTGCAATGAAGAAATGTTTTGTTTTATTTTATTTTATTTGAGTTGGAGTCTCACTCCGTTGCCCAGACTGGAGTGCAGTGGCATGCTCACAGCCACCCCAGTGTCCTGCTGGGCTCAGGTGATCCTTCCACCTCAGCCTTCCAAGTAACTGGAACTACAGGTGTATGACGCCATGCCCAGCTAATTTTTTTATTTATTGTAGAGATGAGATCTTGCCAAGTTGCCTAGGCTGTTCTCAAACCTGTGGGCTCAGGCAATCCTCTCACCTTGACCTCCCAAAGTGCTGGGATTACGGGCTTGATGTTTTATTTTTTAGACAGACATGGTGGGGCATGCCTATAATCCCAGCAACTTGGGAGGCTAAAACAGAGGACTGCTTGAGCTCAGGAGTTTGAGACAAGTCTGGGCAACATAGTGAGACTCTGTCTTTAAAAAAGAGAGAGGCCGGGCTCGGTGGCTCAGCCTGTAATCCTGCGCCTTTGGGAGGCTGAGGTGAGTGGATTGCCTGAGCCCTCGGGATCGAGACCCGCCTAGGCAGTGAGACCTCATCTCTACAATAAATCAAAAAATCAGCTGGGCGTGGTAGCGCATGCCTGTAATTCCGGCTACTTGGAAAGCTGGGGCGGAAGGATCGCCGGAGCCCAGCAGGTTGAGGCTGCGGTGGCCGGGAGCAGCCACTGCACTCCAGTCTGGGTAACAGAGTGAGACTCCAACTCAAAAAAAAAAAGAGAGAGAGAGAGAAGGCCAGGCACTGTGGTTCACGCCTATAATCCCAGCACTTTTGGAAACAGAGGTGAGAGATCTGCTTGAGCCCACGGGTTTGAAACCAGCCTGGGCAACTTGGCGAGACCTCAAGTCTACAATAAATCAAAAAATTAGCTGGGTGTGGTGGCACACATCTGTAGTTCCAGCTACTTGGAAGGTTGAGATGGAAGGATTGCCTGAGCCCAGCAGGTCGGGGCTGTGGTGGCCATGAGCATGCCACTGCACTCCAGCCTTGGCAACAGAGTGAGACTCTAACTAAAGAGAGAGAAAGAGAGAGAGAAAGAAAGAAAAAAATAATAAATGTTTTATTTTTTGCAGGCTTTCCCCACCTCAATATCATTTTTTAAATGATTTTATTAATTATTTTAGTGTTTTGTTGTTGGTTTTGTGTCAGGGTCTCATTCTGTTACCCAGGTTGGAATGCAGTGACATGATTATGATGGTGACAACTCACAGCAACCTCAACCTCCTGGGCTCTATCAGCATCCTGAATAGCTGAGACTACAGGTGTGCACCATCATGCCTTGCTAATTTTTTTGTAGGGATAAGGTTTCACTATGTTGCCCAGGCTGATCTCAAACTCCTGGACTCAAGCAATCCACCTGCCTTGATCTTTTTTTTTTGAGTTGGAGTCTCACTCTGTTGCCCAGACTGGAGTGCAGTGGCCGCTCTTGGCCACCGCAGCCTCGACCTGCTGGGTCCCGGCGATCCTTCCACCTCAGCTTTCCAAGTAGCTGGAACTACAGGCGTGCGCTACCATGCCTGGCTAATTTTTGATTTATTGTACAGATGAGGTCTCGCCAAGTTGCCCAGGTGGGTCTCGAACCCACAGCCTCAGGCAATCCACTCACCTCGGCCTCCCAAAGAGTGGGATTACAGGCTGAGCCACCTAGCCCCGCCCTGCCTTGACCTCTTAAAGTGCTGGGATTACAGGTGTGAGCCACTGTGCTGGTCAATTATTTTATTATTCTTATGGTTTCATTTTTAATATGTAAATCTTTAATCCATTTGGGATTTATTTCCATATGAATAAGGTGGAGTTCCACTTTTTATTTATTTATTATTTACTTTTTGAGTCAGGGTTTTACTCTGTTGCCCAGGCTGCAGTGGCATGATTACAGCTCACTGTAGCCACAAACTCTTGGGAACAAATTATCCCCCGCCTTAGCCTCCCAAGTATCTGGGACTACAGGCATAGGCCACCATGCTTGGCTTTTTTTTTGAGTTGGAGTTTCACTCTTGCCCAAGCTGGAGTGCAGTGGCACACTCAAGACCACCCCAGTGTCGACCTGCTGGGTTCTGGCGATCCCTCTGCCTCAGCCTTCCAAGTAGCTGGAACTACAGGTGTGTGCTACCATGCCCCGCTAATTTTTGTTTTATTGTAGAGACAAGGTCTTGCCAAGTTGCCGGGGCTGGTCTCTAACCTGCAGGCTTAGGCAATCCACTTGCCTCAGCCTTCCAAAGTGCTGGGATTACAGGCAGAGTCACCGAGCCTGTCTAATTTTTAAATTTATTGTAAAGATGAGGTCTCGCTAAGTTGCCCAGGCTGATCTCAAACACCTGGCCTCAAGCAATCCTCCCACCTTGGCCTTCCAAAGAGTTTGGAGGAGTTCCACTTTTATTGTCTCTTTTTCAGTCGTACTAAACCCTATTTACAGAATAATCCATCTTTTTCACAGAGCTCAATGCCATCATTATCATATGTTAAATTTTCATAAGCATTTTTTGGCCAGTCATGGAACATTTTCCAGGCTCCATTCAAGAGCAGGTCAAAGCTGTGGGCTGCAATTAGGAACTCTGAAAAGTTGACTGGATTCTCTGTTCTGGCTCTGGACTTGCTATGTACAACCTCTGAGCTGCTGGGCTCTTGGGAGAACCTTATCAGTTGCATTTGGCTGCTGTATGCCAAGAAAGAGACCCTTGATTTGGAATGAAGGAGCCTGAGGGAGACTCTGTTGCTGTGTGATCAGTTCCCTGGTAAAGCATAGAATATAAGGAATTACAACCAGCCAGAAAATCCATAAACTGATTCTAAAATTTGTATGAAAATGCAAATGACAGAATAGTCAAGATACACCTGAAAAAGAGCAACAGAGTAGGAAGACTTACATGACCAGATTTCAAAACTTAACATAAAACTACAGTCATTAAGATAGTAGACAACTAGCATAAGGGCTGGGCATGGTGGCTTGTTCCTGTAATTCCAGCTACTTGGGAGGCTGAAGCAGGAGGGTCACTTGAACCCGGGACCAGCTTGGGCAACATAGTGAGACCTTTGTTTCTAAAAAAAAATAATGGCTGGGCTCGGTGGGTCAGCCTGTAATCCCGTGCTTTGGGAGGCCATGGTGAGTGAATTGCCTGAGCCCGCGGGTTGGAGACCCGCCTGGGCAACTTGGCGAGACCTCATCTCTACAACAAATCAAAAAATCAGCCAGGTGTGGTAGCACGTGCCTGTAGTTCCAGCTACTTGGAAGGCTGAGGCGGAAGGATCGCCCAAGCCCAGCAGGTCCTGGCTGTGGTGGCCAGGAGCGGCCACTGCACTCCAGTCTGGACGACAGAATGAGACTCCAACTCAAAACAAAAAACAAAAAAAAACAAAATAATATTGCCTGCAAAAAGGGACAATTTAACTTCCTCTCTTTCTTTCTGAATACATTTTACTCCTTTCTCTTGCCTGATTGCTCTGACTAGGACTTACAGTGCAAAGTTAAATGCGAGTGGTGAGAGTGGACATCCTTGTCTTGTTCTGGTTCTCTGAGGGAATGCTTCCAACTTCTGCCCATTCAGAATGTTATTGGTTGTGGTTTTTTCATAGACAGCTCTTATTGTTTTTGAAGTATGTTCTTTTGATGCCTAGATGATTGAGGGTTTTTATCATAAAGGGATGTTGGATTTTATTTTATTTTATTTTATTTTTGAGTTGGAGTCTCACTCTGTCGCCCAGACTGG
>NW_007248349.1:363281-371560 GCF_000164805.1 Carlito syrichta
GGAAGGATCGCCCAAGCCCAGCAGGTCGAGGCTGTGGTGGCCAGGAGCGGCCACTGCACTTCAGTCTGGACGACAGAGTGAGATTCCAACTCAAAAAAAAAAGAATGATAATAATTAAAAAATTGGCATGAGGATAAACAGACAGATTAGTACAGAGAGAGTCCAGAAACTGACTCTACAGGTATGGTCACTTGATTCATATTAATTCAAGATGGGTCACCAGGCATGGTGGCTCACGCTTATAGTCCCAGCACTTTGGAAGGCAGAGGCGAGAGGATTGCCTGAGTCCAAATGTTCGAGACCAACCTGGGCAACTTGGCTAGACCTCATCTCTACAATAAATAAATAAATAGCCAGTGTGGTGGCACGCCTGTGGTTCCAGCTACTCAGAAAGCTGAGGAAGAAGTATCACCTGAGCCCAGCATGTTGAGGCTACAGTGGACATGAGTGTGCCACTGCACTCCAGCCTGGGCAACAGAGTGAGATTTCTATTAAAAAAAATTAAAATGGCCGGGCTCGGTGGCTCAGCCTGTAATCCTGTGCCTTTGGGAGGCTGAGGTGAGTGGATTGCCTGAGCCCGCGGGTTCGAGACCCGCCTGGGCAGCGAGACCCCATCTCTACAATAAATAATAATAATAATAATAATAAATCAGCTGGGCGTGGTAGCACACGCCTGTAGTTCCAGCTACTCGGAAGGCTGAGGCGGAAGGATCACCGGAGCCCAGCAGGTTGAGGCTGCGGTGACTGGGAGCGGCCACTGCAGTCCAGTCTGGGCGACAGAGTGAGACTCCAATTCAAAAAAAAAAAAGATGGATCATAGAACTGAATGTAAAAAATAAAATAGCAAGACTTCTAGAAGAAAGTATAGAATATCTTCATGATCTTGAAGTAGGCAAAGATTTCTTATATAGGCATGAACAGCCCTAATCATAATAGATAAACTCTTCCCTTTGTTCAACATTTTTTAGTGTCTACTAGGCATTCTACCCTTGCTGGGGTGCCAGAGACACACCTGTGAAACTGATGTCAGCCTGGTCCTCCAAAAGCTCTCTTGGTCTAATGGGGCAGACAGGCACCTAGTGAGGCAGCAATACTGCAGCTTTCTAGGGGCTCAGGGTCATCACAGGGGCCCTGGTGTCCAGAGAAGGGGCACCTTACCCAGAGTTCAGTGAAGTCTTCTTGGAATATGTGAAATCAAAGCAAGCTTTGAAGGATGAGGGATGTCAGACAGGTTGTAGCAAAAAGAAACAGCGTCTGCAAAGTCCTGGCAAGGAGAGGAGTGAACGGGGTAGAGCTGTAAGATGTTCAGTTTGGCAGGAGCAGGTGGGTGGGACTTGACATCGTCTCAAGAATGTGTCTGTGTTATTAATTTTCCTTTAGTTGATCATTTAAACTGGGGCTCCTTCAACTTCCCTGAGCACAGGAATCATCCTTAAACTTCTAAGACAAACGTTCTGAGACACTGCCACAGAATTTGTTATCCAGTAGCTTCAAAGTGGGCCTGGGAATCTGCATTTTAACTAAAGTTTCTCCCCATCCCCACCCCATGCCTTCACCAATTCATACTGTTGATCCTACCAGTTCCCAAACCACTCTGAAAAGTATCAGATTAGCATGACGGTTCTTCCCCCTGGGAAAATTGAAAGTACTTTCTTAGGGGGCGTAGAACTGAGCTTTCCTGGAAAATCGGACTATGTTGCAAGTGATCCTAAGTCTCCTCCTCTAGACACTAGGAGGGTGTCGGGGGATGAAGCTGCCCGGGAAGGGAGCAGCAGCTCCTGGTAACTCTGCCTAGTAACTAGGCTGTCTGGAAAATGTCCCAGCGTGCTCTGAGGCCTCTGGCCCAATCCCTGTGCACCTCATTAACATGTATGAGTCCCCAGATGTCAGCTGTGTTTTTGAGCCACTTCCTCCCAGCTCAAGCACCCCTCCACACATACACACATCTCTTATCCTTCCTCTCCTCTGTAATAGTTGACCACCCCTCAGTCTCTGTTTCAGAACTGACAAAATAATGTGAACATTCTTGGGTCTGAGGACATACAGAATGTTTCAGGACTTGGCACCTCAGAAAACTGATCTTTAGCACAGTTTCCCAAACATTTCTTCAGAAATAAATGAATACACTTGAGATTATGTGCAAAAAAAAATCAAACAAAATGGATGTTTCAAGCCCACCCTGAAAGTCCTAAGTCTATCAAGAAGATAAGGGTGGGTAGTGTGTGTACTTTCTTGGCAGACATTATCCTTTTTCTCCCTAATAACTACCTCCCCCCTTACTTTCTGGTAGAGGTCCTATTTCCCCCTCCTATTTTGTCAATTGTCTAAGCCCCTCTGGATAATCATCAGATGGTCAGCTAATGAGTGAGTACCTGAGTTCCCCTTGGAGTCACTGAGAAATAAAAGAAAGTGAAACCCCCAAACTTGTTGGTAGAAATTAAAAGGTTAAAAAAAAAAAGCCAGCCAGGCACAGTGGCTCATGCCTGTAATCCTAGCACTTTGGGAGGCAGAGGCAAGAGGACTGCCTGAGCCCAGGGGTTCAAAACTGGCGTAGGCAAATTGGCAAGACCTCGTCTCTACAAAAAAAAACAAAACAAAAAAAAAACTAGCTGGGTGTGGTGACGCACGCCTGTTGTTCCAGCTACTTGGAAGCCTGAAGTGGAAGGATCGCCTGAGTCCAGTAGATCAAGGCTGCAGTGGCCGTGAGCGTGCCACTGCACTCCAGCCTGGGCAACAGAGTGAGATTCTGACTCAAAATTAAAATTAAAGTTAAAAAAAAACCAGAGGCCAGGGCCAAAGGCTCACACCTGTAATTCCAACACTTTGGGAGACTGAGGCGGGAGAATTGCCTGAGCCTAGGAGTTCACAACCAGTCTGAACAACATAAGAACTTGTGGCCAAAAAAAAAAAAAAAATCAGCCAGGCGTCTTGGCGCATGCCTGTAGTCCCAGCTATTCAGGAGGCTGAGGTGGGAGAATCTGCAGTGAGGAGGTTGAAGCTGCAGTGAGACACCGACTCAAAAAAGATAAAATAAAAGCGTACTCTATAGATAAAATAAAAGCATACTCTATAGCCCAGCCCCGAGATTCCACACTTGGGAGTATACCTAACAGAAATGAACTTCATATCTAACTAAGAATAAGAAATTCACAATTGATTGAAACTAAAAACAAGCCAAATATTCATCAACAGTAGAATGGGTTAATAAATTGTGTTATATTTGTAATTTATTCAGAATACTATACAACAATGAAATGAAACGAACTAAGGTTAATTCAACAGCATGTATCCTTCTACTAATATGATGTTCAGAAACAGGCAAAACTATTCTTAAATAGTAGAGGTCAGAAAATTGATTACTCTGTTGGGGTAGACAGATAGGGAAGGGCCCTATCCCGAGGAACTTTCTGACCTGCTTCTAGAAATGTTCTATTTCTTGATCTCAGTGGTGGTAATAGGGGAGTATATATATGTAAAACTCCACTCCTAGGTGAAATTTCTACTAGATAAATGAAAACATACATCCACACAAAAACTTGTATATACTTGTTCAGAACAGCATTATTCATAATAGCCAAAAGGTGGAAGCACCCTCTATTTGTTTGCTAGGGCTGCCAAAACAAAGTATCACAGACTGGGTGGCTTCCACAGTAAAAAAAAAACTATTTTCTCACAATTCTGGAGTCTGGAAGTCTGAGATCAAGACATTATTCCATTTGTTTTTTTCTGAGGCCTCTCTCCTCAGCTTGCAGCTTACCACCTTCTCTCTGTGTCTTCCCATGGTCTTCCTTGTGTGTATTTCTGTGTCCTAAGCACACCAATCTATTGGCTTAGGGCCCATCCTAATCACCTCATTTTACATATGATGAATGGATAAGCAAAATGTGGTATCTCCACATAATAAAATAGTATGTAGCCATAAAAAGAAAAGTAGCACTGATGCATGCTACAGTACAAATGAACCTTGAAAACATCATGCTAAGTGAAAGAAGCCAGTCTCAAAAATCTCCATATTGTACGATTCCATTAATATGAAATGTCTGGAATAGGCAAATCCATGATGACAGAAAGCAGATGGGTGGTTGTCAGTCTGGGCACAGAGATGGGGATGGGAAGGGGATAGGGAGTGACTGGTAATGGGTGCAATCCCAGCATTTTGGGAGGCCGAGGCAAGATGATTGCTTGAGCCCAACCTGGGCAACATAGCAAGACATCAAAAAAAAAATTAGTCAGGTGTAGTGGTATGTGCCTGTACTCCAAGATACTCAGGAGGCTGAAGTAGAAGGATAACCTAAGCCCAGGAGATTGAGGCTATGTTAAACCGTAATCATGCCACTGCACTCCACCCTGGGCAACAGAGTGAGACTCTGACTCAAAACAGCAATAACCACCAAAAATCCAAAAAACAAAAAGTCATTGCATGATATGCTTTAAGACGTATGCACTTTATTGTCTGTAAGTATACCTCAATAAAATTTAAGGCAGCCAGGTGTGGTGGCGCACATCTGTAATCCCAGCACTTTGGGAAGCAGAGGCGAAAGGATTGCCTGAGACCAAGGGTTTGAGACGAGCCTGGGCAGCATGGCGAGACCTTGTCCCTACAATAAGTAAAAAATAAATGAATAAATTTAGCCGAGCATGGTGGTGCATGCCTGTAGTTCCAGCTACTTGGAAGGCTGAGGTGGAAGGATCACCTGAGACCAGCAGGTCGAGGCGATGGTGACTGTGAGCATGCCGCTGCACTCCAGCCTGGGTAACAATGAGATTCCAACTCAAAAAAAACAAAAGATAATAGTACCTTTCTGCCAAACAATAATAGTACCTTTCTTCCAGAGATATCTGAGAAGATGGCTGAAGAAGGAGAACATATTTGGGATGGGGCACTTGCTAGGATGTCAGGTAACCGAGACTTACTGCCAGAGTTGCCTCTTGGTGTACCCAGAAAGAACCAGGAAGATCAAGCATGCAAGGGGCTAAAAAGACAGAGGGAGCTGAGGAAGGGCGGAGCCGAGGAAGGTGCAAAGGATAGAATGTCAAAGTGAAAAGAAATTCAATTCGATGAAAATAAATTTAATTTTTGTTAAACAAAACAAAACTACTTTTTTTTTTTTTTGAGTTGGAGTCTCACTCTGTCGCCCAGGCTGGAGTGCAGTGGCCGCTCCTGGCCACCGCAGCCTCGCCTGCTGGGCTCCGGCGATCCTTCCGCCTCAGCCTTCCAAGTAGCTGGAACTACAGGCGCGTGCTACTACGCCCGGCTCATTTTTGATTTATTGTAGAGATGAGGTCTTGCCAAGTTGCCCAGTTGAGTCTCGAACCCGTGGGCTCAGGCAATCCACTCCCCTCAGACTCCCAAAGGCGCGGGATTACAGGCTAAGCCACCGAGCACGGCGCAAAACTACTTTTTAATGTTTATTATAAAGGAGCATGTAAACAAAATCATCAACTACTGCAAACCAGAGATAAATATCATAAGCACTTTGATGTAATTCTGCAAGTATGAATTGAGTGCCTTCCATGTGTCTGAGTCCAGGCTAGGCATGGGGCCAGGAATCTGTGACTCCAAGCAGCTGCTTGCTGGGAAGTCAAAGTGGGAGGAAGGGAAGAGGCTAGAGCCACAAGGAAAAGCTATATCCTGGCAGGGAAGATGCCTATCCTTGAGCAGGGACTGAGGCTGGGAGGAAAAGGACTGTTTGGGAAAACAGGGATGGGAGAGTGTTGAGGTGGAGAGGAATGGGGGAGTCACACCAGCTTCTTAGCCTTGGTAGTGACAGCTTTGGCCAGAAGAGACGGATCCCCCTGCCCCAGCCTGGCAGGGCCATGAGTAGACCTGAGTTGGGAAGGGTAGGGCACCACCTCTCCCCTAGGGCTTTATCAAAATTGCACCATAGTCAATGCTCAATCTGCCAGAGCCCAGAAGGGCTGTTTAGGCCTTGACACCAAAAATTCAGATTCAGGTAGTCTGCGTTTGTTGGTATGTGGGGTTGGGGTAGTGGAGTAGGGGGGTGGAGGAGGGTTGTCCAAGAACAGAAATTTAAATTTCTAACAAGTTCTCTAATGATCCTGGTGCAAGGGAGTAGGGGACGGTGGGGGTGTCACTTAAACACTGGTTGGAGAAATATTACCTAAGGGAACTCCATCTAATCCTCTCATACAGATGTCTCCTGGTAAACCAAGAAGCAGGTCTTCCTCAAACCTAATCTAAATCCTGTCTGCTGCCACCGTAGTCACCAAGCCCTGCCTGCCTTTTTTGGTTAGAAACTTAAATTTTTTTTTTTAAATTTTGCTGCTGGATGTAGGCCAGTAAAAATAAGGCATCCCAAGGGGTTAAGTGAAGTTTGAGCTTGTCATTATTCTTACTTTATTCCTTGCTACCCTGGACATGTCTCCTCCCATTGTGAACTGAATTTAGAGGAACTTCTGGGTCATCTATGCAAGAGAAGACAGCTCTTCCCAGGAGACAGGACTGCCATTCTCTTGTTTATTTATTCAAAACATGTTTATGCCAAGTTGGCAACTATGCGGAGTAACTGGAACTCTCCTATACTGCTGGTGGGAATGTTAAAATGGTGCAAATACTTTGGAAAATAATTTGGAAGTTTCTTGTAAAATTAAAACATAGACTTACCATATGATCTAGCAATACCACTTCTAAGTATTTATCTGAGAGAAATAAAAACATATGTTCCCCAAAACACCTGTACAAGAACATTCATTGCTGCTTTATCCATATTAGCCCTAAACTGGAATCAATTCTGTTTGTCAATATAAATTGTGGTGTATCTATATGATACACTACGTGGCAATAAAAAGAAATAAACAATGGCTATAATCAACAGCATGAATGAACCTCAAAAACATTGACTAATTTTTTGATATATTGTTCAGATGAGGTCTCACCAAGTTGTCTAGGCTGAGCTTGAACCCCTGGGCTCAAGCAATCCTCTCACTTCCATCTCTCAAAGTGTTGGGATTACAGGTATGAGACACCATGCCTGGTCAAACATTAATATCCTTAATCCATATAAATACACAAGTTCTGGTTTTTTTTTGAATTGGAGTCTCACTCCATCACCCAGGCTGGAGGACAGTGGCACTCTCACGGCCACCGCAGCCTCGACCTGCTGGGCTCTGGTGATCCTTCTGCCTCAGCCTTCCAAGTAGTTGGAACTACAGGCACATGCCACCATGCCTGGCTAATTTTTTAATTTATTGTAGAGATGAGGGCTTGCCAAGTTGCCCAGGCTGGTCTCAAACCTGTGGGCTCGGTCTCCCAAAGTGCTGGGATAATAGGCGTGAGCTGCAGCGCCCAGCCAGTACACACATTTTTTTTTTTTTCTGGTTATTTTTTTTTTTTTTTGAGTCAAGGTCTCTGTCGCCCAGTCTAGAGTAAAGTGGGCACAATCACAGCTCACTGCAGCCTCAATCTCCTGTGATCAGGCAGTCCTTCTACTTCAGCCTCTTGAGTAGCTGGGACTGCAGGTGCACACCTATCTAACTTTTTGAATATCTCTGGAAATGAAGTCTCACTATGTTGCCTAGACTGGTCTCAAATGCCTGGGTTCAAGCAATCCCCTTGTCTTGACTTCCCCAAGTGCTGAAGTTACAGGTGTGCACCACTTAGCCTGGCCTCTTAATCCTTCATAACTGTACTTTCTTTTGATAAGCTGCAATGGCAATATGACATACAATGTATATACTCAAATCTTAAGTGTGCAGCTTAGTAACTATTTACTAACTTTTTTTTTCAGTCGGAGTCTCACTCTGTTGCCCAGACTGGAGTGCAGTGGCATGCTCACAGCCACCGCAGCCTCCACCTGCTGAACTCAGGTGATCTTTCTGCCTCAGCCTTCCAAGTGGCTGAAACTACAGGCATGTGCCACTGTGCTCAGCTAATTTTTCTTGATTTATTGTAGAGACGAGGTCTCACCAATTGTCTGGGCTGGTCTAGAACCTCTGGGTTCAGACAATCCTCCCACCTCCGCCTCCCAAAGTGCTGGGATTACAGGCATGAGCCACCATGCCTGGCACTATTTACTAATTAATACATCTGTGTTAACCACTTTGCAGATCAATATATCAAACATTTCCAGACTTGGAACTCTTTCTCATATTTCTTTGCGGTCAATATCCTCTGAATGGAATCGTTACTGACTTCTTTCGCCTTAAACTAGTTTTGCCTGTTTTTGAAATTTATATGTTTGGAACCACACAAATTACACTGCATATATATATATATATATATACATATATATATATATATATATATGTATATATATATT
>NW_007248349.1:371877-389700 GCF_000164805.1 Carlito syrichta
GGTGGCACTTTGGGAGGCAGAGGCGGGAGGATTGCCTGAGCCCAAGGGTTCGAGACTGGCTAGGGCAACTTGGTGAGATCTCATCTCTACAATAAGAAAAAGAAAAAAGCTGGATGTGGTGGCACAGGCCATCACAGACACTTGGAAGGCTGAGGCAGAAGGATCACCTGAGCCCAGTGTGTCGAGGCTGCGGTGGCCATGAGTGTGCCACTGCACTCCAGCCTGGGCAACAGAGTGAGACTCCGACTCAAAATAAATAAAAATTAAAAATAAAAGGAATATTCTATCTTGTTATAAATACTGCATTGTAAGCTGCTTTTCCTGCTTAGCACTGTTTCAAGAACATTTTGCAATTATAATATGCAATGGAATCATAATTTTAAATTGCTGTATCGTTTATAGTATTGCGCTCAGCTATGCTTATTTAATTAGTCTCGCCTTTTTTTTTTTTGCATAAGCGAAGCTCCGAGAATCCATTCAGGCAGCAAGTGGAAAAACTGGCATTCAAACCTGCATCTCAGGCTCTCATTCTTCCACTGCAAGAAAGTGAAGTGCTCAAATATGGTCAGAGCCTTGCAGAAGTCTTGCACAAGTCTTGCACAAGGGCATCATAATAGCAACAAGGATGACTAATAAGTATTAATGGCCCATGACAAGAGAACAAATGCCATTAATTATCTTAATATATTAGACATCTTAGTAATGTTTGCACAGTATTATTCATGCAAATAGTATTAGCCTGTGTCAGGGGTAGTCGCTAGATCCAGCTTCACGCACACAGCTCAGCTTGCTGCTTCTCAGCCCAGATGTGCAGGGGCTTGAACTTGCAGGGCCCTGCCCCCTCAGAGCTCCGAGGAGCCAATCGACGCGCAGAAGGCGGGGCGCTAGGAGCGACAACAATACTGCCCAATGGGCCGGCGGGGGAGGCCGGCCGTGACCAATGAGTGCGCCCCTCCGCGATGGGCGGAAGTGGTGAGGCAGCTCTAGGGGCCGTTGTTCAGTGAGGGGGCTGACTGAGGCGGCTCGGTGTCTGTGGCTAGCGGCTCGGTTCGGCGTCCCTCCTGTCGTCCCAGGTGAGACGTAGCCTCTGCCCACGCCTGGGGAGCCTCCCGCGGCCTCCAATCTAGGAAGGGGCCGGCATCCCGAGGGAGGAGTGTGTGGGCGAGGGGACTGTAGGCCTGGGGTCGCGGCCGCGCGACGTTGTCTCCTCAAGCCACTGGAGGAGACCGCGCTTTCTCCTCAGGGAACTAGAGTCTCGGCAGCCCCCGGCTGCGCCGCCCCCTCCGCGGCCTTGGCCTGGGGACCGGGAAGCGGGCGTCGTCCTCAGCGCCGCTGTGGCCACCGCGCCCCGGGCGGAGCTGGGCCCGACGCCGGCCTGGGCTTGGAGCCACGGCCTGGAACTGCAGGCGTCGCGGGTCGCGTGTGGCCTAGTGCTGCCTCGAGGTCAAGGGATCGAGCCCCTGCTCTGCCCAGCTGGTGAGGCGGGTGACTGTCCCTGGAGACTTCCGCTTTCGCAGTCTCTGAAATGGGGGTGGTGACTTTGTCGTGGGATTGTGCTCGGGATTAAAAGATTGTCCGTGTAAGCGTCCGGCCGTGGACAAGCACAGGAAACGTTTCCTGCTGTCATTTGCGGAGCTGGTGCCCTGGCGGAGGGGGCGGCTGGAAGCCACCTGGGGGTCTAGACCGCGGTGCCGGCTCCCCGCCTCAGGCAGAACGACGGTCCCCTCTGCGTCCGCGGGAGATATGGCCGACCTCAAGGAGCCCCTTCTGAGGTCGGAGGCCTTTTCGTGCCCAAACCTCCGCGCGTTCACCGTTGACTCTTAGGACGGCCCTCCGAAGTTTTGTCAGTCGTCTGCCCGAGGCCCCCGAGGGGTGAAATCACGCGTGTACCGAGAGAGTGGCGGAAGCAGCCGGAACTGGACCCCCGGAGGGGCCGACTCCAACCCTGAGGGCGGCCCCCAATCCCCGTGCTGCCTGGCAAGGGAGCGCGCTCCTCCTCGTGGTTGGCCGCTTAGGGGCTGGAGTCAAGCCACTGTGCCCAGACCAGTCTGACGGCCCCGGGAAAGGGTCCAGGAAGGTGACTCGTTTTCCTAGATCGGTGCCTCCTCTCCCTAGGTGACACTTCACGTCGGAGTGGCTGTCTCGAGCCATGTCATTCCCGTTTAAACCCCTCCGTGGTTGCCATTGAGCTTGGACTCTAAGCCAGTAGCGCTCCTGTTCTGTATAGGACCTTCTGTAATGACTCATGCCCCTTTTCTGGATGTTCCTCCAGATCCACCTTTGCTTTCTCTTTCGTTGCCTCAGGCTCTTTGCTCTTCCTGCTGCCTGAGTGGGTGTTTCTCTTTTCCCCGATTTCTTTTTCTTGGCCTGACTGGCTCTTTGTACTTCAGGTCTTAGCTTAAATGTCATCTCCCCAGAAAGTTCTTCCCTGGCCACCCTGATCTAAAGTAGATTTCCTCCCTCCACTCCGTCCCGGTTTGTCTGTGTACTTTTCCACTTATATTCTTTTTAAAAATATATATCAATATTTTTTATTTTGATATTGTGGGGTACAGTTAAGGGTTAGGTATACAAATATGCTTTGTTCAGGCACCCTTGTTGATAAGGGCTTTTTCCCCATCCCCAGACAGATATTACTACCATTAATCCCACCTCCCTCCCCCCCCCCCCATAGTTTCCCATCACTGTCAGTCCTTTTCTTATAGTATTACGATGGATATTCAGGGTCCACTATATGAGTGAGAACATGTGATACTCAGATCTTTGTTTCTGTGAGAGGTCACTCAGTATCAGGCTCTAGTTCCATCCAGATTGCTGTGAAATTCATGAATTTGTTATTTTTTATGGCTGCGTAGTATTCCATTGTGTATATGTACCACATATATATATATTTTTTTGAGTTGGAGTCTCATTCTGTCGCCCAGACTGGAGTGGAGTGGCCACTCCCGGCCACTGCAGCCTCCACCTGCTGGGCTCCAGCAATCCTTCTGCCTCAACCTTCCAAGTAGCTGGAACTACAGGCGTGCACTACCACGCCCCACTAATTTTTTATTTATTGTCGAGGTGATGTCTCGCCAAGTTGCGCAGGTGGGTCTCGAACCCTTGGGCTCAGGCAACCCACTCACCTCACCCTCCCAAGGCACGGGATTACAGGCTGAGCCACTGAGCCCAGCTATGTACCACATTTTTAAAATCCAGTCCTCTTTTGATGGACAGCATGACTGATTTCAGGTTCTTGCTATTGTGAACAATGCTGCGATAAACATACGTGTGCAGGTATCTTTTTCATAGAGTGATTTGAGTTCTTCAGGGTATATTCCCAGTAGGGGGATTGTGGGGTCATATGGGAGGTCGATATTTAGAGCTTTTAGGAATCGCCACACTGTTTTCCACAGAGGTTGCGCTAGTTTGCACTCCCACCAACAGTGTAGAAGTGTTCCCTTTTCACCACACCCTCTCCAGCAGCTGTTATTTTTTGAGTTGTTGATAATTGCCATTCTGACTGGAGTTAGGTGGTATCTCAGTGTGGTTTTGATTTGCATCTCCTTGATGATTAGTGAGGTTTAACATTTCTTCATGTGTCTGTTGGCTGCTCAGATGTCTTCCTTTGAGAAGTGTCTGTTCATATCTTTTCCATTTATATTCTTGCCTTATGTTATTTATATTTTTTTTGCTTATTGTTTTTCTCAACCACTAAATTTCTCTGTTACATCAGACACTATATTTCTACCTCCCCACCCCCACCCAGCAGGTACTTTTTAATGGTTTTATAAATCAGACACTATATTTCTTTAGTTTGTGAAGTATTCTTAGTGCCAGAGCACAGCAGCACACAGTAAGGTCTTAATTAATAAACAAGCTAAATGAACAAATGAAAATGTGTTTTGAAAAGTAAATGTTAGCCGGGCTCGGTGGCTCAGTCTGTAATCCCAGCACTTTGGGAGGCTGAGGTGAGTGGATTGCCTGAGCCCACAGGTTCAAGACCTGCCTGGGCAACTTGGCAAGACCTCATTTCTACAATAAATCAAAAAAATTAGCCAGTCGTGGTAGCGCGCGCCTGTAGTTCCAACTACTTGGAAGGTTGAGGCGGAAGGATCGCCAGAACCCCAGCAGGTCGAGGTTGCGGTGGCCGGGAGCGGCCACTGCACTCCGGTCTGGGCAACAGAGTGAGACTCCAACTCAAAAAAAACCCAAAAACAAACAAACCAAAAAAAAGAAAAGTAAATGTTGGCAGAGGTGAGAGGATTGCCTGAGCCCACTGGTTGGAGAACAACCTGGGCAACTTGAGATCTCATCTCCACAATAAATTGAAAAATTAGCCAGGTGTGGTAGTGAGCGCCTGTAGTTCTGGCTACTTGGAAGGGTGAGGCAGAAGGATTGTCTGAGCCCAGTGGGTTGACACTGGGCTGGCCGTGAGTGTGCTCCTGCACTTCATCCTGGGTAATGGAGTGAGACTCCAACTCAAAACAATAAAATAAAATAAAAAGTGGACGTTGGCCGGGCTTGGTGGCTCAGCCTGTAATCCTGTACCTTGGGAGGCTAAGGTGAGTGGATTGCCTGAGCCCGTGGGTTCGAGACCCGCCTGGGCAACTTGGTGAGACCTCATCTCTACAATAAATAAAAAATTAGCCGGGCGTGGTAGCGCGCGCCTGTAGTTCCAGCTACTCGGAAGGCTGAGGCGGAAGGATCACTGGTGCCCAGCAGGTCGAGGCTGTGGTGGCCGGGAGCGGCCACTGCACTCCAGTCTGGGGGACAGAGCGAGACTCCAACTCAAAAAAAAAAAAAAAAAAAAGTGAATGTTGTTTTGATAATGGTTTAAAACCATTAAAAGGACCCTGCTAGGGCAGGATTTAAGATAATTTTTGCATTATGAAAGGAATAATCTAAACGAAATACTGGTAGAGAAGTTGCCAGTATTTTGCTTTCCGCATTGACATCTTGTTTAAAAAGCATTACGAACTTTATAGTGAAGAAACCTAGCAGACACCATCTCAACTATATGATCAGAGTTTTCATCAACAATGAAATAAGACTGTCGACATACTGTACCTTCTGACTCAGTGCACTGGGATGAGCACATCACTTCTGTGGTATTTTTGCCAAAAATGTGTAATCTGAATTTAATCAAGAGATACTATCAGACAAACCCCAAATGAAGGACATTATATAAAATAACTAGCCAGTATACTTAACACGATTGTGAAAGATAAAGACAAATGGAAGAACTACCGCAGATCACAGAAGATTAAGCAGAAGTGACAACTAAATGCAGTGTGTGATCCTGGGTTGAATACTGAACCAGAAAAGGGCATTGATGGGATGGCTGAAATAGTATTGTATTTCTGTTAATTTCCTATATCTGAGCATTTTATTGTAGTTACATTAACTTTTAGAGAAATTGGGTAGAGGATATAAGGGAGTTCTTTTTATTGTTTTTTGCAACTGTTTTTGAAAATAAATTATTTTAAATACAGAATTTAAAAATAAAAAGAAAACTCCAAGGGTGTTGAGTATTAAATAAGATGCTTTAATACACAGGTTTTGGTAACATTATCTGTACACTAGTTTGATTTTGTTTTGCATGTCATCCTTAAAGCAGAAATGAAATAGAACGTTCACATTTCTTCCTTTATAGTTTTCAGAAAGAGCTAAAGATGGCTGAATTTCTAGATGACCAGAATACTCGATTGTGTGACAACTGGTAAGAAATTAAATCTCAGAAATGTTATTGGAATGAGAACAAATTAACTTTTGTAAAGAATTGGTTTACTTATTGGCAAGTTAAATAAAATTGGACCCATATAGTATATGGTGGAAATAAGTAGGATTAGAGCTTTTATAACAATTTTGGAAAAACTGCCTGTTTTAGGAATTTGACAAGATGGTTAGTTTATGACAGAGTGACAGGGTGAGCCTGAGAGTCAGGACTCTGGTTCCTGCCCTTGATGACTTTTGGCAAGTCGCTTGACTACCTTGGGGCCTCATTTTCTTACCTATAAATAGATGAACTTATTTATTGTGTGTCTGGAAAATGTATGTTTTTTAAAAGATAATAATATAATAATATAAATGTTTGGACTAGATCAGTATTTTGTGTGTGTGTGTTTTGTTTTTTAAGTTGGAGTATTACTCTGTTGCCCAGACTGGAGTGCAGTGACGTGTTCATAGCTCACCGCAGCCTCAACCTCCCAGGCTCAGGCCATCCTTCAGCCTCAGTCTCCTAAGTATCTGGGACTACAGGCATTTGCTACCATGCCCAGCTAACTTTTTGTAAATCAGTGTTTTTCAAAGTATTATGCATGGATTTCTCTGAGTGGCCACGGTGATTGGTTTGATTGGGAGCAAAGTTTAGTTAGCTTGACTCTGCATATAGTGACCGAGCAGTTCAACCACAGGAGCCCAGTCTTAACTCTTTCTATAAAGGATTTTGCTGCTTTAAAAAAAAGGACTAGTTAAATTCTTAAGACAGTTGAGCTTAATTATTATCATTTCATGATTCTAAAACTCTTAGTGAAGACTGGGAAGACTGGGTACAGCCTTAAATGTTAAGCTTTCTATTTTGATGTTTTGAACTCCCATCAGTTACAAGAAAGCAACTTTTTCCTGGTAAAATGAAACTTAGGCTACAATGAATAATCAGTTGCTTCCTGGTGGGGATTTCTCAAAAACTTAATCTTGCTATTTTGGTGATATACGAGTATTCTTACTGTAAGATAAAGAAAAAAAAGCAGAGCTATCTGTGGTATGTTCAACTTAGCAAATTGTGGTAGGAGAGAGATGTTGAATAAAGGAAAAAGTTTGACACATTGGTGAAAGGTTTGAGCCAAATAACAATTTTTCTTTTTGTTGTTGTTGCCTTTTTCTTTCTACTCAGCCTAACTTTGGCAGAACTAGGATATAATTAGAGCAGCTACTGTTTACAATATTCTTTACCTGCATGGAATTAAGATTTCATCTTATTGAGGTTATCTTGCCTTATAAGGGTATTGCTTTCTATTATGCCACTGCTACTTTCTGCTGCTACATAAACTACTTTAGCTTTGAGGTTTTTTTTGAGTCAGGGTCTCACTCTATCACCTAGGCTGGAGTGCAGTGGCACGCTCACGGACACTGCAGCCTCGACCTCCTGGGCTTAGGCAATCTTTCCGCCTCAGCCTACCAAAGTAGGTGGAGCTATTGGAACGAGCCATCACGTCTGGCTAATTTTTTGATTTATTGTAGAGACAAGGTCTTACCAAATTGTCCAGGCTGGTCTTGAACCCCTGGGCTCAGGCAGTCCACTTGCCTTGGCCTCCCAAAGTGCTGGAATTACAGGCTTGAGCCCCCATGCCTGACCCTGTTTGACTTTTATATGTATAGTTACAGACACAAAATAATCAGTGAAGCAATCATAAAAAGTATGATTTTTATACACAAAAACAGATGTATTCTTTTTTTTTTTTTTTGAGTTGGAGTCTCACTCTGTCAACCAGGCTGGAGTGCAGTGGCATGCTCACGGCCACCACAGCCTCAACCTGCTGGGCTGAGGTGATCCTTCAGCCTCAGCCTTCCAAGTAGCTAGAACTACAGGCACGTGCTACCACATCTGGCTAATTTTTTGAATAATTGTAGAGATCCTCGCCAAGTTGCCCAGGCTGGTCTCGAACTCATGGGCTCAGGCAATCCTTTCACCTCAGCTTCCCTAAGTGCTGGGATTATAGACATGAGCTACTGTGCCTGGCCAGATGTATTCATTTTTAAGATTTATCTGTTTTGTTAGTTTACTGCAATTTGAAGGAATCTCAAACCTAGGACAATATATAAATAGCTATGCTAAGGGAGTTAGAAAGGGTGAGTTAATAGAAAGGTAATGAGAATAAGGTTATTAAAAGCCAAAGCAATTTATTTTTTAAAAAAAGCCTGGGCACAGTGACTCAGTCTGTAATCCCAGCACTTTTGGAGGCCGAGGTGAGAGGATTGCCTGAGCCCAGGGGTTCAAGACCAGCCTGGGCAACTTGGCGAGACCTCATCTCTATAATGATATAAAAAAATAAGCCGGGTGTGATAGCACACACTGGTGGTTCCAACTACTTGGAAGGCTGAGGTGGAAGGCTTGCCTGAGCCCAGCAGGTTAAAGCTGTAGTGGCCGTGAGAGTGCCATTGCACTCCAGCCTGGCAGCAGAGTGAGACTCCAACTCAAAAAGAAAAGCAGATTAGCATGGAAGACTGACTAAGCCTGTATAGACCTCCCATCTAAGTAACTCTGTTTAAGTTTCAGGTTTAAACATTTTGTTGCTGGGCATGGTGGCTCAAGCCTGTAATCCCAGCACTTCGGGAGGTAGAAGTGAGAGGATAACCTGAGCCCAGGGTTCTAGACCAGCCTGGGCAACTTAATGAGACCTCATCTCTACAATAAATAAAAAAATCAGCTGGACACGGTGGCGTATTCCTGTAATTCCAGCTACTCTGAAGGCTGAGGCTGAAGGATTGCTTGAGCCCACCAGGTCGAGGCTGTGGTGGCTGTGAGTGTGCCACTGCCCTCCAGCCTGGGTGACAGAGTGAGACTCTGACTCGAATAAATAAATAATTAAACAAAGATTTTGCCTTTAGAGCCATTTTTTTCCATCGATTCTCACTCTGTCACTAAGGCTGGAGTGCAGTGGCACACTCATAGCCACCGCAGCCTCTACCTTATGGGTTCAGGCAGGCGATCCTTCTGCTTCAGCCTTCTGAGTAGCTGGGACTACAGGCATGTACCATCATGCCCATCTTATTTTTTGATTTATTGTAGAGATGAGGTCTTGCGAAGTTGCCCAGGCTGGTCTTGAACCCCTGGGTTTAGGCAATCCTCTCACCTTCCCCTCCAAAGTGCTGGGATTACAGGGGTGAGCCACCATGCCTGGGCCAGCTCTGACTCTGAGAAAGAAAGGCAGGCTTTTAGAGGTGGTGCATGGCACTGATAACTCAGATTGTTGCACATAAGACTCAGACTTCAGAATTTAGTTCCTGAAAAGCAGAGTTGGTAACAGTCATAAGAGTTTGTAGATTAGGTCTCACACTAAAGTGAAATAATGGACTGAAGATTGGACAGGACAGATTTCCATGTGATACCACTGTGCAAGAAAATGCTTAGATCAGTCAATAATACTTGTCTTTTTTTTTTTTTTGGTCTATTTCTGTAGCAAAAAAGAAATTCCTGTGTTTAACTTTACTATCCATGAGATCCACTGTCAAAGAAACATTGGTGTGTGTCCTCTCTGCAAGGAACCATTTCCCAAATCTGACATGGAGACTCACATGGCTACAGAACACTGTCAGGTGAACCACCAAGTACCCAACTCTTCATAAATGTATTATACTTGCTATTGTGCAGTAGCAAATGAGCATGTTGTCACAAAGCCAATTTATTGATTCTCACTTCTTACCCTAGGTGATCTGCAAATGTAACAAGAAGTTGGAGAAGAGGCAGTTAAAGAAACATGAGGTTAGTCTTCTTGCACTATGAAGGGAGTGAGTTACTGTGGGGCCAGTCCTATTGAGATTACAGAAACACACGCAGAGCAGGAAGCCAGTGGGTTGAGTCTTTGTTCTCCACCAGCTCACATGCATACTGCCTCTCACAGCTTAATTGAGGCTTTGACTGTTTGACTGCTGTCAGATTTGGCTGTCTGGTTGTTGTACCCCATGCTCAGGCATCAGAGTCTCTCCCTTTGGAACTGAGTCTATCATTTCTGCTGGGGTTTGGCTATTGGCAGCCTCACTGAGCATGAACTCATGCAGGGATTGCCAGTGTGGGATAATCTCTTTAGCACACAGCCTACTTTACATCTTGTAACTTCGTTTTGAATTCTTGATCATTTGGATGACATACTCTTTATACCTGAAGAAATCCCTCAGCATTTACTATAAGAGAACAGGGTATTATTTGGTCCTTAGTTGAGATAAAATTGGCAAAGTTGAGTTGTTTTTTTTTTGAGTTGGAGTCTTACTCTGCCACCCAGGCTGGAATGCAATGGCACACTCACGGCCACTGCGACCCTGACCTGCTGGGCTCAGGTGGTCCTTCTGCCTCAGCCTTCTAAGTAGCTGGAACCTACATGCACGTGCTACTATCTATGCCCAGCTATTTTTTTGATTTATTGTAGGGATGAGGTCTCACCAAATTGCCCAGGCTGATCTCGAACCTGTGAGTTCAGACATTCCTTTCACCTTGGCCTCCCAAAGTATTGGGATTATAGGTGTGAGCCACCACGCTCAGCATGTTGTTTTACTAGTTTGAAAATTCCTAATAACTATTTAGGTGTATGCACCAAGGTTTACATTTAAGACTTTCACCAAGGTTTACATTTAAGACTTGTGCTTCATTCTGTATACCTCAAATAACAAGTTAATTCCTGGCTGGGTGCAATGGCTCAGCCTGTAACACCAGCACTTTGGGAGGCTGAGGCTAGAAGATTACCTGAGCCCATTGGTTTGAGATCAGCCTGGGTAAGATGGTGAGACCTTGTCTCTACAATAAGTCAAAAAATCAGCTGGGTGTGGTGGCGCATGCCTGTAGTTCCATCTACTTGGAAGTCTGAGGCGGAAGGGTCGCCTAAGCCCAGCAAGTCGAGGCTGCAGTGGCTGTGAGCGTGCCATTGCACTCCAGCCTGAATAACAAGAGTGAGACTCCAACTCAGAAAAAATGTTAATTACTATTACTTTATAATTAAAATACCCTTAAAAGGTGATTCATATTTAATGTAGAAAATTTGGGATATATAAAAAGAAAGTAAGAACCACCCATAAACCCACAGCTCAGAGAAAAACAAATACCTTAGCACTCTATTATTTTGTTCTAAGCATTTGATGTACATTTTACTAGACCTTACCAGCCAGGGGGTATGATTGAGGTCACATTAACAATATAATGAGTCTTTCTCTGGCTCTAGTACCTACTTGCTCTGTAAAACAGCTTCTAATATTCATCCGGGTCTGTAATCCCAGCACTTTGGGAGACTGAGGTGAGAGGATTGCCTGAGTTCAGGGGCTGGAGACCAGCCTGGGCAACTTGGTGAGACCTTGTCTCTGCAATTAAAAAAAACAAAAACAAAAAACAACCTCTAATAAACTATCCCCTCTCCTAGTCTCTCTCCCAGCTATTTCTGGGAATCCTGTGGTGATATACCAATCATTATAAAGGTACAAGTACAAAGTGTTCCCTAACATTCCTACAAGTCAGACTGTGACAATTTTAGACCAGAGATAAATTGTGTAGTTTTATGTTTTTTCTTTAATAGTTATTACTTTATTTGCTGTTCTATGAATTACTAGCACTTTTTGGAGTTGTTAGCAAAGTACTTAATGTAAAATTTTTTTTTTTGAGTTGGAGTCTCACTCTGTCACCCAGACTGGAGTGCAGTGGCATGCTCATGGCCACCGCAGCCTCAACTTACTAGACTCAGGTGATCCTTTTGCCTCAGCCTTCCAAGTAGCTGGGACTATAGGTGCATGCTACCATACCCGGCTTATCTTTTGATTTATTGTAGAGACAAGGTCTCACAAAGTTGCTCAGGCTGGTCTCTAACCCTGAGCTCAGGCAATCCTCTTGCCTCTGCCTCCCAAAGTGTTGGGATTACAGACTTTAGCCACCACGCCCAACTACTTACTGTATTATATTGTATGTGCCAGTAATTATTTGTTCTTTTTTATTGAATAACTTAAATCAGTGATTTTTTTTTTCTAATGAAAAAGATGTTTAAGTCCGGGTACAGGAATGTGCCACTGCACTGCAGCCAGGGCAACAGAGTGAGACTCCAATTTGAAAAAAAAGAAGGAGAAAAAACCGTTTAAAGAACACTTTCCGGGCTGGGTACAGTAGCTTATGCCTATAATTCCAGCACTTTGGGAGGTTGAGGCAGGAGGATTACTTGAGCCCAGGAGTTTGAGACTAGCCTGGGCAACATAGCAAGACCTCATCTCTACAAAAAATCAAAGAATAAGCCAGGCCCATGGTGGCACACATCTGTTGTCTCAGCTACTCAGGAGGCTGAGGCAGAAGGATCACATGAGCCCAGGAGGTCAAGGCTGCATTGAGCTGTGATTGTGCCTCACTACACTCCAGTCTGGGTGACAGAGTCAGACCCCCAACTCAAAAAAAAAAAAAAACCTTTCTGAATTGTTATTCTATCTACATGGTATACATTTTAAAGCCACAAAAGGATATATGTAAAAATTGTGTCTCTTCATTCCTGTTGCTCAGCTATTTAGGCCCTTTTTTTTTTTTTAATCAGTTTATTGTGTTTCCTGCAAGAGACATTTCATGAATATATAAACAGTGGTAAATGTTTGGAGTAGCATTTAGAATAGAACTTGATTTTAATTTATATGAAAAGAAACGTGTTTTTTTGCATAGTGTTTGTAAAGTATAAATGTATATGTCATGGTAATATATTCTTTTATATCTTTTGTTTTTTGAGTCAGAGTCTTACTCTGTTGCCCAGGCTGGAGTGCAGTGACACACTCACGGCCACTGCAGCCTCGACCAGAGTCTCACTCCGTCACTCAGACTGGAGTGCAGTGGCACACTCATGGCCACTGCCAGCTTCCACCTGCCTGAGCCTTACAAGTAGCTGGAACCACAGGCATGTACTACCACCATGCCTGGCTAATTTTTAAAAAATTTATTGTAGAGACGAGGTCTCGTCAAGTTGCCCAGGCTAGTCTTGAGCCCCTGAGCTCAGGCTATCCTCTCACCTTGGCCTCCAAAGTGCTGGGATTATAGGCGTGAGCTACAGTGCCTGGCCCCTTTGTATCTTTCTAAGTTTTTAGTGCATTAGTGACAATTTCCAATTAGGTATAAAGGTTTTGTTTTTCATTTACTGTGTTTACACTTTTGGGATCATTGTCATTGGTGATTTTTGGCTTATTTGGTCCATTTAAAGCCTGTGCTTGATCACTTGAGCCCAGCGAGTCGAGGCTGCAGTGGCCATGAGCATGCCACTACACTCCAGCCTGGGCAACAGAGTGAGAGGCTTTGACTCAAAAACAAAGCATAACAATAGCCTGTGCTTTATATAAATATGAAGTTTTAAAAAGTTAGTCTTTCTAAAGGGCAGTCTCTTTTCCTAATTACTAGCTACTGAAGACTGAATTGGGCCGGATGTGGTGGCTCATGCCTGTAATCCTAGCACTTTGGAAGGTGAAGGTGAGAGGATTGCCTGAGTCCAGGGATTCTAGACCAGCCTGAGCAACTTGGTGAGACCATGTCTCTACAATAAATCTAAAAATGCCAGGCACGGTGGTTCACACCTATAATCCCAACACTTTGGGAGGCAGAGGTGAGAGGAATGCCTGAGTCCAGGGGTTCAAAACCAGTCTGGGCAACTTGGGAAGACCTCGTCTCTACAATAAATAAAAAATTAGCTGGGTGTGGTAGTGCGCGCCTGTAGATCCCGCTACTTGGAAGGCTGAGATGGAAGGATCGCCTGAGCCTAGCACATCTGCATAGTGGTGGCCATGAGCAGGCCACTGCACTCCAGCCTGGGAGACAGAGTGAGGCTTCAACTCAGAAAAAAAAAAATGAGAAAACTAGCCAGATGTGGTGGTGTGTACCTGTAGTTCCAGCTACTTGGAAGGAAGGCTGAGGTGGTAGGATCACCTGAACCCCAGTGTTACCCAGCTAGGTCAAGGCTGCGGTGGCTGTAATTGTGCCACTGCACTCTAACTTGGGCAACAAAGTGAGACTCCAACTCAAAAAAAAAAAAAGACTGAATTGGGAGTAGGAGTTAGGGGAAACTGGTGGAGCTTTGACAGACATAGCTGAATTGCTCTGTTTCTTAAATTGCTTCAGGGCTTCTCTGGCTGATTTTGGATTACTTTATAATACGTATACAAAATGATATGGTAGTCAGGGTGGCTGAGTATATAGATGCCTTCTAATATTTTCCTTCCCTCTGTAGAATCTTGTGGCAGGAAGAAAAGAGGAAGCTGTGACTTTTTTTTTTTTTTTTTGAGTTGGAGTCTCACTCTGTCCTCTAGGCTGGAGTGCGTGGCATGCTCACAGCTACCGCAGGCTCGACCTGCTGTGCTCAGGTGATCCTTCCGCCTCAGCCTTCTAAGTAGCTGGAGCCACAGGCATGTGCCACTATGCTCAGCTAATTTTTTCTTTTATTTATTGTAGAGACGAGGTCTCGTCAAGTTGTCCAGGATAGTCTGGAACTCCTGAACTCAGGCAGTCCTCTCACCTCCACCTCCCAAAGTGCTGGGATTACAGGCATGAGCCACTGACTGTATGACTTAAATACAAAGAAAGCAAGGCAGAGGAAGCTAGGCTTGGAAGAAAAGACTGAAATAGATACTTTTTGTTTTACTTGCCTTGTGCTAAAACACAGCCTCTCCTAGATGTGCATATTAACTGCCTCATTTTTCTGTGTTGCAGGAGACTGAGTGCCCTCTGCGACTTGCTCTCTGCCAGCACTGTGATTTGGAACTTTCCATTCTCAAACTGAAGGAACATGAAGATTACTGTGGTGCCCGGACAGAGCTATGTGGCAACTGTGGGCGAAATGTCCTTGTGAAAGATCTGAAGACTCACCCTGAAGTTTGTGGGAGAGAGGGCGAGGAAAAGAGAAATGAGATTGCCATACCTTCTAATGCATATGATGAGTCTTGGGGTCAAGATGGAGTCTGGATTGCATCCCAACTCCTGAGACAAATTGAGGCTCTGGACACCCCCCGAAGGCCCATGGGAGCCTTTGAATCAGACCTTTTCCACAGTAATAGGATTATCAGCCAAAGGAACATGACAGCCCAGTTTCCAGTTCAGAATAATTTATGTGAGTTGTGTTTGGGATTAGGAAACTAGAATGGTATTAAAATCCCGGGGCAAGCCGGGCTCGGTGGCTCAGCCTGTAATCCCGTGATTTGTGAAGCTGTGAGTGAATTGCCTGAGCCCATGGGGTTCAAGACCCGCCTGGGCAACTTGGCGAGACCTCATCTCTACAATAAATTAAAAAATTAGCTGGACGTGATAGTGCGTGCCTGTAGTTCCAGCTATTTGGAAGGCTGAGACGAAAGGATCGCCGGAGCCCAGCAGGTCGAGGCTGCGGTGGCCGGGAGTGGCCACTGCACTCCAGTCTGGGCGACAGAGTGAGACTCCAACTCAAAAAAAAACAAAAAACAAAAAACCCCAGGGCAAATGGGAAGAGCTTTCGTGGTCAGATAGATCTTGATTCTAGAAACCTGACTGTAGCTGGGTAACATTGGGAAGAATACCTAACATCTTTATAAAATGGAAATAACAGAAACTCCTGACTACTGAATTGTAGTTAGGGTTAATAATGAGGGGGATGACAATGGTATAAGTAGCTAACACCAATACCGGTTGAGTATCCTTTATCTGAAATGCTTGAGACTATTTTGTTTGGATTTTGGAATATTTGCATTACTTACCAGTTGAGCCTCTCATGTATGCAAATTTGAAATCCAAAATGCTCATTGGAACTTTTCTTTTCATTGTCAAGATGGCATTCAAAAAATTAGGAATTTTGGAGCATTTTGGATTTTGGGATTTGGTATGCTCAACCTGTACCTTATGTGCCTCAGGCATTTGCAAAGTGCTTTATTTGTATTAACTCATTTCATTTTCACAATGAGTCAGGCGTGGTGGCTCAGCCTGTAATCCCAGTGCTTTGGGAGGCTGAGAGGTGAGTGGATTGCCTAAGCCTGGGCAACTTGGCAAGACCTCATCTCTACAATAAATCAAAAATTAGCTGGGCGTGGTAGCGCGCGCCTGTAATTCCAGCTACCTGAGGCGGAAGGATTGCCAGAGCCCAGCAGGTTGAGGCTGCGGTGGCCAGGAGCATGCTACTGCACTCCAGTCTGGGTGACAGAGTGAGACTCCAACTCAAAAAAAAAAAATGTTTTTTCACAAGATTACATGGTAGGTAAATGGTGAACTGAGTTTTGAATTCAGATAATCTCACCTCATGCTTTAAACCATTCTATTATAATGCAGAAAATAGATGAAAAATGTATAGTACATAGCGGGGCGTGGTGGCTCAAGGAGGTGAGGTGGAGGTGAGAGGATTGCCTAAGTCCAGGGTTTCGAGACCAGCCCGGGCAACATGGTGAGACCTGTCTCTACAATCAGTCAATCAGTTAACTAACTAACTAACTAGCTGGGCATGGTGGCATACACCTGTAGTTCCAGCTACTTGGAAGTCTGAGGCAGAAGGATTGCCTGAGCTTAGTGAGCTGAAGCTGTGGTGGCCGTGAGCATGCTACTGTACTCCAGTCTGGGCAACAGATTAAGACTGACTCAAAAATAAAAAATAAAATAATAATAAGTGTATAGCACATGCCTGTCTCACAGCTATGGCTCAGTAATACTTTTTTTTTTTTTGAGTTGAAGTCTCACCCTGTCGTCCAGGCTGGAGTGCAGTGGGACACTCATAGTCACTGCAGCCTCAACCTATTGGGCTTAGGCATCCTTTCACCTCAGCCTTCTAAGTAGCTGGAACTACAAGCGCACACTACCACGCCTGGCTATTTTTTTTTGATTTATTGTAGAGGTAGACTAAGTGTTCAGAGAGCTGTGAGAACCAGAGGGCCAAGAGTGCTGATGGAGCAGGGCCATTTTTGTTCCTGCCCCGGTGCCTATAAACCTTGGCTATTTGTTAGGCATGCACTTGAGTTGAGGGTGGCAACATCTCTAATACATCTTGAGTGCTGGTTGTTTTTTTTTCCAGTTGAAGAACAAGAAAGACAGGAAAGGAATAGAGGCCGACAGCCCCACAAAAAGGGTGGTGAAGATAGTGCAAACTTGGACTTCATGTTGGCCCTAAGTCTGCAAAATGAAGGCCAGGCCTCCAGTATGGCAGAGCAGGACTTCTGGAAAGCTGTGTGTGAGGCAGACCAGTCTCATGGCGGTCCCAGTTCTCTGAGGGACATAAAAGGTAGGTTTACTTATTCTTCACTTTCTGTATGGTTTTTCTAAGTTTTAGAATACACAATAATGAAATAGAATTTGCCTTATTCTTTTTTGTTTGTTGCTTTTTCCATTTCTTATTTTAAAAAATTGTCAGAATAGTATAGCAAGTACCTATATAGCCCTGGTCTACATTCACTAATTTTAATATTTCTTTACTTTCACCTTTATGTAGATTTCTCCCCCAACCATTTGAGCATAAGTTTGTATACATACTTTTTTTTTTTTTTTTTTAGTTGGAGTCTCACTTTGTTGCCCAGGCTGGAGTGTAGTTGCATGCTAGCAGCCACTGCAGCCTTGACCTGCTGGGCTCAGGTGATCATTCCATCTCAGCCTTCCAAGTAGCTGGAGCTACAGGTGTGCGCCACCACACTCAGCTAATTTTTTGATTTATTGTAGAGATAAGGTTTTATCTTGTTGCTCAGGCAGTCCTCTAGCCTCCACCTCCCAAAGTGTTGGGATTGCAGGCGTGAGCCACCACGCCCAATACGCAATGTTTTATTCTTAAATACTTCAGCACATGTCTGTTAAGAACAAGGCCACCTGCTATGTAAACACTATACATATGTCACTCTCAGATAAGTTCCCTACTTGCATATAATGTCCTTTAGAGCTTTTTTGGTTTTAAGAATCCAAGATTGCTGGGCTCGGTGGCTCAGCCTGTAATCCTGCGCTTTTGGGAGGCTGAGGTGAGTGGATTGCCTGAGCCCGTGGGTTCGAGACCCGCCTGGACAGCGAGACCTCATCTCTACAATATATCCAAAAATCAGCCGGGCGTGGTGATCATTCCGCCTCAGCCTTCCAAGTAGCTGGAATTACAGGCATGCGCTACCACGCCTGGCTAATTTTTTGACTTATTGTAGAGATGAGGTCTC
>NW_007248349.1:389720-421400 GCF_000164805.1 Carlito syrichta
CCAGGCAGGTCTCGAACCCGCGGGCTCAGGCAATCCACTCACCTCAGCCTCCCAAAGGCATGGGATTACAGGCTGAGCCACCAAGCCCGGCTGATTCCTTTTGTTTTTACCTAAGAGTTGCTGCTGCTTTCTCCTAAGAAAATGCTGTAGTCCCAGACTTTTGCAAACTTTGAGCAGCATCTTTTTTCTATGACAGTCTCCTTATCAATCTTTCAGACTTGACTTTCATCAGAGCATTTAAACTGGTACTAAAGAATGTAATATATTAGCATAGTAGTGACAAAGGAAGTCTTTGGATTTAGTGCAGAATCACTGAAAAAAGTCAATGAAGAAATGAAGATTGCTTTATTGACTTTTGTTTGCTCATTTCATTCCATTTTTCCTAATTTGGATTTTATATTCTCTGTCTCTGTTTAGTGGTTGTCTGAAAATTTTTACGTTTGTTTAATTAAAGACTACAATTTATTCAGTCTTATCACACTTCTCCCAGTCCATACAATGGTTGTACAATTCTTTTTCCTTTTTAAGTTTTCAAACAAAGTTTATTAGTGAGAAAAAGGGGAAAATCAAAAAGGAAGATTAATGGCAGAAAGACCTGCCATGGGCAAGTCTCAATAGTTGTACAATTCTGATCATTCCTTTATGTCTTAAGTGCCTCTGATGTGTGTTACTGTTCTCTTGTTTTCTTTTTAGTGCCATAATGTAGACATTTCTGGTTGTATAGACTCATTGTATTTATTATTGTGTGTTTACCATTTTCTTTGCTCATTCATTTCTTCTTGTTTCTCAGAACTTCCTTGTAGGGTTTTCTTTTTTCTTGAAGTGTATTTTTAAAAATTTTATTGGAAGTGTCTGTTGGTTGTAAATTCCCTATTTTAATTTTCCTGAAAATATCTTCATTTTTGATAGTTTCTCTGATCATGTAATTCCAGATTGCAAGTTATTTTGTTATAGTTCTTTGAAGATATTGCTGTTTTTTGGCTGCTGTTGTTGCCAATAGCAAAGTTAATCTGTAAGTGTTATTTCTCTATATACTCAAAAAATTATTTTTTTAAAAATCTAGTTGGAAAATTCTTATCTGTTATTTCTTTGATTATTGCTATCTTTGATTCTTTATAGTCTCTCCATGAATTCCATTTAGGAGCGTTAGACTTCACTCTATTTTCCATGGCTCTTAACGTTAATCACGTTTTCCACTTCTTTGTCTTCTGGTTGCATTCTGGATAATTTCTTATCTGTCTTCTAGTTCACTGATTTTCTCTTTTGTTATTTCTAATCTGTTTACATGTCCATTGAAGTTTTGCTTTAGATATTATAGTTATCATCGTATTTGATTCTTTTCCTCATTGTGCCTCATTATTTTTAAAATAATTGTTTTCTTAGTCATATCACAATTTTCTGTTTAACATGTCTTTAAACATGTTAAATGTATTTTTATGTCTGAAAATACCAATATCTAAAGTCTGTTTTTTGCTATTTGTTGTTTCCACTAACTCTCATTCATTTTGTGTGTGTGTGTGTGTGTGTGTGTGTATGTGTGTTTACACTAAGTATGCTGGCATGTCCCTCTAAGAGGACTTATATGTGCTTCTGGCAGGCACCTAAGGATACTACCAATAGGAGTAATTTTAAATTAAGTTTTTGGATTGAACTTTTAAAAATCATAAATGTAAGCCGGGCTCGGTGGCTCAGCCTGTAATCTTTGGGAAGCTGAGGTGAGTGGACTGCCTAAGCCCGCGGGTTTGAGACCCGCCTGGGCAACTTGGCGAGACCTCATCTCTACAATAAATAAAAAAAAAAATTAGCCGGACATGGTAGTGCGCGCCTGTAGTTCCAGCTACTTGGAAGACTGAGGCGGAAGGATTACCGGAGCCCAGCAGGTTGAGGCTGCGGTGGTCAGGAGCGTGCCCCACTGCATTCCAGTCTGGGCGACAGAGTGAGACTCCAACTCAAAAAAAATAAAAAAATAAAAATCATAAATGTGAATTTATGTAAAACCATAAATGTAAAAACATAAATGTGGATTCTGTTCTTAAATCCATGTAAGGGCCAAGCTCTAGTTACTGTTGCTTTTCTCTGTTTTCCCCAGATCTAAAAACTAGATAGGCAATTTCCCTACCTCCACCTGTGTTCACCCTTCCATTTGTTCAGCAGTCTTACTGAGGGTGTTGTGTTTGGGAATCTTAGTGGTTTTTTTTTTTTGAGTCGGAGTCTCACTGTGTTGCCCAGGCTAGAGTGCAGAAGCACACTCATTCATGGCTACCTCACCCTTGACCTGCTAGGCTCAGTTGATCCTTCTATCTCAGCCTTCCAAGTAGCTGGGCCTACAAGCATGTGGCCATCATGCCTGGCTAATTTTTTTATTTATTGTAGAGATGAGGTCTTGCCAAGTTATCCAGGCTGGTCTCGAATCCCCGGGCTGAGGCAATCGTCTCTCCTTGGTCTCCCAAAGTGCTGAGATTACAGCATGAGCCACCACACCTGTTTTTTTTTTGTTGTTTTTTTTTTGAGATGGAATCTTACTCTGTTGCCCAGGCTGGAGTGTAGTGGCACACTCACAGCCACCGCAGCCTCAACCTGCTGTGCTCAGGTGATCTTCTGTCTCAGCCTTTCAGGTAGCTGTAACTATGGGAGTGTGCCACCCCACCCAGTTCATTCTTTTGATTTATGGTAGAGATGAGGTCTTGCCAAGTTGCCCAGCCTGGTCTCGAACCCTGGGCTCGGGCAGTCCTCTCTCCTCTGCCTCCCAAAGTGCTGGGATTATACATGTGAGCCACCGTGCCCGGCCAGTTTTTTTATTTTTCCCTGTCCCAAAGATCAGTAATGAGGGTATCTATTTGTTCACTTTAGTTCTTTTTAGCTGACATTTTTTAGGTATTTTATACTTGGAGGAATGTTCAGGATATTGTTTGCCAGTGGTAGATAGGCCTCAATTTCTTCATCTGTAAAATGAGGATAATGTAGGCTTTACTAAAGAGGATTGAACTAATGCATGGAAAATGCTTACAGTGCCTAGGGTTATTACACGTTTAAATCTCTTCCTTAATCACAGCAGCGGGCAAACTACTACTTTACTGCTACTCAGAAAATTGGTGTCAACTAAATCTCTTGTTTCATAATGGAAGTTTTTGCCTAGGGTTTGTCTCTTGGATGGGTTGCCTCTGAGAATTTACTGCTTTTATTATATAAAAGTTTGACTTCCTTTGACATATCTAAAAAATGTCAAAGGAAGTCAAACTTTTATATAATATTCCATAAAGGGGATAAAAGGTTGAAATAAGTTTGTTTTTGTTCATTTTGAGTCTGACTATGTGGTCTGATACCTAGGTGCAGCTGATGAGACCATGTTGCCTTGTGAATTTTGTGAGGAGCTCTATCCAGAGGAGCTGCTGATTGACCATCAGGTGTGTTGGGAATTACTTGAGGGCTTTAAAAGTAGGAATATGTGCAGGCCACTGTTGATGTTACAGGGCATGTGATGTCTTGAACAAACCATTTTGATGCAATGCCTGGGGTAGAAGTAGTAACTGTATTTTTTTTTTACCGTGGAGTGACTGACCTATGGGTATGAAAACTCAGCCTTGTTCCCTCTTTTCCATTGCCCAGGCTGGAGTGCAGCGGCATACTCATGGCTACCGCAGCCTCGATCTGCTAGGCTCAGGTGATCCTTCCACCTCATTCTTCCAAATAGCTGAAACTACAAGTGCGTGCCACCACACCTAGCTAATTTTTTGATTTATTGTAGAGATGAGGTCTCGCCAAGTTGCCCAGGCTAGTCTTAAACCCCTGGGCTCAGGCAGTCCTCTCGCCTCTGCCTCCCAAAGTTCTGGGATTACAGGCATGAGTGACTGTGCCTGGCTGTTCTCTCTTAGAAAAAGTGATAGCTGTGATGCATGCCTGTAGTTCTAACTATTTGAGCCCGAGAGTTTGAGGCTAGCCTGGGTAACATAGCAAGATCCTGTCTCTCTAAAAAAAAAAAAAAAGAAAAAGAAAAAGTGATGCTTATTCCAGCAGACCTAGTGGTCTCATGCTAACAGACCCTTCATCTGGTGGTGACTGGTATACATACATCTCTATTGACCATCTTGTGATCTGGTCTCATCACATGCCACATTTTGATTTATTGGAGCTGTATTGAAGTCCTTATAGTTCTCTAAAAGGGTCAAGGTTCTTTTCTGCACGTTATTTTCTCTGCTTGGAAGGTACTTGGCCTTCTGCCCCTGTCTCCTTAATATACTCCACAACACAGAATCCTTACTTGTAGACTGGGTTTTAGACATGACTTTCTGAAAACCATCCTGAAGGCTAAGTCAGGGGTCCCCCATGTGCTTCTCTGAAAGTCTGTGTCCACTTCTCTTACAGCTTGTCACTCTGATATGGTCTACTGGGTTCCCTGTTGATCTGTACCACTAGACTGAGTTTCTTGAGAGCAGCTTCTAGGTTTTCCCAATTTCTGAATTTCTCAAAATCTGGTATCTGAAACGTATAAGATATTTGAATGATTGAAAATTTTTGAACCATTTTGGAACAATTGGTGAATAACCTTATGTGTTTGGGGATTACCTGGTGGAGGGAACCATTGTTTTCTCAAGACTGTCTGATTTGGTTTGGCCTAGACTGGTATTTCCACAACTACTAAGTAGTTCTTGTGCTCTGAGTAGTAGAACATGGAATAATGCAATATTTTAATACATCTAGTTTTTGGTTTGGGAATACTATAAAAAAATCCATTAACAAGGATAATAAAGAGTATTTGTGCCTGTTTCTGTATGGGTGTGGGAAGAATCTTGAATCTTTTCTAATTTATTTAAAGAGAATAATCAGATGAACACAGTAAGAAATTAAAATAGCAAAGAAATATTAAAAGTAAAGTGAGCTGTGTGTATCCCTTGACCCTTTTTAGTCCCTCTTCCCAATATTAAGCATTAAAATTTTGTGACTTCTTTTAGAAAATGTCTTAGGAGTGTAGTTTTTCCTTAATCTCAGATTTTTTTTTTAAACCTATGTCTTTTGAATGACAGACAAGCTGTAACCCTTCACGTGCCTTAACTTCGCTCAATACTGGCAGCTCTTTCCCCAGAGGGGTGGAGGAACCTGATGTCATCTTTCAGAACTTTCTGCAGCAGGCTACAAGTAACCAGTTAGACTCTTTGATGGGCCTGAGTAGTTCACCCTCTGTGGATGATAGCATCATCATCCCATGTGAATTCTGTGGTGTACAGCTGGAAGAGGAGGTGCTGTTTCATCATCAGGTAAGAGTCCCACTTGGCCCCATGCTGATCCTCTGTGGGTGACCCTGAGGCTTCCAGAGTTGAGGATACTTCTTTACCTTTAAGTTGCATTCCAACCTGGCCAGAAATCTATACACTTGGCTTCAGGCCATATTGTTTTTGTGAGCTGGTTGTGATATACAGTATCTCAGGCCATCAGACTTTTTCTGCTTTCTGGCAACTAAAACTGTCATGTCACTAGCAGAAGATCAAAGAGCCTGGATTCTGTTTGAGCAGTGTGGAAGCCTTGCCAGAAGGGTTTAGGTGGAAGTTTCCCTGAGGTAACTGATGTATTCTGTTTGTTGCCAGGTGGGGTTTTCCTATCATGGTGGCCTTTGGGACTTGTATTCCGGAAAACCTGAGGGTCTAGTTTTGGCTTTGCCTTATGGTAGACCTTAGGTAGGTCCAGGCTCCCTCAATGGGGACATCTGTAAATGAGGGAGTTGGACTAGACCATCTAAAGTCTTTTTTCTTCTTTTACATTAGTAGTGGAAAATACATTTTCTGCCCAATCTTATTTGTTTTTTTCTTTTTTTTTTGAGTTGGAGTCTCACTCTGTCACCCAGACTGGAGTGCAGTGGCCGCTCCCGGTCACTGCAGCCTCGACCTGCTGGGCTCCAGCGATCCTTCCGCCTCAGCCTTCCAAGTAGCTAGAACTACAGGCGCATGCTGCCACGCCCAGCTAATTTTTGATTTATTGTAGAGATGAGGTCTCACCAAGTTGCCCAGGCAGGTCTCAAACCTGCGGGCTCAGGCAGTCCACTCACCTCAGCCTCCCAAAGGTGCAGGGATTACAGGCTGAGCCACCGAGCCTGGCTCTTATTTGTTATGAGGAGTCAACACTGCAGATATAATTTCTGTAGTTGATGCCATACTGTTGATGCCATAACTGTTAACAGCTGTACATTTCATTTCTATAGTAAAGACTTCTGCTTTTGATCAAGCAGTAGCTAAGTAACTACTTGTTGTCTTCTAGGGAAGACTGACATAAGCAACCACACAAATATTTTACTCACAATATAGAAATGCTTTCTTTGGCTTCCCAAGACCAGCGCTTCCTCTCCCTGCATGTATCAGAAAATGCTTCTGTCAGTGCCTCAGGTGCTAATGGGAATGGTTGCTCCATTCCAGATGTGTGCTTCCTCTTAGTTCCCAGGTCCTTTCTCTCAGAGACTGTCAAAGATTCCCTCCAGTGGAGTATGCTCACTCATCCTGCTATTCTTCCCTTTCTTTCTTTGCTCCCTCTTCTAGGAATAACTCAGTACACAGGTACTAATTCTATTTTTTTGTTTGTTTAGGACCAGTGTGACCAACACCCAGCTACAGCAAACAACCATGTGACAGAGGGGATTCCTAGACAGGACTCCCAGCCTCGAGAGACCTCACCAGAGCTGCCCAGGAGGCGTGTCAGACACCAGGGTATTAGCCAGGGCTGAGCCAAGGCCACAGGTCCATTGCTGGCTCAGGCCTGCTTACCACTTCTCATCTGCTGCTGTCATGTGGAGGTTACCTGACTCTTGAGTTACCAGGCACACTAGGGTCTCATGGGAACTCCTGCAGCTAGTGGCCCCACATTAGGCTGAGTTTTCTCAAATGTGGGCTTATAGGGTAATGGCTTTGGGGACAACTATGATGTACACTTAGTAGTCAGTCTTTATAAACCTGTGGATCTCCTGTCTGTTCACTTAATGGATCATTTGTAGATAATTTGCAAACCTTACTGTAGTTGCCCTAGGCTCTGCTTCTAGTTGAAATGTGCTTAGGGTACTCAAACTTTTTATAATTATTATGACTTAAGAGTCTCATGTCGGCTGGGCTTGGTGGCTCAGCCTATAATCCCAGTCCTTTGGGAGGCCGAGATAAGTGGATTGCCTGAGCCCACAGATTCAAGATCAGCTCCAGCAAACTTAGCAGGACCTCCTCTCTACAATAAATAATTAGCCGGGTGTGGTAGCGTGCACCTGTAGTTTCGGCTACTTGGAAGGCTGAGGCAGAAGGATCGCCGGAGCCCAGTAGGTTGACACTAGGGTGGCCGTGAGTATGCCACTGCATTCCAGCCTGGGCGAGAAAGTGAGACTCCAACTCAAAAAAAAAAAAGTCTCATGTCTAAGCAAGTAAACTGTTTTTGAAATCTCACTACTACAAAGCCAATTAGAAATTATTTTTCAGCTGGGCTCGGTGACTCAGCCTGTAATCCCGTGCCTTTGGGAGGCTGAGGTAAGTGGATTGCCTGAGCCCGCGGGTTTGAGACCCGCCTGGGCAGCGAGACCTCATCTCTACAATAAATCAAAAAATCAGCCGGGCGTGGTAGTGCATGCCTGTAATTCCGGCTACTTGGAAGGCTGAGGTGGAAGGATCGCCGGAGCCCAGCAAGTCGAGGCTGCGATGGCCGGGAGTGGCCACTACACTCTAGTCTGGGCGACAGAGTGAGACTCCAACTCAAAAAAAAAAAAAAAAATTATTTTTCAAGGTTTTCTTGTACACTGTTGTTGAACAGTTAGGAGGCTGTATTTGAGGACTGAGGTAGTAATTGTGCAGTGTAGACAAAGGTTTCCCAACTCTGTCCTGGAGACATGGGTTCCAGCAGCCTATTGGGGTGAGTAGTTCTTTACCAGAATGCCCTAAATCCAGCACTATAGCAAGAGCAGACTTTTCCCTAAAGCAGTTACTATTTTCTCGACTCAGGAGACCTGTCTTCTGGCTACATGGAGGAGATCAAGCAGGAAACAGCTAATGGGCCCACCTATCCTCCCAGCAGACCCATTAACAATATGACAGCTGCCTATGACCGACTTTCCAAGTTGACATCAGGTCCTAGAACTGGATTCCAGCCTAGCCCTCCACACGTACCAAAGCTCAACAACTCAGACAGCCAAGGCATCCAGGAACGAAATCAAAACAGCCAGAATGGGGCCATGGCCACTGGACATGTTCCAGTAATTCAACCAGTTCGAAATCTCTACCCAGAAAACCTTGTACCCTCCTTCCCCTGTGGGCCTGCAGGGAGATACAGAACTAGGTAAGAATCATTAACCCATGAATAGAATTTGGAAGTAGCTGAACAGAAAGGTACAGTCACCTTGTCCAGGGCATCGCGTAAGTCCATGGGAAGAGCAGGAGTGTGGATTTTTCCTGTATTGTCACCTGGTTCCAAGAAAATTATTTTGCTGCCCATGGGGGTTTTGTTTGTTTTATCTGCTAGAGGAGTGCTGCTTTTGCTTTGACACCAGCTGTTTCTGTTCCCTCTGAGTTTTCTGACTTTTACTCAGGGGCATCTCAAGAGCTGGTTTCCAAAATTTTTCTTCCAGTGATAGGAGTGAACGTGGCAGGAATTCCCGGGTCACCCCTGCAGCTGTCACCTACCGCAACAGAACTGCAAAGGTAACCTGGGATCCACCATGATGCTCAGTGAGGACTCAGACTGGGGTGGGGCTGGGGTGGCTTTGAAGCCAGAGAAGTTCCTGAGACCAGGCTGGTTGTGGTCAAAGGCCTGTTCCTCTGACTTTTGATGCGGTTTCTGGGGAAGCTGGGTTTTCAGATGCCAGGGGAGGAGTACTGCTCTTGCACTCTCTCTGTAAAGCACCTTCATCTGTGTTGTCTTGCTCAACAGGCAAAGCCCCCAAAGCAGCAGGGAGCTGGGGAGGCGGAAGAGGAAGAGGAGGAGAAGTAACGGTGTCTCCAGAGATCCTTCACACTGGTTCCCACCTTCCGTGCACAGCAGCACTTGCCGCGGGGCAGGCCCTGCCTCTCTGGCTCTTTGGGCAGAGATTTTCCAGATTTTAACTTTTTCTAGGTTATGGCCATTTTGTGTCTTTTGAGATTGTGCTGTGGGAGTTTAGGGGTTTGAGGGAGGGTTCGCAAGGAGGCTGCTGAGAAGTGTTGCAGCCTTAGCTGCCACCTTTTGGCAGCAGTGAAATATGAGTTACAGCCTCTTGGCCCACCAGGGTTCCATCTTTTGTCTTATTTTCACCACTGCTTCTTGGTGCTGTGTGGTCCCGGTGGAAGGTGGGGAAGGTTCTAGAAACCTGGTTCCCACCAGTGAAGTGATTCTCTGCCCTGTGGGGGCCTAAATTTGGGGCTTTTGGGTAACCTCTCCTGTGTACCGCCCCTGCCCAGTCTAGACTAGGCCACAGGTATGCGTGGAGGAGCTCTGAGAAAGTGCTCAGGCCAGTTGCAATACACGTTAGGGACAAGGCATCTGGAGTTGAGTTAGGCTGGAGGTGAGTGGACTAGAGGCTATGTTTTAAGCTGCTTCCTTGGTATTTGGCATCACTGCCTTCTGTTCCTGGTGGGAGCATGGCTCCTTTGTCCTCACTGCCCTTTAATAGGAAGGGCTGAGGGCTCCCTGTCCCACCAGGGCCATGCTAGGCTCTGCTCCAGCCCCACGCTTGCTCTGAAACTAAGTGTCAGAGACCCTTCCCCCTCTTTTTATTTTACTATTATAATTATTAACTTCCTTGTAATAGAAATAAAGTTTGTACTTGAAGTTCAGCTGAGTCTGTGGTTCCTCCTGTGCGCTACCGGGAGGCAGAATGAACTTCCTCCAAGATCCCTATAACCCTAGCAGAGCACGCCGTACGTTCAAGTGTAGTGTTCTCTAAAGTTGGTCTTTGAGGAAAATGACAGGCTTGCTGTACTTCCCGTGATGACTAGGGCATGGGGTGCTGCCTCCAGCTGAATAGAGGAGTGCAGGTTCTTCAGAAGCCTCCATCCGGGAAGTAGTTGAATGGGATCGTTACCCCTCAGCACCTCACAGTTTGCACAGGACTGTCTAGCACTGGAGGTGATTCTGAGTTCATTTGTTTTTCCAACAACCTAGTGGGGGTGAAAACGGTGGGAAGAATTGCCCCATTTCAGGTGGAACACTAGACATGGGAATAGTAGGGATAAACATAAGGCTGTGTAGCTAATTCTTGGCAGAGCCAGGATTCTGAAAAGAATTATCTGAGAAAAGCTGGGGGAAAAAACAAGGAGGGAATAAACTAGGGTTTATAAAGTAGGGTTACTTTTGTGTGTGTCAATTATACCTTAGTAAAACAAAATCAGAGTCTATTAGCTCAGACAGACTTTCGTATCTCAGGCGAAAGAAGCTGGAGAAACAGAGAATTGCAGGGCTTCTGGCATCATTGAAATCCCCCTGGGACTTCAGAGAGGTGGAAGGATCCAGGGCAACTTTAACACAGTCCTTTCCCCAGCTGGGCCAGAGAGTAGTCATGTTGCCCTTAATTGATTTTTTTGGGGTTAGGGATAGACCTGCCAGGAACTAAACTCGCCCTACTCTTTCTTGGGTTGGGTTGGGTTGGGTTAGACATCGAGCAAAATAACAGTGGGTTGGCTGGTTTTACTTTTTTTTTTTTTTTTTTTTTAGTAATCTAGTTTCTAAATGTTTTTTAATGGATGTACTTTTTGAAAAGTTTTGATATTTTTGTTTTAGAAAGTGTATTTTTTTTTTAAGTTGGAGTCTCACTGTTACTCAGGCTGGACTATAGTGGTATGATCACAGCTCACTGCAGCCTTGATCTCTTGGGCTAAGGTGATCCTCAGCCTCCCAAGTAGCTGAGATTACAGGTGCATGCCACCACACCTGGCTAATTTTTTGATTTTGTGGAGACAAGGTCTTGCTATGTTACCTAGGCTGGTCTCGAACTCCTGGGCTCAAGCAATCTTCCTACATTGGCCTCCCAAAATGTTGGGATTACAGGCATGAGCTACCATGCCCAGCCAATGATGTTCTCTTAATATAACTACAGTTTATCAAGAAATTGACATTGATATAATACTATCATTTAATTTACAAACATGCAAATTTTACCAGCTGTCCCAATAAGGACCTTTAGAGCAAAACATTTCCTTTGGTCCAAGATCATGCTGCATTTAGTTATGTCTCTTTAGCCTCCTTTAATCCGGAATAGTTCTTTTTTATTTTAATCTTTTTTTTTTGGTTCTATCTAAGTAGCTAAAACCATAGGCATGCGCCATCACGCCCAGCTAATTTTTTTTAATGTATTATAGAGATGAGGACTCACCAAGTTGTCCAGGCTGGTCTCGAACCCTTGGGCTAAGGCAATCCTGTCACCTCTGCCCTGCAAAGTGCTAGGATTACATAGGTATAAGCCACCGTGCCCAGCCTCCACAAAATACTTAGTAATTGAAACAGGGAAAATAGTGACTTTACAGTGGAGAAGCATAGCAGACTAATGTCTTAACCAAATGATCAATGTTATCACCAATAATGGGACAAATTGACATCATGAGTCCTTGACATGATACACTGAGGACATGTCATCATTTTTGGTATTCCTATTAAAATTTTAAGACCTGAATCTAATTGTACCAAAACATCATACAAACCCAAGTTACAGGATATTCTACAAAATAACTGGACTATAGTCCTGAAAAATACCAGGAAGTGAGAGGATTGCCTGAGCCTATGGGTTAGAGACCAGCCCAGGAAACGTGGCAAGACCTCATCTCTACAATAAATCAAGAAAAATTAGGCATGGTGGCACATGCCTGTAGTTTCAGCTACTTGGAAGGCTAAGGTAGAAGGATCGCCTGAGCCCAGCAGGTCAGGGCCGCGGTGGCCATGAGCATGCCACTGCACTCCAGCCTGGGTGACAGAGTGAGACACCGACAAAAAAAAAAAAAAAAAAAAAGAAATGAACTTTGAGAAGCTGAGGTAGGTGAGGATTGCCTGAGCCCATGGGTTCAAGACCAGCCTGGGCAACTTAGTGAGACCTCATCTCTACAATAAATAGAAAACTAGCCAGGCATGGTGGCATGCATCTACAGTTCCAGCTAATGGGGAGGCTGAGACAGAAGGATCGCCTGAGCTCAGCAGGTCGGGCTGTGGAAGCCATGAGTGTGCCACTGTACTGGAGTGAGACTCCAACTCAAAAAAAAAAAAAAAAAATCTAAGGAACTGTTCCAGGCTGGAGATGGTGCTTCATGTCTATAATCCCAGCACTTTGGGACACCATGGAGGGAGGACTGCTTGAGCCCAGGAGTTCAAGACCAGCCTATATGACAAAGCAAGACCTCATCTCTACCAAAAAGTAAAAAATTAGCCTGGTGTGGTGGCATGTGCCTGTACTCCAGCCTAGGTGTTAGAGTGAGACTCCGACTAAAAAAAACCAAAAAACCCCCGTATTTTGTAGAGAGATAATTTGAGATTATTAATATCCTGTTCCTAATTAAATCTTCACCTACTATTTTTAACATCTATGATGATTCTTGCCTGAATTATTGCTAGTCAAATGGTGATTTTTTTTTTTTTTTGAGTTGGAGTGTCACTCTGTCACCTGGAGTGCCATGGCATGCTCACCGCCACCCCAGCGTGGACCTGCTGGGCTCCAGCCATCCTTCCGTCTCAGCCTTCCAAGTAGCCAGAACTACAGGTGCACGTTACCACGCCCAGCTAAATTTTTATCTCTTGTAGAGATGAGGTCTCACCAAGTTGCCTGGGCTGGTCTCGAACCTGCAGGCACAGGCAATCCACACACCTTGGCCTCCCAAAGTGCTGGGATTACAGGCTGAGCCACCAAGCCCGGCCCAAATGGTGATTTTCTGTCATTCCTTCTACAGTAGCTGGTTTTTGTTCATCTATCTTGCCTGACATTAGAAGTCTTCTTACTTTTGCTCTCTAGATTGTTATAAGTCTGATGCCATTCTGACTTGCAAGTAGTTCATCTCCCTTGAAGTGTTTTAGGATCCCTGTCCTGGTATTTTAAAAATTTCCCCATGTTTTATGTTGGTGTGATTCTTTTTCCATTCAAAGAGCTAGACAGTAAGTAAGCACTTTCTGTCTGGAAACTCATGTCCTCCTAAGTTTTTCAGAGTTGTCTTAGTATGTTGGCATTTTTCTCCTATTTTGTCTCTGTCTTTGCAGAACTGCAATTATAGTTGGATGATGACCCTTTTAGACTGATTTTTTTTATCTTTTTGTCATTTTGTTCTATTTTATGTGAGAGTTCCTCAGCTTCATCATTTCATCTTTAACTTATTTCTGATACTAATTTTCGAAACCTTTATCTTTTATCCTCACGTCTCCACCTCCCCACTCCCATTTAATGAATGCAATACTTTTTCTTGTACTTCTCTGGGATGGTTGTTTTTGGATATCTTCCCTCTGCATCATCTGTCTCCTGGGATTTACTTTTCACTTTAGTATTTATGTTATATAGACTGTTCCTTATGATGTTCCTCTTGGCTCTCTGCGTACATTTGTAAGAATGGGGTACTAAAAGCAGCTCTCCTCAACTTTTGGTTTTCACTGTAGGGCAATTCAGCTGGTATTTTCACTGGAGATCCCTAGATGTTAGATACAGATGTGGGTATCTGTAGGTCTTTTCTTAGCTAGTTCAGAGAAAGGTCTTCTGTCTGTGCCTGGAGTGGGGCTGGGAAACGGACTAGGATGTTCAGTAGACAGACATGAATTTTGTCTTCTGTCTTGTCCTCCCTCGCCAGGTAACTATTGGAGTTGTAAGATTCTGAGGTTGCATCTTCAGAAATAACTTCTAGTCTTGGGATTCTTTTTTTTTGAGTCGGAGTCTCACTCTGTTGCCCAGACTGGAGTGCAGCGGCTGCTCCCGGCCACTGTAGCCTCGACCTGCTGGGCTCCAGCGATCCTTCTGCCTCAGTCTTCCGAGTAGCCGGAATTACAGGCACGCACTACCACGCCTGGCTGATTTTTGATTTATTGTAGAGATGAGGTCTTGCCAAGTTGTCCATGAGGGTCTCGAACCCACGGGTCAGGCAATTCACTCACCTCGGCCTCCCAAAGGCACGGGATTACAGGCTGAGCCACCGAGCCCGGCTTCTGATCATTGTTAATGACTCATCCATGTCGTTGTATATGCCAGTGGTTTGTTCACTTTCCTTCCTGTACAGTATTTCAAAACTTGTTTCCAGTTTTGGCTATGACTCTCAGTGCTGCTGTGAACACTCTCGTACATCTTTTTTTCTTTCCTATCGCGCTCATACAGCTTTAGGTGAATGTGTGTATGTCCTTCTGTTGGGTTGATGCCTAGGAGTGGAATTGCTGGGTTATCGGGTATGTGTGGTAGACAGTGCCAAGTGATTTTCCACAACAGTTGTAGGTTATATGCCCACAGGCAGTGCATGAGAATTCTGATTGTTCCACATCTTCCCCAGCCATGGTATTGTCTTTCTAACCCTTTTGTGGTGTGGTGTATCATCACTGTGATTTAAATCTCTATTTCCCTGCTGACAGTAAAGATAAGCATCTTCTCATCGTTATTGGATTATACACTCTCTGAATGTACTTTTCAAAAGCAGCAGACCAAGGAGACAGACTCAGCAGTGGAGAGTTCAGCCAGGCAGACACCTTAGGCATCTTGTTCTCTAGCTTCTCAAGTCTAGACAGAAATCTCTTTGCTGTGAGTGGTTGCTTTTGCTCCCTGGTCCAGCACCCTGAAGCAATAGACAGGAGGAGGGAGGAAAGCTGCTTGTTCTTCAACCAACAGGGTCCTTGCTCTTCCTATTATTATATGGGGTGCTTCCACCAAAGTTAGCACTTCTTGAGTACAAGAAAAGTGGCATTGACAGAATGAGAATAAAGTGGGTCTGGGTGAGGACTGCCATGGAATAGGAGGAAGCTCAGCAAGTCATGGAGAACTGAGTTGGATTCTCCCAAGTGTAGACAACAGGAGCTTCCTGGGGGTAGAAGGCAGCTGTGCAAGATATACGTTGATCATGGACAGCAGGATTGAGCCAAGTCCTTATCTCTTTTCCACACTTCCCTTCTGCACAGAATAGGTCTAATTCCACTGCTGCTCCCAAAGGAGAATATGTGGTCTAAGAGTGCCCTAGACTCTTCCAGTGCAACAGTCCACTTCAGGAAAACCCCTGCACCAGGCACAAGAGCAAAACTAGCTGTCAGGACGAAGGGTGACTAGAACATGCAGGGCTAAGATTAGCTGGATCTTGGATTCCTTGTCGTTAGTTGTAACTTCTACATGAAAAGCACAGACTCGCTGGGCGCAGTGGCTCACACCTGTAATTCCAGCACTCTGGGAGGCAAGAGGTGAGAGGATTGCCTGAGCTCAGAGGTTTTAGACCAGCCCGAGCAACATGGCCAGACCTTGTCTCTACAATAAATCAGCTGGGTGTGGTGGCGCACGCCTGTGGTTCCAGCTACTTAGAAGGCTGAGGCATCAGGATCGCCTGAGCCCAGCAGGTCATGACTGTGGTGGCTGTGAGCATGCCGCTGCACTCTAGCCTGAGTAGCAGTGAGGCTCCGACTCAAAAAAAAAAAAAAAAGAAGAAGAAAAGCAGACTCAGGGCTCAGGCTGGGGGAATGAGTAGTTTATGAGCATGATGGAGTAAGAATCACATCAAGTGCAAAGAAACTAATAATTTGAAACACTTTAATTCCTAGCCACTTGGAGGCACTTAAGTATTAGAACCATCCAAGTATGTCAGCCTTCGAACTTGCTCAGCAAGAGTAGATGATCACACAACTCTTAAGGTAAATCAAAATTAGATGAAGGTTATTTATTGGTGTGATTTTTTTTCCTGTAGTGAGCTTCCTTTACACAGCATGGTGTAAATAGCATCGGATTGAATGAAAAGTTTGTTAAATGCAACCATAAATAATTATAATAAATATACATCAAGTAACTTTACAGCACACATTTCTTTAGGGCCAAGGTTTAGATCTGTCTGGACTTCAATGTGCTCTCTGGGAGAAGCAGCCGTGTTAGCAGCAGATATGTTACTCACAACTGTCATCTAATCAAGTGATGGCCAATAGAAGTTTCCTTAACCCCTCTTGGGGAGGTAGCTGACAAGTCCATTCAGGGGATGAGGACGGGAGGGAATCCAGAATGTAAAGATACAAGGAAGAAAAACCACTTCTAATAAACCCAAAGGCTCTTCTTTCATTATGCAGAAATAAGAGGATCCTTGTTAGGAATACATCTTGGATGTGACACCGTCCCTCCACTCCTGGTCAAGGGGGCGGTGGCCCCTGGGGAGGCAGTGGGCTGACCATCTTCCTTTCAAAGCAGGGGTACTGCTTGCGGACACTCACTTCCAGAGGTGACTCTTGCACCAAATGTAACTGATGCAGCTGTCACGATTAATCCTAGGTTAATCTCATCCTCAGGTCAAGGAATCTTCTACAATGGTCCTTAACACATTTCCTAAGAATAACAGGAAGGAGATGAATGCTAACGGCTCTAACTCAAAAACCCACACATCTTTCCAGCAGGCCAGGGCACATCTTTCTCAACCAGCATCCACACTCCAAAACCTTCTAGACAGCACTCACTCAGAGCTCCCAATATTCACAATATTATACAATAAATACAGTGATGCAGTTCTGTGAGACCTGGCAAGGCCCATGACAGTGTCCAACAAGATGGCATGTGCTGCTCATGAACAAACTACCATTGGACAAAGACCTATTTGGGGCACAAATGCACTGGGGCAGTGGGTGAGCCCTGGCACACACACTTACGTGGGCAGTGAGGGGATGCTGGGTGGGTCCAGCCAGAGAAGCAGATGGGCCCCCTTGGAGTTTCCAGTTGGACGTGAAGGTCTGTGTCACTAAAGCAGACCCCGAATTGAGCAGAGCACCTCAGTCAGCTCTTCTAAAAGCAGAGACGTGGCCCTCTACTTTGTTCCTCATGTCACTGCAGTGAGGATGGGCTGTTTTTGAGCACAACAGTGGGGTGGGCTTGAGCCATGCTTTCCTGTTCAGTCAGTCTTGGAAAAGGCTCCACTTGAGCACTGTCCTCAACTCCGGGTGTCCTCTCACCTCCTACAGTTGGGACACACCCAGCCTGATCCTATGAACTAAGGTCAGGAATGAACACTTGAGTCTTCTCCCGAGGAGTCCTCAGGGGCAAGCCACCAGACCAGGCCCAGAAGTGACAAACAGCAGGTAGGGTTGTGGGGTGGGAGGGGCAGGGGAACCACTGTGGGCTTTTCCTCAGAAACACCAAGACCATGAGCAAGTTCTAAAGCAGAACATGAACACACACAGCTCCCTGTGTGTCCTGCACATTTGGGCAGCTGGCCCAACCATCTCGAGGAGGAAGGAGGCCTGCAGGAGCTGCAAACTCCAGCTCGAGGCAGGAGGGCGGGGCTGGCCACAGGCGTGTGTGTGGAGATGCTATGCAGAAAAATGGGCACTGCGTGGCCGAGGCCCACCCACTCCCAGCTTCCCGCTGGTGGTTCTGTGATGAGGAACCAGCATCTGGTGGCCGCGAGGGACAATGTTCAGGAAGATCAAATTAGACACAAACTGTCTGGGAACTAAACTATCCTACAAATAGACCACAAACAGGCAGCAAAAGAACCAACCCATCACGAAACGTACACATACAAAAGGTTAAGTCTTCCAGGAGGCCCTGGATCGTGGACGAAAGTTCGGGAAAGCAAAATGTTGCCAACTCCTCACGCAGGGCCCTGAAGGGACGTGCCGCAGTGGCAGGCTTCCCAAGCTGGCAGAGTGGTGCCTCGGTGACAGCCTAACTCGGGGCTCTCTCCCATTAGCCACTCAGGGGGTCTTCGCGGTAGTGAATGGCACAACGGAGCTTCTCCAGCATGATTTCCAGAGAGGAGTACTGGGGAAGCTTGATCATGAACATGCAGGTCTCCACTCGGATGTAGCGTGAGTCGGGGGAACCTGCAGAAGAAGCGTTGGCCGGCATTAGAGGCCCGGGGGGCAGCTGGGTCAGGGTCCCAGGGAGACCTAGCCAGCCTCTGCTTCCAGGTTTGCCTCTTTGGGCAGCTCCAAGGCGATCCCAGGGCCTGGCAGGAGGGGGAAGAGGGCTTGGGAACCTGGGGCAGGGCAAGAGCATACCTTGGAGAAGAAAAGGGGAGACTCTCGTACAGCTGCCAGACAGCGCAGGTACTGAACCGCTGACAGGCTTATTCAGCCAAGAAAGCAGTAATTTAGTTTGGTTTCTTTTTTCTTTTTTTGAGTTGGAGTCTTACTCTGTAGCCCAGACTGGAGTGCAGTGGCCACTCCCGGCCACCGCAGCCTCTACTGCTGGGCTCCTTCCGCCTCAGCATTCCAAGTAGCTGGAACTACAGGAGCGTGCTACCACGCCCGGCTAATAATTTTTTGATTTATTGTAGAGATGAGGTCTCGTCAAGTTGCCCAGGCGGGTCTTGAACCCAGGGGGCAGGCAATTCACTCACCTCGGCCTCCCAAAGTGCTGGGATTATAGGCTGAGCCACCGAGCCCGGCCGTTCCCCATTTTCTAATTAGATTTGTTTTTAAGTCAAGTTTTGAGAGCTCTTTACATATTCTTGAGCCTTTTGTCAGATATATGGTTTATAAATATTTTCTCCAAGTCTGTCGCTTCTCTTTTCATCCTCTTAGCAGTGTCTTTTGTAGAGCAAAATTTTTGAATTTTGGTGAGGTCCAGGACCAATTTGTGGATTTTTTTTTTGTTTTGTGGATCATACTTTGGAAAGACATTTTCACCAAGCCTTAGGTCCTGAGGACTTTCACCTTTGTGTTCTTCTATACTGTTGTACTTCTTTGTTTAAATTAATGATCAAGCCGGGCTCGGTGGCTTAGCCTGTAATCCAGCGCCTTGGGAGGCTGAGGTGAGTGGATTGCCTGAGCCCGCAGGTTTGAGACCAGCCTGGGCAACATGGCGAGACCTCATCTCTCTGTAGTTCCAGCTACTTGCAAGGCTGAAGCAGAAGGATCGCCTTGGTTCCCACCTGGCCCTCCCCACTTTTATGCTTGGTTTTGGCGTGCAGGGTCCCTGTTTACTGTTCTCTCCCCTCAGGCAGGGCCTGGCAGGCCCAGTTCCGAGCCGCAAGAAGGGCCTGTGTATCCCACCTGGAGCATGACCAGGCAGTACCTGCAGTGCCATCCGGGGGGGCGATCTTCATGGGGTATGGGGGCACATGCGCCGTGTCGGGGCCCCCATCTTTGCAGGGGCAGGTGAACGGGATGCGCTCCTGGTTGCAGGCGAACTTGATGAACTTGCACAGTTCCTCCTGTGCGAACGTTTCCAGAGCTCCCCAGAAGAACTCAATGTGCTGGTCTGTCTCCATCAGCCCCACCTGGTACATGGTGTGGGCCTGGGGAAGAGAGGCCCAGATGTGAGGAGGGCTGGGCCTCTGCTTACCCAGAGCCCCCTAGCCCAGGGGTCTGGCCCAGGGCAGGGAGTGAATGGGGTCTATGTGCACAGGGAGAGATGATGGTGACAACGACACGGGTCTGTTGTGAGGGCAGGCCACTGATGCCGGCCGAAGCAGCTGCGGGTGACTAGGTGGGAGGCCTGATAACCACCGCCAGCCCCGCCTGGCCCCAGGCCCCACCTTCAGGAACTCGAGGTTGATGTAAGGGAGGCCGCAGGTGCGCAGCTCCATCTCCAGCGGGCTGAGCGTGGTCAGTAGCTGCAGGGGGATGATAGAGCCCAGGCCAGCCCGCACAGCTGTCACACACTCCACGTTCTGCAGCTCCCGCAGCCGCAGGCTCCGGATGGCCGACGCGTAGATGTCCTTGTTCTCCCACCTAGAGGGAGTGTGGGGCTCCGGTGAGGGGGAGCACCACAGAGTTGCCTGGGTTGCTCCTCCTGGGTCTGGGGTCACACCCACCCAGCCAGAGGCCCTGTACCTCTTCCAGGGGTGGCCTCAGGCCCAGCAGCCCAGCTGTCGCAGCCCTGGCAGCCCAGCTCACTCCCTTTCTACCCCTGGTGTCACCTCCCTGAGCTGCCGCTGCCTTCTTAGTCAACTCCTTCAGCCGAGGACCTCCTTCCCGGCACCCATCGTCCTGCCTCATGTCCCTCTCCCAGTGCCATCCGCTCGTCACCTGACACAAGGCTCTTGTGCTGTTGCCTAAGCCCCAGTGCTGCTGTCATTCCTGGCCGGCCAGCCTGGCCAGTCCCCGCCCCGCAGTGCGCACACTCACGCCACAGGGATGTGCCGCCCCCGACTGCAGAGCTCCACCTCCTCGCCCGTCATGGTCAGGTAGGTGAACCTGCAGCAGGGCTTGTTGGGGCTGTCAGGGCTCTCGGTGGCCAGGTGCTGGGAAGCGATCTCGGCACAAAGGGCCTCCAGCTCAGTCTCGTCGTTGATCTGGAGGGTGGAGACAGAGCGAGGCTGACGGTCAGGGCCCTGGGACGTAGAACCCTGATCTTCAGTTGGGCAAACACCAAGCATAGTGTGGGTGGGGTCTCCCCTTGGCGATATGATGGGCATGTGACACAGGCCTGGCCGATCAAAGCCTATCATCAGTTAGGGTTGGGCATGGGACGTAGGCCAGGCCAGTGAAACCCAAATTCAGGTCTTTTCCTGTCCCCTTTCCTGGTGTGGGTCTGCCTATATGATGGTACACCTTGGACTGCTGAAGGTCACTGGGAGAGACTGCCTGAGACCAGTTATTGACGACATTGTTTGGGCACCTGAAATCAGCTCTGCCTGAAGCCAAATCCATATTCATGCTTTTTGTTTTAAACACAGATAAAAAAGTGTTTTAAAAATGATGTTGCCTAGACTCCTGGTCTCAAGCAATCCTCTTGCCTTGGCCTCCCAAAGCACTGGGATTATAGGAGTAAGTCACCATGCTTAGCTCAAAAGCAAATAATTTTTTAAAAACTTTTCTTCTTTTCTTAAACTAGTAGAAGGCGAGATTTCTTTTTTTTTTTTTTTGAGCTGGAGTCTCATTCTGTCTCCCAGACTGGAGTGCAGTGGCTGCTCTGGGCCACTGCAGCCTCGACCTGCTGGGCTCCGGCGATATCTTCTGCCTCAGCCTTCCGAGTAGCCGGAACTACAGGTGTGCGCTACCATGCCCGGCTGATTTTTTTTATTTATTGTAGAGATGAGGTCTCGCCAAGTTGCCCAGGCAGGTCTCGAACCCTTGGGCTCAGGCCATCCACTCATCTCGGCCTCCCAAAGTGCGGGGATTACAGGCTGAGCCACCGAGCTCGGCCCAAAGCTGAGATTTCTATAACTCACTTGCCACCACAGACACCGACTTAACCCTAGCTGTGGAAAATGTACAGGCTACTCCCTCCTACCATTTGGTACTCCAGAATTAGGGTCCAAAAGACATTCTGATGCGCACGCCAATGACAGAAACTGACTCAAGGGAGCCCACAGCTCGGGGATGGTGACAGTGAGAATGAGGATCTGAGCCTACTCTGTCCTTGGCCGCCACCAAGGTGAAGGCTGAAGGCACTCCACGGACAGAAGCTGAGAGCATTTCCTCCTGGCATGCACCCCCAACACCAAGGAGTTCTGGTATCCCAGCGTCCCTCTGTGACCAGAAGCCTTGGCTGGACCGACTGCCTGGGCATCGTCTTGCATCCTCTGTGGCCTAGTCCCCAGGGCCCCGGGAGAACTTCGCGGAGTAGTGCCTGACAGATACATAAATTCTAGCCCATGGTGGGTGTCTTCTTTCACCCCTGTAGACAACTCATCTCTGTCGTCCCTGTCTTCCCTGAGAAGCCAACCAGAGCCCGGGATCCCTGCTTTGCTGCTCGCTTGCACTGGGTGCCCTGGAGGGACCGCTACGGGCACAGCAGCAGAGAGCCTGGCTACGGGGGGCCTCCGTGGGGCCCTCAGGTCTTCTGCGGTGGAGGCAGGAGCAGCCACCACCTCCTTCAGCTGAGGTCCCTGTGGGAGCAGTCTCCACAAAGGAGGCAGGCTTTAGGGGGCGGGCTATCAGAGGCAAGACTCCACCCTCCTCCAGGATCTCTCCAAGCCAAGGGAGCGTGGGCTGGAGGGCACGGGCACCAGAAGGACAGACCTGGGTTCCTGGTGGCTCTGCTTCCACTAGCTGTGAGGGCCTGGGCAAGTTGTTTCACCTCGGGAGCCTCACTTTCCTCCTGGCCTCCGCATGGGGCCTACAGAAAGCAGAGCAGCCTGGACGGTCCCAGAGGGCAGGCTGTGCGACCAGAGCCTAGCCCTGACAAGGCCTCAGTGATGGCTGCTGAATGAATGGAGGACCTGGAGGCTCTATGAGCCCAGATGGCAGCCTGAGCACTGACCATATTCTCCTCCGGGAGGGAGATGATCAGCTGTTGCTGCCATCTCGACATCTGTGTGTCCCACAGTGCCAAGGAGAGGGAGGAAGAGCCCTGTTCCCAACTCCTCCCCTGGCCAATCCTGGGTAACCCCGCGGCTGACCTTCTGTACTCTGAGTCCTGAAACCAACTTTCTTTTTTTTTTCTTGAGTTGGAGTCTCACTGTCGCTCAGACTGGAGTGCAGTGGCCGCTCCCGGCCACCGCAGCCTCCACCTGCTGGGTTCTGGCGATCCTTCCGCCTCAGCCTTCCAAGTAGCTGGAACTACAGGCGCATGCTACCATGCCCGGCTAATTTTTTTGATTTATTGTAGAGATGAGGTATTGCCTGCTCAGGCGGGTCTCGAACCCGCGGGCTCAGGCAATCCACTCACCTCAGCCTCCCAAAGGCGTGGGATTACAGGCTGAGCCACCGAGCCTGGCTCTGAAACCAACTTTCAATGAAACTGGGCCTAACTGAAGCAGCTCCCCATCAGCTGGTTCAGCTCCCAAGATCCTGCCCCCATGTCCTCAGAAGGCCCAGCAGGGCTGGTCACGTCACCCCAGTCTGCTATTGTCAACAGGGAGGGAAAGCAGAGGCTCCTGTGCCCATGAGAGAAGACATCTTGTAGAGAAGGCCGATGCCATTCATGTGCTGTGGGGATCCCAGCCAGGTCTCACTAGGGCTCAGGTCTGCCAGGGAGGACTAAGCCCAGGCAGTGTAGAAGGCCCCAGGCCTGATGCCCCAGACCCAACTTGCCCGTCACTTACACTCTCGAATTTCTTGACGTAATTGTAGGTGAGGACGTCTGCCTCCTGGAGGTCCTGGTCAGGATCCAGGGGCTCACCCACCAGCGTCTTCCAGAAGGAGGGCAGGAGGTCCAGGGGCAGAGGCACATCTGCGCGGATTGCGATCCCCAGCAACTGCCCCAGGAAGTGCAGCAGCTGCTCCTCCCCGTAGGTGATGGGGCTGGGGGTCAGGATGTACTTGCCCTGGAAGGAGAAACCAGGATGAGGCACCTGCGGGTGTGTCCCTCTGCTCACACCCTGTGTCCCTGAGCTTATCCAGTCAGGATGGCAAGGACCTGCCCACCCAGACCAGGAGGGTTCTGGAAAGGCCTTCAGCAGTTCCAGAAAGGTGTAGAGCACCCCGACCCCAAGTCACTGCAGGGAACTCGCGCACCAGGGCATGGCCAGGCTCAGCCGTACCTTGTTCTTGTTGACAGCCGAGCTGGGACACAGCAGGAGGAGCGACAGTGAGGAGCTCTGCAGCTCTTTGCACACTTGCCACAGGAAGTGGCGGAAAGAGCCACCTGCAGGGCACATGGGGCACCTCAGCACTGGGTCATCCCAGGGGTAGGTGGTACAATCCCCTCCCTCTCCTGCCGGGACCTGAAGGTCAACCCGTTTGACAACCTTGGCTACAGGTATGGCGGAATGGAAATAAAACTGGCCTGAGGCCTGGGAGGTGGAGGTCAAATTCTGCTCTGTCCCCTCCTGGCTGGTGACCCCATGGGTATCACCCAAAACAGGGGATCCCTGAGTCAGGCTCAGTCACCACTGAGCAATGGTACCTGCCTCACAGCTGTTACAAGATTCCCACATGGGCACCTCACAGCTGCAGATCTGCCCTGCAGTGTGGGCTGGTTGGGCCCTGCCCATCTCCCTGGGCCACGCTGAAGCAGGGCCACCCTGCTCCCCTCAGCACCATCTCCCCACGCCCAGCTCATGTGTGTCCAGAGTACACATGTGGGTGAGAGCAGCATGGACAGGCAGAGGCAGCAGGCAGTGCTCAACTTCTCTGCTGCTGCCATTCTAGGCGGGCTTTTGGTTTTCTTGCAAGACTCCCTCTGTGGCTGGGCCTCCTTGGGCCTTCCTTGTGTGTTCCCATCTGTGCCCTGAGTTTGGGGAACTCTGAGGGCAGTCGTGCCCACATGCTGCCTGCTCAGAGCTACATGGAAGCCCGGCGTGGGGGCCAATGGCATGCCTGGTCCTCAAATCTGCTTCAAGGAGACACAGAGAAGCCGAGTGCTGACACCAGAGCCTGGGCTCTGGAACCCCATCTGGCTGCCTGCCCTTGGGGAAGCTTCTTAACTCTGTGTTGTCCCAGTCTCCCTATCTGTAGAATGGGACAGTGCAGGCATTCTGCGAGGCTTGGTGCTGTGAGGAGCACGAGGTGTTGAGCACCAGCCTGGCATAATCTGAGCTCTCAGTGAAGCAGAGCTGTTCTGAGAGGCCTGAACAGAGGATGCCAGCAACCCTGTCTGGGAAGCTGCTGCTGGCCACAGTGTTCCCTTGGGGGCAGATCAGAGGACATGGGGAAGAAGCAGGGACGTCCTCTTGTTCCAACAGTGTCTCCCTCCCTGCTGAGGAGGAACTGGGTTTCTTCTCTGGTCAGTGGAGACATGTCCCAAATGTCTGGGGCTAAACATGTCGAGAAGGTCACGAGGGAGCATTGTCTTGGCTATAGAGTGTGGTGACACCAGGTGCCATCTTAGTCAAGGGCTCCCCAATGCCCTGCCTCTCCCAGGGCACACTCAAGCTCTTAAACCAACCAATTCCCTAGCGAGGGGCCCGTCCTGGGGAGGAAGGTCAGTCAGCAGGCCCATCCAGCCAGAAGAGCAACACAGTGCTGAGCAGAGGTGCCAGCCCCAAGGCCGGGAGGGACTGGCTGAGGTCCCAGACCAGTGTGGGCTCCAGTTCCCACATGGGGCTTTCCTAGAGGTTACCCTGGGTGCAGACAGGCTTCTGCAGAGCGGTTAAGGAAGTGGCATTTACGTCTGAGAAGGGAGAATCTGACACTTAGGTTAAGGGTTTACAGTAGCCACAATCCCCTCCCTCAAAGCCTGGCGGCTACCACTTACTGGTGCCATGGACCTCCTCGCCGGTGAAGCGGATGTTGAAGGCATACGTGGGGTCACCACCGCTAGCCAGCTTGACACAGAGCTGAGACGACGGCACTGAGGCCAGCTGCCTAGCAGCCTGGCAGAAGTAGGAATTTTCAGAAGCTCTGATTTCCCCTGGAAAGTGAGCAAGGAGTCGATCAAAACTCCCTATGGCCCTCCCCACAGGACAGCCCCAGACCCAGCAGCTTTACCTGTTCTCCTTACCCCACCTGCCCCTTCTGCCGTCTCTCCGCTTTTAGGACATCTTAAAACCCTTCACACCTCAGTACTCCTGGCTCCCGCTGCGTGGAACCTGCCAGCCCTGGTCTTACCTTCTAGGGGCTTGTTTGCCTCTGGGGGGAGGCCCTTCCCCCATGGTTCCTCTCTCATTCCCTTCTGTGTCTTTCATAATGTCAGTCTGTTTTACATGCTGTGGCACCCATTCTCCCCTCTTCTTTGATGCCAGAATCCTCATTTTTGGCAGGCACATGGGATCAGAAGGAAGTCTACAGTACCCCTTGCCCCCACAACTCCCTCCTCCTACCCTCCCCATCCCCTGCAGCTAGGCTAGACCTGGCCAAGCACTTGAGAAGAGGCCTGACCCCATGGGAACCAAGCTCCTTCCTCCTGCTGGCCAGAATGCAGAGCTCTTGAGGGCCTTCCAGGTGGAAGCCACATGCTAGGACGCTAAAGCAGGACAAGAGCAGCCAGATTAACCAGGAACTACCCTACCAGCTCTAAAGTCCTACCTTCTAGAAGCTTCTTTTATGTTGGAGAAACCCACTAGTTTGTTAGGCACTGCTATTTTGCATTTTTTGGTTTTCGCACTCAATCCCACCTCCCACAATTTCCAGCGGGTCCAGGGTGATCTCAGGTGCCGCGTGGTCTGCTGTCCTCTGCACGGTGGCATTCAGCACACGGTTCATCACGGTCACCTTCGTGTCATAGAAGATCAGTCCTGAAGAGAGGAAGGTGGGAGAGGCATGGAAGGGGCTGCCTCCTTTCTTCCCAGTCCCCCAGGGCCACTGCCGTTCTATCAGGCCATTTCCAGTCCCTCAGGACACTCTTCAGGTAGCTGGGTGGGGCACTCACAGGCCATGCAGGTGATAGAATACCTGGTCCTGACCCGGTGGAAGTTTGTTAAGTGTCTACACAAATGCTAAGTGCATTTGCCCTTGATGCTGCCATGTCCAGAACACCCGGCTTGAAGGAACTAAGCAAGCAAGTCAGAGTTACACAACGGAATATAAAAATGGTACCTATTTTTTTTTTTTTGAGTTGGAGTCTCACCCTGTTGCCCAGGTTGGAGTGCAGTGGCACGCTCATGGCCACCAAGCCCTGACCTGCTGGGCTCAGGCGATCCTTCCACCTCGGTCTTCCAAGTAGTTGGAGCTACAGGTGTGCGCCACCATGCCTGGCTAATTTTTAGGTTTATTGTAGAGACGAGGTCTTGCCAAGTTGCCCAGGCTGGTCTCAAACCCCTGGACTTGGGCAATCCTTTCGCCTCAGCCACCCAAAGTGCTGGGATTATAGGTGTGAGCCATCAAGTCCAGCGGTACCTATTCTTAATTTTAAAAATGGTTAAAAAAACCTGTGTGTGTGTGTGCATCTATTTGTATGTGAGTAGAAAAGTCTGGCAGGACAGACACTCATATGTTAACAAGGGTCCCTCTGGGATGTAGATGCTAGATAATGAGACGGAGCTTTAACTTTACATATTTTAAGTAACTTGAAAACTATTAAACTAAGTTTAATGTTTCCAGAGCATATGTTACTTTGATAATTAAAGTAACACCCTTTGGCGGACCTACTCTCCAGGGAGCCCTACCCTTGAGAAGAAGGAGGGGGTGTCTTCCTGGGGGTTGCCTAGAGGCCGCATGACGTGACTGACCTTTGGCCTCCTTGAGCAGGGCGGCAATGCTGTGGGTGTACATGGGCGTCTGGCGCAGCTCCACCAGGGGCAGGAAGAAGGTCTCCAGCATGGTGTTGAGGGACTGTAGCAGGGCGAAGCGCAGGCGCAGACTCTCGACGGGCACGTCTGTGGGACATGGGGGTGTCAGGCCATGGCTGTGGCTAGGCTAGGCCGAGACACTCGATATGCAGAAAAACACGGTGGTCCCTACAGTGGATTTCATAGCCAGGACCCTGGAGATGTTGCTGGTTGGGTGAGCCGCCAACATGCCTGTGCCTGGGTCAAGCAGCCACAAGGTAAGGCCCTGGGCGGGCCAGATGGGAGCTGCTGCTCCCAGGACTCCTACCTGCAGGTCTGGCCAGGGCTACACACTGTACTGGACTGTTTTTCAACTTATTATTTTGAAGTAATTATATAGGAAGTTGCAAAAACAGTCCAAAGAGTCTTGTGTACCTGTTACCTAGCTTCCCAACAGTGACACGTATCTAAACCAGGAAGAGGTGCCATCGGCACACTGTCTTTAATCATTCATCCTCACATCTGCCTCCTCTCCCTTGGAGAGAGACAAGAGTTAGGGACAAGCTCTTGCCCACTTTACCCCTCGGCCTCCAGAGAGAGCAAGGGCTCTGCACCCAGTGCTGACGAGGCGAGCGCTGAGCAGAGCTCACACCATGCGTGGGTCAGGCCCCTTCCAATGTGTTGTAAGGAGGCAAGGGGAGGGGAGGAGTATCTGGGGAACAAACGGTTTATTTATTGTGTGTGTTACTAGTCTTTAATAGAAGCAAACTGCTTCCTGTCATGTCTACCGCAGGTTATCAGATACCTGACCCCTTCTCACTCCCTGGGGCAGCCTGACCTTGCAAGAGGTCTCCAGGCAGGGGCCCAGGCATCACCTTGCAGCCCATGTTTCTGTTATTTGTTGCTTGGCTTTGTTACAATGAGCATTAAAAAAGGCTTCAGTTGAGCATTTATGGTACTGTTACAAACCATAAATAAAATTTAAAAAAAAAAGGCTTCACACAAATATGGCTGCAACCCAGCTCTGTGTTTTTCTCTCCCTCTCATCAGCCCCCTATTCCTTGCACTCCTGGTATGAGCAGGTACTCATAAGCATTTCTTCAATGGTGTCTAGATAACACCCGCCCAATAAAACACTCCTTGTCACAGGTCATGGCCCCACTGGGCAGTAGGGGAGGGAATAGCCCTGGGAGCCACATACTCAAGAGACAGGCCACTCTGGGGTCAGCCGTGTCTGCGGGGTCCAGGTACACCTCATGGGGATGGAGCCGTGCCGGTGTGATGGCAAGGTGGCGGCACAGCCGGTTGATGTACTGCACAAGTGCCACATCCATCTCCAGAGTCCACTTCCTGGAGGCCTTCTGTGCATGTCGGACATCGATGCAGGCACACCTGGGAAGAAGGGTCAGGTGGGGTGGCGCACACCAGGTTGACCGCTGGATTCCCATCATAGAGCCTACCTCTAGCTCCCAAGCATGATGGCCTTGCCTGGCGGGCTGTTTCCTGCTGCCTGGGCAGCTCCTCTCCGGGAAAAGTTTTCCAAGAAGCCAGGGAAACTCACAAGGGCGTGTGAACCCAGGAGTCCAGCAGCTGTACCCTCACATGCTCACTCCGTCCAACAAAAGGGCATCAGGGTGTGGGGTGTGTGTGTGTGTGGGGGGGGTAGTTCTGAGGCCTGGAGGTAAATCTAGGCTACATATAGTGACCTGGGCAGAAAGATGCCCATGTTCTGAGCCCTGCCAGCATTTGGTACCTGCACTGAAGACTCAGAGTCAGCTCATGAATGGGTTGTGGTGGTGGGGACAAGTTTTCTGAACTTGTTTTAGAAATCCGTAATGGGATGACCCATGTCTTAGCTCTGAAAAGAGATTTTTACAAAAGCATGTGTCTGGTCTGGTGGTCATTTTTGGTGATGCCAGGCACATCTTGCTGTGGGCAAAGGTGAGAAGGACTGTTATGTGTGTGAGAGCCAGAGGGGAGCGCAGGGCACGTTCTATTGTTTTGCAAACATCCTGCCTTCTTGGAATTCACTGAAGCTAGAAGGGGGAAACCATAGTTGGCCCCAGAGACCAGGTGAGCTGCAGCCTTCAGGTGACCCTGCCTGGGAGGGAGAGAGGACAATAAAGGCCCAGGGACAGTGTGACTCCCAAGGAAAGATTCTTGGGAGTAAGAAATCATTTGTTATAGACTGAATTGTGTCCCCTGCCACATTTATATGTTGAAGCCCTATTCCCCAGTTGCCTATATTTGAAGATGGGGCCTTTAAAGAGGTAATTAAGGTCAAATGAGGCCATGTGGGTGGCCCCTAATCCAAAAGGACTGGTGTCCTTACTGGAGATTAGGACATAGACACGCAGATGGAGAGAAGGCTGGGTACAGGGACAGTTTGAGAAGGTGGCCACCTGCGAGCCAAGGAGAGAGGCCTCAAGAGACACTGACCCTGCTGCCATGTGGATTTTGGACTTCCAGCCTCCAGAACTGTAAGAAAATTAATTTCTGTTGTTTAAGTCACCAAGTCTGTGGTATTCTGGTACAGCAGCCCTAGCTGCCAATACAGTCCCCAAGTTTCAAGTTAAGAAGAAAAGGGTTTGTTTATAAATGAATTAGAAAATCCACTTAATAATTATGAAAAATTAGGAAATAACTCAGGTTTTGCCATGTTGCCTAGGTTGGTCTTGAACCCTCGGGCTCAGGCAATCCTCTCACCTTCGCCTCCCAAACTGCTGGGATTATAGCTGTGAACCACTGTGCCTGATGATATCATTATTTTTTGAGTTAGGGTCTAACTCTGCTGCCCAGGCTGGAGTATAGTGGCATGATTGCAGCCACTGCAGCCTCAACCTTATGGGTTCAGGCAATCCTTCCACCTCAGCCTTCCAAGTAGCTGAGACTCGAGGCATGTGTTACCATGCCAGTTAATTTTTTATTTTTGTAGAGACGAGGTCTCACTATGCTGCCTAGGACGGCCTCAACTTCCTGGGCTCAAGTAATTCTCTTGCCTCGGCCTCCCAAAGTTCTAGGATTACATATGTGAGCCACCGTGCCTAACTTAGAATGCATTATAAACAGGGGAGATGGACTGGCTTTCCAGAAAGTGTTTTCTTGGCAATGCATTTAGAAGCTGAAAACAGTTTCTATACAAGATATTAACAGGGTTGAGAGGCAACCCTCTTACCTCTCAAAATGAAGATCATAACCACAGGACAAAATCGCCCTCCAGACGCTACGGATGTCTTGCTTGGCTCGGTCAACAACAAATTTGTGAAATCCTTCCAAGGTCAGATATTTTTCCTCTGGGACTGAAGGAGACATGTTCACAGTGTTAGGAATTTGGTGAGAACTGCACACGACATGGCCTCTCAACATGTGTTATTAATCACATCCTCCCCCTCATGGCCTGATGCGCTTTCCCTTCTACCTCCTGTAACTCCAGGGTCTGCTATTTTACTCTCTACCCACTGTGCACAGAATACACATACCCCTCACGTGCCCAGGGCTCTGACGGCTCAGCCTCACCCCAAGAGGCTGGTCTTCACACAGTGCAGTGACTCCCACATGTGACCCCTCTGTGCCCAGGGCTCCGAGGGCTCAGCCTCCCCTCAGGAGGCTGATCTTCACAGAGCGCAGTGACTCCCACAACTCTTTTTTCTATGAGTCTTGGAAATATCCCCCACTGACAAAGCTATTTTCATGACAACGAGAACAGACTTCTCCAACTCTGCTTGGGCCTATGGAAGAGTATGTTCTACTACCAGAGCAGACCACCAACTTAGGGAAGTGCATTCTGGAAGGAAACTTCCAGGCAGATATCTGAATCTTGGCATCCTGGGGCAACTAAGTGGCACCAGCCAGGAATGTATCCCAGCATCTTTGGAAATGCTGCCCAGCCTGAACTAAAACTCCAGGAGCCCACAGCCCAAGGCCCACCCTGTGGGAGAGCAGCCAGTCAGGAAAAGCAAAGAGGCTCGTTCCCAGAATGGGCTGCCCTGTCCTCGCATGAAAGCAGGTCCTGATGGGCTGCCCTGTCCTCGCACGGAAGCAGGTCCAGAGCCCGCCTCAGGCGCGAGCTACTCGTTCACCTTCTTGTTTTTTGGTGGGTGACTTTTCTGGGTCCTTTTCATCTGGTTTGCTCTTTTCTGGTGACTTTGGCTTCACAGTGGGTTTCTTCTCACTTAGAGCAGTCCTGCTGTAAGTGAGAAAGCATGGGATTAGAATTCCTCATGCTCATACCCCCTCCAACAGAGGAAACAGAGAACCTCACACAGGAGGTTCGTTCACCCTCTTCCCCTGACCACCAGTATATGGCTTATGATTCAGACAGAGATGGGTTCAAGATCACCTGTTTCTGAGTGAGAAAAGTTTACTGAGCAATTATGATGACAAATCCATGTCCAAATATTTCGAAGAGAGTCTTTTCTTTCTTTTTTTTTTTTTTTTTTTTGAGTTGGAGTCTCACTCAGTCCCCCAGATTGGAGTGCAGTGGCCACTCCTGGCCACCGCAGCCTCGACCTGCTGGGCTCCGGCGATCCTTCTGCTTAGCCTTCCAAGTAGCTGGAACTACAGGTGTGCACTACCACGCCCGGCTCTTTTTTTTTTT
>NW_007248349.1:421526-464490 GCF_000164805.1 Carlito syrichta
CAAGACCAGCCTGGGTAACTTGGTGAGACCTCATCTCTACGATAAAAAAAAATAGAAAATTAGTCGGGCATGGTAGCACATGCTTGTAGTTCTGGCTATGTGGAAGGGTGAGGCAAAGGATCGTCGGAGCCCAGCAGTTCAACGCTAGGATGGCCTTGAGTATGCCACTGCACTCCAGCCTGGGTGACAGAGTGAGACTCCAACTCAAAAAAAAAAATTTAAAAAAACTAAAAATAAAAGAAATCACAAATTCATTCCGTTCCTTGTCACCCTTGCCACACTGCAAGCGCTCGGTAGCTAGATGTGGCTGGTGACTACTGTACCAAACAGCATAGGAAACAGCACCCATTTTCCATCAGCACAGAAAGTTTTCTGTTGGTCAGTGCTGATTTCAAACCACTACTTCTACATAATAAATTAGTAAAAAGACACCTTATTTTTCTGGTTATTTAAACAATTCCTCAAGAGACCCCTGCTGGATAACACTCTACTATCAGAGTTTCAGTTATGAGTACTTGAAAGTCATGAACCTGTATCTAAAGAAAATGTTATTAAATTTACATGTATAGCCACACAAGGAATAATATATGACTTTTTCTTAGAAAAAAGAGGAATAGGGAAGTTATTTTTGTACTGATTTGAAATGACCTCCAAGATTGGTATGAAATAGAAATGCCAAGGTACAGATATTATGTACAGTGCACACTGTTGGCATATGTCTGTATTTGCTTGGGTATTCAGAGGAAGGTTCTGGAAAGCTACAGAAGCAACCGTGGCAGTCTTGGAGTAGCTTTCCACTTTCCACTATTTAAGTACTAGATTATGTACTTAAATGTTAAAAGTGGTTACTATGTGTGAGGTAATGTCATCTTTTCCAATAGACATGTATGTATTCTCTAATCTTTTTACAATAAGTATGCATTATTTGTGTGGTTAAAAAAACATTCTGTGCATCTCACTTTCTCCATTCAGACTGCTTTGCATTCTAGGCTGCGTGGTCCAGGTTTGATTATACTTGTGGATAAAGTGCAACACTGACGTTCAGTGAGGACCCAAAGGACCCTGGCAGCAGAGCAGCCAAGAGTCAGGATGCCTGGCTCCCCCAGAGGAGCTGCTGCCTCTCCACCCACAGCCCCTCCTCCCACTTCCTTGGGGTGCACACCTGACACTGTTGAGCACAGCCTTGTCCTTGGTGGGCGGCTTGGTGATGGGCCGCTTGGTGCTCACCACTTTCACAGGGTGCTGCTCCTTCCCAGCTTTGCTGTACTTGCTCTTGTCAAACTTGGGCTTTGGCACGCCATACTTTCTCAGGATCTGTGGGGTGCAAAAGCAGGGAGGGGTGCTCAGGCTCCCCCCACAGGGTACCCGAGGTCCAGCATGGCCATGGTAGGGACAGGGCGGCTACCTGGGTGAGCTGGTCCTCCAGCACCTTTTTTGGAGGCCGGACATTGGTGAAGAAGAGGTGGAGGAGGTTGCCTGGGGTCTGGGAGTTGATCTGCTCTTTGCTAAGGTAAATGTCAGAGACTCTGATGGGCTTCGCTGGTGTCAGGCTCAGCGTCTGCTCTGAATGGGCACAGCTCTTAAATATTTCCGTCAGAACCTCTCTGGCCCCGGGCACCAGCTTCTCCCCTGTTACAGACGGAGGGAGGGCAAAACAATTCTGCCGTGAACACACTACGTCAGGACAAGTCCTGCAAGCAATTATGTTCCATAAACCCTTTACTTTTGGTGGGGGTAATGAACATTTGGTGGAGACATGAGTTGCCCCCACAAAGCCTTTGTGCATATGTCTGTCACATGCCCAGCCTTCCTGCAGGAGGTATTGCCTTCTCCTCAAGGGACAGGAGCCACGTTGGGGCCAGGCTGCTCTTCTCTGCACCCATCCCCAGTAATGGCTGCATGAAGATGACAGGGCCCCGGGATGGTACCTCCGTGCTCATGCGGACTCTTATATCTACAAGAAATCAACTTCCACTGGGTCTGAGCCACTGTCCTCTTGGATCTACTTATTACAGCAGCTCAGTCTATCTTAAGTTCAGCAGCATGCACATGAGGGATAACCCCAAAGGAAGAAAAGGACAGCCAGCCAGCAAGCAGCTGTTGTGCAAAGTACAAGGTATTACACAAGTGACTGCTTTAGTGGGAAACATGTTTCAAAACTGGTGTGATGAGCAGGTGGAAAAAGAAAGTTTTCTGATACAAGAAAACTGTCCACGAGCACCAGAAAAAATATTTATTTTCTTGTCCTCAAACAAGTACTCCCTTCCTAAGTGGCCAACCTCAAAGTCATCTGCATGCTTCTCAGGTATTGTGCCTTCCCCTCCCTCCCGCCTTTTCCCCCTCCTCTCCGGTACTGTCCCCTCTCTTGGGGAGTCTTGCCTAGAGCAGGCCCAACTGTGACAACTTGAGCACATCTGGGCTAAGGGAGGGAGAGGAGTGTGTGGAAGGGGAGGACTGAGCCCCAAGAGCTAACAGCACAGTCACAACTTAAAGGATCTCACATGCAGAATGTTTGTGGCAACGTGAGGCGAATATAAATGTTACCAGAAGCACATATAGAAGACCAGACTGCAACAGAATAGGGAATTAACACCAAAACTCAGATTCGAAGTACGACAAGACTGAGAGAGCAATAATCACGGCAGAAAGACCTCAGGCTCCCCGTTAAGTGGATCTCACACTCCTCATCCACCTTGTGGGCAGCAGGTAGGTGAGGAGCTAAAAAGCATACCCATGGGGGACACGCTGGGACTTGAGAGGCTGCCAAGGCCTTCACTCAGCATGAGGTCAAATCTAAGGAGACACCAAAAAACTCAGTCATCAAGATAAATAATATTTCAATGCAGTATTTTAGGAAATCAAAATTAATGCAAAGAAAACCTCATGATGAACAAAATCTTTACAGTATTCTGCTGAGCCTGAATAAAAGACCAGTAATATTGAACCGGTCTTTATGTAAAATTTTGATTTTGCTCATTATGGATTTTTGCATTAATTTTAACTTTTTAAAATATTATGTTAAAATAGCACTTCTCATACTGGCTGAGTTTTTTGGAGTCCCATTAAATTTTGTGCCCAAGACCTCACTTACCTCATCCTGATCCCAGAGGGACTATTTCCAAATGTCATGATTGGGAGTATCATTTGAAACAACAAAACCTCTCCTCAATATTACATTTATTTATATCTATCTATCTATCGATCTCATTTAGAGTTGGAGTCTCACTCTTGTCGCCCAGGCTGGAGTACAGTGGCACACTCATGGCCACTGCAGCCTCGACCTGCTGGGCTTAGGTGATCCTTCTGCCTCAGCCTTCCAAGTAGCTGGAACTACAGACATATGCCACCATGCCTGGCTAAATTTTTTTAATGAATTTATTGTAGAGACGAGGGCTCACCAAGTTGCCCAGGCTGGTCTTGAATCCCCAGGCTCAGGCAATCCTCTCGCCTCGGTCTCCCAAAGTGCTGGGATTATAGGCTGAGCTACCGCGCCTGGCCAATGTTATATTTTAGTAGTTGGAAAACATAAAATAACAACTCTATTATGAAATTTCAAACAACATTCAAGATTCAAGTTAAAAACTTAGAGAAAAACTGATACGAAACAAAAATGATGACACAAAGAAGTTAGTTACGAAAAGAAAAAATAAAACTGGCATTTGCAGTGAGGCTTGGGTGGGCAGTGGGCTTAGACCAGAGCCTAATGTTGGATTCAGTTCTGTGGGGGCTTCATCAGAGCCCTGGGTCCCGATGGATGCTTGGTTTTATACCAAAGCGGGGAAGCAGAGTGCCCACACAAGAGCCACCAGAATGACAAAAGGGATGGAAAATGGGACTTTTGTGAAAAGGGGCTGGAACTGTTTCTTCCCCAAGAATCAGCTTACAAGGGTGAGCCATTAGCTGTCCTTAAGCATGTGACCAAATAATTACCAGATGTTTTAGCTGAACAGAACAGAACAAAATAAATACACTTGAACTTGAACTTGAAAAAGGGGAGGCCTGGATAGACAAAAAGGAAAAAAATGACTTGAATACAAGCCCACATTCACGCCTGTGCCAACTGTGTGAAGCCAAGGCCAGTGGTCTCTCCAGCTGGAGCAGAGCAGGCCTGCAGCAGGAGATGCCCTGATGGCTGTCAAGCCCAGACAGCTGGCAGAGGGTAGGAATGTTCTCTTACATCACATGAAGATTCACACAATCAGCCACCACTGGCAAACAAGGAGGCTCTTCTCCCATTTCCCAAATGCCCCCTGAGTCATTTTTGAAATACACAACCCCAGAAGAGCTGTCAAACTCTACATTAATGTGAGATTTGTTAAAACAGGGGAAATTGAAGAGGAGGGATATTTTTTCCTCAATTTTTTTGCTCCAAACAAATCTATTAATTAAAAAAAATCCATAACCCACCTTTAATGGACTTATCATTGAAATAATCTTCTAACCCTGGGCTCCCTTGAGTATCAAACAAACTCTGATTTACTACAGATACAGTGAGAATCTCTTCTGTTGACATTTCCATCAATTCATCTTCACCATCCAAACTTGACAAACCAATCAAATCATTATTGTTAAACAAGCTTGCTCGAATTTTCTCGATTTTGGCTCGGGATCTTATCTGTGTGAACAAAGAACAGGGTCAGGTTTGAGTAGAGTGGCCCAGTTGTTCAGTATGAATGAACTTTTCCTTTCCCACCCTGCTCTGGAAGCCCCAGCTGTCTGGAGAGGTAGAGAACTCGGTAGCAGGCCTTCCTGGGATACCTTCTCCCAAGGGCAAACAATGGTGACTTTTAGGAGAACAACCCAACTGGGTACCTCTGTTGCTAAGCCCTGGCTGAGACTGTGGCTTTACTCTGATTCCCAAGGAGTTAACGTCCATGCCTGACTCTGAGTAAGTCCCTAGGAAGGAGGCTGAGGACAGAAACCAATCCTCCTTTCAGAGTCTGCTGGGAGAGTAATGCAATGCAGGCTCTCTCCTGGGTGCTTTTCTCTACACGTCCAACAAGGGGGAGGGTCATTTTCACTTTTGAGCCTAACTCCCATTGTATAAAGGAATAGGAAGACATTTGATGTAGGATTTCTACACAAGGAGGCACAAGAACACACAGGATCTTGAAGTAGAAATATGACTCTGCAACAGAACATCCTCCGAAACTCAGAATCACCTGGAACAGAATGGCAAGAATCTGTTCTCACACTGCTCAGCAGAGATCCCTCCTGCCAATGGCAATGCTGAGACAACCCAAGGCTACTCAAGAATACAGGATGGGACCTGGGTTGGCATGCGTGCGATGAAGCCCAGCTGCCATGAAAGGTCAGTGCCTGAGCCCTCTGCCTCCCTGCCACACTCAGCAGTGACTGCATTTACTTTATGACATCGGGCTTGATACCACGCTTAAAGGCATCACCGCAAACAGACTCATTATGCTGGTTCCAAGGACTGCCAGGGGAGCCCCCAGGTGCTCCAACATTATCCATTAGGAAGTAACTTTGGAAGGTTTACAAAGGCTTGGGGGTTCAAACTGGTTATGACCAAGTGGGTGCCAAAGCCTGAGAGCTGTTACCTCCACAACTGCAAAGCCTTTGATGGGGCGTGCCGTAAGGGGCTGATTGTCCAGGGAAGTGACTGTGTACATGGAGCCCATGTCCGACACCGAGGCTGTCTCTGCATTGTCCAGAGGCTCCCCCAGACTGCCCAGGCTGCCCAGGCTGCCGGTGCTGCACAGGGAAATGTCCAGGCTCTCTTGACTGGACACCACATGGGGCTCCAGCAGGCCTGGCGGGATAGGCAGCTCGAGGCCTGAGGGCAGTGGGTCCACAGAAAGGTCACTGATTGTCTGCGAGATGCCCTGAGAGCTGCAAATGGAGGCCTGGCTGGTAGAGGCAGATGCACTGATGCTCATGGCGGGGGTCAGGCTGCTGGACGAGCTGACCTCCAAGCTGTCTGTGCCAGGAAAGCTCAGGGTCTTCTCTGGCTCGGCTTTCCCATCACCACCCTCAGCCTTGTCTTTCGGTTTCTTGGGGTCTTCTTCCTGCAGTGGGATGTAGATCTCGTCTTTGAAGACCCCGCCATGGGCATTGCAGGCCTTGCGGATAGCTCCTCTGACGATGCCCTCATCTAGGTGGGTGGGGATCCCAGAGATCACCAGCAAACGGCTGTGGGCAGTGGGGCCCACAAGGGCCTGACAGGCATCAGTGATGGCGTCGCTGGTCACGCCCAGCCCCTGGGGGTCCTTCCGGGTGAGGTGCCGGAGGATGATAAGTAAGGTGAGAGCGCGATGGAACCACAGCATGTCCTCGGGCTTGCTGCCACCGATGCTGAGCATGGTAGGGTCTGAGTCCACCGTGCGAGAGGACTGGCGCTTCCCTGAGGAGGAGGCCTTTTCCCGCTTCATCTTGACTTTTTTCCTCTTGGACAGGAGGCTGGGACTCTGTGGGGTCTGTCCCGGGGAGGACGAGGAGGAGGAGGATGAGTCACTGAGGTTCGGGGCAGTTGTTGAGGTCACCCCGCTGGCAGTGACACTCATGTTGGTGGGCAGGGTCACTTCGGCCACTGCTAGGCAGCCCTCCATGAGTGCATGAAAATATGTAGAGAACCTGCCCTGGTCACCGGCCACAGCTGCCCCAGAGCTTCCGCAGGTGCTTCCTGAGACCCAGCTCTGGGTCTCCTCATCATACAGCTTGTGGAGCTCTGACTGCAAGGCCATCAACATAGCCAGACAGGGGTTCAGTTGGAGGGCGATGGAGGAGGACAGGCCAGCGGGATGCCTCCTCTGTTCCAGGACGTGCACTGTACGCAGGAGCTCCGCTAGGAGATGGAAGACGAGCTCCTTCACGCAGGCTGCCATGTCCGTGGTCCACAGGAAGTTTCCTGAGGTGAATATGAAATCATAATAACAGCAATTATTTATGCAGCACTCATTACATGCCAGGCACTGTACTAAGTACTTTAATTACTTCAACCCTCATGACAATCCTGTGAATGGTTACTGCATTATTCAGCCCCATCTTACAGACGAAGAAATAAATACAGAGATGAAGCCCCAGCTCCAAGTCACACAGTTACCAGAGGGAGAGCTGGGATTCAGAGTTAACAGGTCAGCCCTGGAGGCAATGGCCTTGTCCTCTGTGCCCCACGATTGGGTAGCCTACTTCTGGGACTCAGGCAAAACATCATCATTTTCTGTCTCAAAAGGTTATCCAGGCCAGGAGTGGTGGCTCACGCCTGCAATCCCAGCATTTTGGGAGGTGAAAGTGAGAGGATTGCCTGAGCCCGGGGGTTTGAGACCAACTTGGGCAACTTGATAAGGCCTCGTTTCTATAATAAATCAAAAAATTAGCTGGATGTGCGGCATGCTCCTGTAGTTCCAGCTACTTCGAAGCCTGAGGCAGAAGGATTACCTGAGCCCTGCAGGTTGAGGCTGTGGTGACAGTGAATGTGCCAATGCACTGCAGCCTGAGCAACAAAGTGAGACCCAACTTAAAAAAAGAGTAATCCCAGAACTTTGGGAGGCTGGGGCAGGAGGACCGTTTGAGTCCAAAAGTTCAAGACCAGCCTGGGCAACACTGCAAGACCTAGTCTCTATAAAAAAATAAAAAATGTCAGGCTCGGTGGCTCAGCCTGTAATCCCAGCACTTTGGGAGGCCAAGGTGAGTGGATTGCCTGAGCCCACAGGTTAGACAGACACCAGCCTGGGCAACCTGGGATGACCTCGTTCTCGACAATAAAATAAAAAATAGCTCTGCATGATAGCGCACATCTGTAGTTCTGGCTACTCGGAAGGCTGAAGCAGAAGGATCGCATCACTGGAGCCCAGAATGTCAACACTTGGGTGGCCGTGAGCGTGTGTGCTACTGCACTCCAGCCTGGGCAAAGGAGTAGGACTCCGACTCAAAAAAATAAATAAATAAAAATAAAAAAATTAGCCAGGCATGGTGGTGTGCACCTGTAGTCCCAGCTACTTGGAAGGCTGCTATGAGCCACTGCATTTATTTTTTATAGTTTGTTCGCGAGAAGAGAAGGAAAAAGCAAGATTCATGGCAGAAGGACCTGCCATGGACAAGTTTCTCAAAAAGAAAAACTGGTTTTCGCATGTATTTTTTAAAGGATTTATTCATTTTATTTTGAGTCAGGGTCTCACTCTGTCCTCCTGGACTCAGGCGATCTTCTGCCTCAACCTCCAAAGTTGCTGGGACTATAGGTACACACCACCATGCTCAGCCAATTTTTAAAAAATTTTTTATTTTGTAGAGACAAGGCCTCTCTATGTTGGCCCAGGCTGGTCTTCAACCCCTGGACTCAAGCAATCCTTCTGCTCAGCCTCTCAAAATGCTGGAATGCTAGAACTGCCATGTCACTTCCTCCACTGTCCTTCCTCTACCAGCTGATATTCATGTAAGAGAATGACCTTGGAGATTCTTCTCCACCAAAATTGCACACGGCAGCCCATGAGCTGAGACTCACTCCCGGACAGTGTTTCTTGTTTATGTGCCTCCATCTTACTCCTGGGGTGTTCTGAAGAATTTGACATTTAAAAATTGAGAAATTCACATTAATACCTGGATTCTAGCTTTTCTTGAAATAAAAAATTACAGTTCCAGCAGGAGTAAGGTCATGTTCTTGTAAGTGGCAGGCTTGGTGGCATGTGCCCTCAGTGCCCTGCAGCTCATGGAAGTCCCTCCACTTTTCTGCTTTATGTCCTTCATTTGACCCTCAGAGCTTACAATATTTTCTTTCCAACATTTTATTATTAAAAATTCAAAAATACAGAAAAGTTGAATAAATTACATAATAAATACTCTTATACCCACTAACTAGAGTCTACTACTAACATGTTACTATATTTGCTTTATCACACATCTGCTCATAAACCTCCCTTAGTTTTTGATTCTTTTAATTTTGAGTTGGAGTCTCACTCTGTCACCCAGGCTGGAGGACAGTGGCATGCTCACAGCCACTACAGCCTTGACCTGCTGGGCTTAGGCGATACTTTCGCCTCAGCCTTCCAAGTAGCAGGAACTACAGACGCACGCCACCATGCCCAGCTAATTTTTGTGATTTATTGTAGAGTGAGGTCTCACCAAGTTGCCCAGGCTGGTCCCGAACCTCCAGGCTCAGGCAATCCTCTCGCCTTGGTCTCCCAAAGTGCTGGGATTATAGGCTAAGCCACTGCGCCTGGCCAGATTATTTCAAAATAAGTTGAAGACATCAATATATTTCATCCCTAAACACTTAAACAGGCATATCTTTTTTTTTTTTTTTTTTGAGTCATGGTCTCATTCTGTTGGCCAGTCTGGAGTGCAGTAATATGATCAGGGCTCACTGCAGCCTCGACCTCCTGGGCTCAGTTCATCCTTTTGCCTCAGCCTCCTCAGTAGCAGAGACTACAGACACGTAGCTAATTTTTTTGTAGACATGAAGTCTTGTTATGCTCCCCGGGCCAGTCTTGAACTCCTGGGTTCAAGTGATCCTCCCGTCTCTGAGTCTCAAAGTTTTGGGATCCCAGGTGTGAACCACTATGCCTGGTCAGGTAATCATTAATTAAGGTTCAATATTTACTTAGAACTTTTCAAGGTAAATTTGCATATGGTACAAGGCACAGCTCTTAAGTTACCACTCCATGAGTTTCGCAACCCAGTTTAACCTGAGGAGCTGTGCAGTTAGAATGCTTACTTTTGCAACATCACTCACCTCCATGCCACCTCTCACCCTCAAAGTTATAAGAATGGCATCTATTTATGTTTCAAAATAAAGTAGGGTGGATTGCCTGAGCCCGCGGGTTCAAGACCCACCTGGGCAGCGAGACCTCATCTCTACAATAAATCAAAAAATCAGCCGGGCGTGGTAGCGCATTCCTGTAATTCCGGCTACTTGGAAGACTGAGGTGGAAGGATTGCCGGAGTCTAGCAAGTTGAGGCTGCGGTGGCCAGGAGCGGCCACTGCACTCCAGTCTGGGCGACAGAGTGAGACTCCAACTCAAAAAAATAAAACAAAACAAAACAAAGTAGGATACAATTAATCTTATTTTCATGGTTAGTTGTTACCCCTTAAAACAACAAAAAGCCAGGCTCGGTGGCTCAGCCTGTAATCCCGCGCCTTTGGGAGGCTGAGTGAGTGGATTGCCTGAGCCCGCGGGTTCGAGATCCGCCTGGGCAGCGAGACCTCATCTCTACAATAAATCAAAAAAAAAAAAAGTCAGCCGGGCGTGGTAGCACATGCTTGTCATTCCCGCTACTTGGAAGGCTGAGGCAGGATTGCAGGAACCCAGCAGGTCGAGGCTGCGGTGGCCAGGAGCGGCCACTGCACTCCAGTCTGGGCGACAGAGTGAGACTCCAACTCAAAAAAAAACCCAAAAAAACCCCCCAAAACCAAAAATGCCTTGTAAATCATGGCTCTGGGAGTCTAGGCTATTCCTTGAGATCTATTCCCTAGCGCACTTCAAATGGGAGCAATCTAATGGGGCTGCAGCTGACTGGGCCTGTGGCTACTCTGTAGGCCACTCGGCAAGTTCCTTCCTCAGGTACCATGACAGCTCCTCCCCCGACCCCACCCAGATCCTGATCCCTGGGGAGGCAAGCCTCACCTAGCAGCTCCACAACCTGCAGGAGCACGGATGTCGGAATGGTGTCAGGCTCATCTTCTGATTTCCCTTCGCTGTCCTCTGCTTTCCAGGAGAGCAGTTGCTCTGCGAAGGCCATGGCCAGTGGGAACTCCAGGGGCAGAGAATGTAACACCAGCACAGCTCCGGGAGGTGGCGACACCCCTGGAAGAAACACCCAGGAGGAAAGTATGTGATTGGTGGTACCTGATCCAAGTAAGCCAGACAAAAGGACCTGCCAGGTGTGCATGGAGAAACAAGCTGGAAAGCCCACCCACTCCATCTGCTCAAGGTGGAGAAAATGTAATTCCCCAGCACTCCAGAGCTGGCTGCAGGGGCAGGAAGAGACGGAGCCCACCTCTCCAGGGAATCCACCCACTGGGGTGGCAACAGAACAAAGGGCAGCTATGGGACCAGAGAAGGACAGATGCTCTCTTCTTGGTTAGATACCAGTCGTATGACCTAGAATGGGGACAAAAAGTCACACTTTATATTCCCAGCTTCAAAAAGACATAATCAGTCCTTTTGTATGACTACAACCCCTCTAAGACAATCACACTTACACAGTGGAATAGCAAGGCACCCCCAAAACTTAAGGCACTATCAGGGCCTTGGGTTTTGATTCCCTTTTATTGCTTTCTATCATTGCTATGGCCTACATCTGACCAAAGCTGCCTACAGTGACAGGAAAGCGGTCCTGAGGCCTGATTCCCTTGCACCCTGCACTAGTCTCCACCCCCACTACCCAGCACCAGTCAGACATAAGCCAGAGCATCAGGGGGTTTTGGACATGCCAAGAGAAACCATGTTGGCTTTTCACTTTGGGGTAAATGTTTACATAGTGAGAGTTGTGGAATAATAGTTAAGACAGAGATCTCTGTTTTTAATGTAAAGTCTAAAAATCAGCTAGTATAAGCAAAATACTATGAAAAAATAGATACTAATAAAAAGAGAACATAGAGCTATTTAGCAATGACCAAATCACATGAGAAATGTCCTTTCATTTCATTCCCTAAAGATACAATGTCTCCAGGGCTGGGGCAGTGGAGAAGCCAAGGCACAGATTTCTGGTTGAAAGTTCAAATATATTTTCTGCCTCTGGAAAACACGTGTCAGTCTTTTCTTGTCAGACAGGCCAAGGAAGAGCCATGGAAGCCTGGGACTAGGATTTCCTCTTCTCTCTGTGGCTCTGAGAAACAGAGTTAGCTGGCCCTGGTACACTAAGAGGACAGGCAGCAGCAGCTTCAGGGTGCGTAGGCAGAGTTCTCATTTAACTCTAACACTGTGGAGGCTTCAAATAGATGCCTCAGAGATGAGGGTAGTTGGGCTCCTACTTGCATGGGGAGCAGACGCTCATGGTGGCCAGTGCCCTGGAGAGCCGTGTCAAGAATCTGGGTTTAATAAGAACTTGAGGCTGGGCTCAGTGGCTCAGCCTGTAATCCCAGCACTTTGGGAGGCCAAGGTGAGTGGATTGCCTGAGCCCACAGGTTCGAGACCCGCCTGGGCAACTTGGTGAGACCTCATCTCTACAATAAATCAAAAAATTAGCTGGGCATGGTAGCGCATGCCTGTAGTTCCAGTTACTTGGAAGGCTGAGGCGGAAGGATCTCCAGAGCCCAGCAGGTTGAGGCTGCTGTAGCCAGGAGCATGCCACTGCACTCCAGTCTGGGTGACAGAGTGAGATTCCAACTCAAAAAAAAAATAGAACTTGAGGAGCGGCAGCTGGGATTATAGCAGACTGAGTCAGCTGTGAGGAGGAGATTGCTGTTTAGATCATGCTAAACAGTTCGTATCCCAGCACACGCATGTGAAAGGAATGGAAATCCCCACTGAAGCCTGGGTAGTGTCTGCCAGGCCTTCCCCAGGTAGTAAAGGAAAGTCTTTGAATTTACTGCCTCTAAAAGAAGCAGTAGATTCTTTAGAAGATGTCCCAGGCAGTCCCATTCTTTATCAATAGGAACTGAAACATGCAAGGCACAAAATCCTTTGCATTTTCAAGAAGGCAGCAAGCAGAGAATGACTTCAGTTGTTCTCATCCTCATGAGCTACTGGAGACTCACCCAGTTTGATGTGGACCCTGTCTGTGGAGAGGACCACAGAAGGGTACTGGTCAGCAGTGGGGGGAGGTGCAAGTCCAGTGTTGGCTGGGGATGCGTCCCGTGGGTAACAGGCCGCCTCGATAAGGTTCAGTTGGCCGTTTCGCTTCACCTTGTGGCCGAGCCCGTACACAAGCACCCGTGCCCACGGCGCCTTGTACAGAGAAGAGCTGAGGAGGAGGGATGGATGTTATCACAGAGTCCAGCCACACATACCAGGGACAGGCAGCATTGCTTTTTCACCAGAGGGAATTAAATGAGAACTGCACATAAGCATTTCTACCCATCTGTTACTTCTACTTTTTTTTTATCCCCTGTTTTTTAGAAGGTCTTTCTTTATAAAGATGAATTCCCCAAATATGAAAATATGGGAAGATCCGTAAATCATTTGCATTAAAGAATCAAAACAATTTGAGTTTTTTCCTCTGCCAGTTTCACCAGAATCCCTTAAGTCTTCCCTCCCCATCACCACCTTCTTGAGAACAGGCAACTTACTCTTTCCGGAATCCAGACTGACTTTCTTTGCAAGACACAACAACAAAAGCCGCCCCGGGGAAATTAACATCCATATTGACTTTGGACTCAGAAATTGGGAACTCTTCAGAGGGGAACTGCTCTGGTGCTGTCTGCAAAGACATTTAATAAGGAAAGCCCATTTAATGGGCAACATACAAAGAAAAGCACCTCACTACTCATGTCATGAGGCACAGGGAATCAGCCAAAGCATATGCTGTGAAGGACCAAAAAGCCCTCCAGAAGGAAGAAAACTGCAGATGAGATGAAGCAGAAGCGCCTCTAAGAAAAGGAAATTGAGGGGAATGGGGCTTGGGGAGAAAGGAGAGTCATTTTTAGCAAGCCAGTGAGACTTCTAATTAAAAATGGCAGCTGCAATCTAGGGACATTGGTTTTGGACTTCTACCTGCAGAAAAGAGCAGATCTGTTTCGTCAGCTCCAGAAGGCTCTCCTCGCCCTGGTGCAGGGTCCTGGTGATGGCTACATTAAGCCACTCTCTCACTGTCTGGGAGTTGCCCTGGTAAAACAGGTCTGTGGCGGAGCAGTTCTGGGAATGTATGCAATGCTGTAGAGACTGTGCCAGGAGAATTGAGCTGGAGCTGATGGTGCCATCTGGAAACAGAAAGAAAACAGCAGTTGACAAGACCCAGAGCAGCTGAGAGAGCCCAAGTAACAGACAATGAGCAGCTCATCCAGACTCCCTGGACTGGATGGGTTATCTTGTATATAACATCTTGAATATAAAGTCACAGGCATTATTAATCAGATCCTCTGGGTGGTGGTGGTGGTGGGTCAGTGAGGGGTTCAGGAGATCAGTGGTCTTCAAACTCCTATTTAGCAGCAAAACTGTTTCCTAAAATAAATCCCAATTAGAGGCCCAAGACTCCGAGACAGATCAAAGTGGGGGCTGCTTGGACTCAAAGGGTTCCCAGAGCCTGACCTCTTCAGCTGTCCTGGCCTATCCTGACGATACCAAGGAACTTCTAGGGTATCTCTGAGTGTAGTCAGGAAAGAAACTACTTAGGTCATCATGACAAAGCTTTCTCCACAATACCTGAAGCTTTCCAGGTATGTTTCAGGGCCTCTAGGTTCTTGGCGTGGGCCGGTAAACCCCAGGCACGCAATGGGCCAGTGGAGATGTAGCACATACATGCACTGTCTGGGACCTGATGGCTGTGAGCTAAGGCAGCTACCCAAGATGCCATCTGGGCTTAGAGTGCTGTCTGCAGGCAGGCTTTGGAGGGTGCCCCCTGTCTGCTTAACCTCTTATTGCCATCTCAGTTGCTGGGAGATCAGAGGGAGCAGGCTGGAGGCTGAGGTACCAGTGAAAAACAGAAGGGGCTCCATTCTTGGACTGGGCTGAGGGCAGACTCATCCGCTGGCACTCACCAGGGGAGTACATACAGCCCTCATGCCAAGGACACAGAGGCTGGTCCATGAAAACAGCTTCACCAGAAGTCACAATGAATCAAATAACTCTGCTCTGGAGGAGTTTAATAACAGAAACATTTCTCTTTCTTTCCAATGCCAAATTGGCAACAATACAGTGACTAAATTTCATTAATAATACTTAATTTTTCTTGATCCACAATTAGCTTGGAAAGCTCCATGACTGCTTAATGGATTAAGGACTAAAGTGAGTAACATACTTAAATTTTCCTAAGAGTGAGAAAGCACTGCCAGGAGAATCCCAGTCCCCTGGTGCGATTTCTCCATATGAGTCTTAATGTACCACATTGCATTTCTCATCCACCTCGTGTGGAGAATGACTACACTAAGTAGTCTCCGGGCTACTCTACTCTGGGGCTGAGTTCTGGGTGACAGTGGCAAAGGCAAGGTTTACCTGGGAGGGGAGGAGCGAGGAGCTGATTGGACAGCAGTTGCAGGTGCTCCAGGGTAATGTCCCGGATGGCAGGGATGTGGAAAAGACGGGTAAACAAGTGAGGCAGCTTGGGGGCGAAGATGTTGAGCAGGGCCATGCGACAGTACAGCCTGGCCAGCGCAGCCTCGCAGCGCAGCAGCTCTCTGTAAAGGGAAGGCAGGTGAGACATACTGAGCACCAATGCTCTGGCCCCCAGCCTGGGACCAGACTGCAGCGCTCTGAAGGGAAAGAACCATACTTCAGGTTTCTCTTCCGGACCTATTCAAGTGTACCCTAAATGAGTCACTTGAGTTTAAAACAAAAAGTCACATTTTGTAATACTGTTTCCCTCTCTCCCCAACTTAAAAAGCACCGTGGAAAAAGATATGAAAATATAGGTCCACACAAAAACTTGTACATGTTTATCGCAGCATCATTCGTAATAGTTAAACAACAGAAACAACCCAAATGTGCATTAACTTAATGGTAACACTATGGAATATTATTTAGTCATAAAAAAGATGGAAGTCCTGATACATGCCACAACATGGATAAACCATGAAATTTATGTTAAGTTGAAAGAAGTCAGACACAAAGGGCCACATAGTATATAAGTCCATTTACATAATTGTCCAGGATTAAGCAAATACATAGAGATAGAAAATAGACCGGTGGCTATCAGGAGCTGGGACATATGAGAATGGGAAAAAGTTGCTACTGGGTATGGAAGCTTTTTTCGGGGTGATCAAAATGTTCTAAAATTGATTGCAGGTGAGACCTCGTCTCTAAATTAAATTTAAAAATTAGCCAGGCATGGTGGTGTATGCCTGTAGTTCCAGCTACTTGGAAGGTTGAAGCAGAAGGATTGCCTGAACCCAGCAAGTCAAGGCTGCAGTGGCCATAAGCATGCCACTGTGCTCCAGCCTGGGCATCAGAGTGATACTCCAACACAAAAAGCAAACAAACATGCCAGGCATGGTGGCTCAAGTCTGTAATCCCAGCACTTTCGGAGGCTGAGGCAAGAGGACTGCCTGAGCTCAGGGGTTCAAGACCAGTCTGGCAACTTGATGAGACCTCATCTCTACAATCAACCAAAAAATCAGCTAGGTGTGGTAGCGCATGCCTGTAGTTCTAGCTACTTGGAAGGCTGAGGCAGAAGGATGACCTGAGCCCAGCAAGTCGAGGCTGTGGTGGCTGTGAGCAGTGTGCCACTGTACTCCAGCCTGGATGACAGAGTGAGACTCCTACTCAAAAACAAATAAATTTAATTGCAGTGGTGGGTGCATAACTTTGTGAATATACTAAAAATCATGCAGTTGTGTACTTTAAATGAATAAATTGTATGATATGTGAATTATATCTTAATAAAGCTATTATAAAAATTTTAGCCAGGCTCAGTGGCGGTAATCCCGCGCCTTTGGGAGGCTGAGGTGACTGGATTGCCTGAGCCCGCGGGTTCGAGACCCACCGGGGCAGCGAGACCTCATCTCTACAATAAATCAAAAAATCAGCCGGGCATGGTAGCGCATGCCTGTAATTCCGGCTACTTGGAAGGCTGAGGCGGAAGGATTGCCGGAGCCCAGCAGGTTGAGGCTGAGGTGGCCGGGAGCAGCTACTGCATTCCAGTCTCGGCAACAGAGTGAGACTCCAACTTAAAAAAAAAAAAAACAATTTCACTGTGGGTATTTTTTGTGATGAATGTATAAAGTAAAAGACATCGACCTTAAAAAGCAGCTCATTGGTCTCATTTAGAATTATATCTTGTGGTAAAGAATCGAATCTAGTTAATACTAGGCATAGGGGTATTTTATTAGCTAATCATCATAACTAAAAATTCTCTTAGTATTAAGAAAGTAACGAAAAGTTAGAAGCAGACTATTGTTTACATAAAATGTAGGCCAAAAACTCACTCTGAATCAACAAAAGTCATCTGGTACTGCCTACTGACCCTAATTAAATGTACTACTGATGTATCATAACTCAGATTTGGGTGTGATGGCAATTAAAGAAACAACCCACCATGTAATACCCAATGAGTTTATAGAGCTATGAAGTAAGCAAAAAAGAAGATGGCTAAGAAGCTGCATTTTAAGTGGTTTCTTTCTCATCTGCACCAGTTTATATGGTTCTCATGCCAGAATTGAAAATAAACCAACTCCCCTATTTTCTCCCTCCCGGGAAGCCCATGTATTGACTGCATTAACAAGGCGCATGCTGGGTGCGGTGACTCATGCCTGTAATCTCAGCACTTTGGGAGGTGGAGGTAAGAGTAACGCCTGAGCCTATGGGTTTGAGACCAGCCTGGGTAACATGGCAAGACCTCATCTCTACAATAAATTAAAAAATTAGCTGGGCATGGTGATGCATGCCTATAGTTCCAGCTACTTGGAAGGCTGAAGTGGAAGGATCACCTGAGCCCAGCAGGTCAAGGCTGCAGTGGTCCTGAGTGTGCCACTGCACTCCAGTGTGGGTGACAGAGTGAGACTCGGACACAAAGAAACAAACAAACACAAGGCACATAAGGACCTCTGCAGCAGAACAGATGAGGTCTGAATGGGGGAACTGAAAACTCCTGGTTTTCCCCACAGTTTTCACCTCATATTTCCAAGGTGGAAGTTGGCAGGGACAAAGCTGTAATGAGATTGTTTTGGATCCAGCCTGCAGCCCTGTTTAGACCCCTGCATACTATCAATGTTTCTGAAGCCACTGCTGAGAGGCCCTCTACCCTTTGTTTTCCAAAATCCTCTCTAAAACTCATGTGAGCCTTTAGGACAGCATACCTCTGATGAAAATCAGTGCTGGAACCAGAAATCCAATCAATTAATGATCAAACAAATTTGCATGGTATGTTTCAGATTTCTCCTAATACCGAAATCGCTGCACTGATGCTGACAGTGAATGTCCTACAGGAGGCCGACTGCAACAGGAGGACTTTTCAACATGTATTTCCAGTTTATAATGTGTGTTAGGGTCCAGATTAGGCACTGGGGGCTCTAGCAAAGAATAAAACAAAAATCTCTGATTTTAGGATGCTTTTTATCATGACACTTTTTATCATGACACTTGGTGCCGTGTCATGATATGAATTTGATGTCTAATAGAACTTAAGACCAAACAAGGGTGGCACACTTCAACATCCAAGAAGAAATGGCAAGGAGGCAGTTGGATATGTGTATCTGGAGTTCACGTGAGACATACACAAGTTGGCTCAAAACAGACAAAATAATGAATGAGAAAATTGTGATGGCTAATGGATGAATAGCATGAAAAGTAGGTTATGGAATCTCTTATTAAAGAGCTCCGTTTTGAGTAAGTTTTCCTCTGAATTGTTGCAAGTTTTTGAGACTGAAAGGAATAATTCATAGGGGAAGTGGTATTGATACACACAAGGAAACTTGGCTAGATGTTTAGGTTTGAGCCCACTGAGGGCAGGCCTGTGCCTCTAGCACCTTCTCCTTCCTTCCAGAGAAGACTGCACAGGCACAACGCAAGCATTCAAGCCAGACCTGATTAGCTTCACACAGGAAGGAGCTGGCTGTTTACATAGTGCCTAGACCTCTTATTACTGGCTTTACTCTTCGTAACTTTTCCCACACCCTTCAAATCTCTAGCCATCCCTCTGTTCCCTCAGTTCACAACAGAGGGTGTGTCTTACAGGCCAGGTGGTTCTAGACCCCCCAACTTCTCTTCTCAACCCCTGTAAGTCTGCTGTTATCTTTACTAGCTGCCTCTCTCCTGTTAGCTTTGGAGGACACGCCTTCTTGTTGAGGATAAACGGTACGTGTAGTAAGGCAGTCTCTGGATCTCTAGGACCCATTAGAAAGAAGGGCTCTACTGTACCTGTGGATTTGAAGGTTGGTATTGTCCAGTGTGACCAACCCATTGGTGGCAGTCCTTCGATAGCCTGCTGGGGGCCTTTCCAACATATCAATAGGATACCAGTATCGCACCAGGACACCTTCACTGCGGAGATATGTTTCTACCTGCACCAATTCATTCACCTACAACAGGAAAAGGAAATGTCAATTTGTTTTTCTGAACACTGCTTTATTTTCCAAGGATGTGTATGTGTGTGTGTATTTTACATCCAGGCTTTTAGACACTATACATAAAATTTGCATCTAATTGCTATTTCATGGACAAAATAAATGAACTGAAAGAGAATCCACAATATATCTTTGAAGCACATATTACAAGTTTATACTATATAAACTTGCATATTTTTCTGAGAAAATAACAAAATAATAAAAATTGGGAATCATGGAGATTTTTAATGAATTCTTAAATATAAATGTGAATTAACTGTATAATAGAAAGGCCAGTTATTCAAATCAATTAAAATAGAAAGAGAAAGGTGCAGGATATATATATATCTCATATATATCTCAGACTATAGCAATAAATGCTAGTTTCATGCCACTGATTTAGTCAAAAATTCAAAGACATCTGTTTAGAATTGATGGTGCTTTAGTTTTTCCATACCAGATGAAAAATTTTAATTGATACAATAAATTCAAGATCTTCAATATAATTATGAGTTGGTGATTTAAAGAAAATAGTGCTATATTTCAGTACACATTGTTGCCAGGTAAAACTTATGTTTATTATTTTTATGTTAATAATTGCTTAAAAGTTGGGAATCTGTCTGATAGCTTGTTTTTATTGCTAGGAAAATACAAAGTCAGTTCATACATATGCATTCTGGATTCAAATACCAATGCAATTTTTACTTAGAGATTATTAAAACAAAGAGAATCAAATTACTTTGGAAATAACAGAATGATCATTATAAGTAAATTTCTACTTTTACTCATTTCCATTGCTCAAAAATACTGTCAATAATGTATTTTCTGATAGAGTCAGAGCTTGCATCAGAAAGGTGTGGGAGGTTAACAGTATTACTGACAGAATTTTCTTGTGGGAGGTTAACAGTATTACTGACAGAATTTTCTATCTGAAAGTTTACTTTGGCAAATCAGCAATCAATAGCCTCTTTAAACAAATTTAATGATTTAATTTAAGTTTGGATAAAATATAGTCAGTTGAAGATATAAGGAAGATACAAATTTCAAAGCATTAATGGTACCTAACATTATCTGTTTTATTTCTGTCAAGATAGATATCAAAGCTTTTATCAATATAGCTATACATATTAGAGACTTAATGAGAGACTCTTAGGCTTGATGTGTATATGAAAAACTTCTTAAATGCAGTGTGTATGCAACCTTAGGATATGTAGCCACGGCTTTCAAACAGGATTCTGTTTTCAAAAGAAATCCTCAGCTTTGCCTTCTCTCACTCCTGTCTGGCCTTTCTCTGTCCCCACCCCTAAAATAATCTTTGTTAAGCCCCGTGAAGAGCTTTGCAAAATAGGGGAGAAAACTCCGAGCTAGTTTAGTACACTGTTTTTACAGATAGACTGAAAGAACCAGTGAGACAACATGGTCAAAAATCACTAAACTATTTCTTTGATTTATGTCTGTATAACATGGTGATGACAGATCATTCATTCATCAAGAACAATGGGAAAATTTTCCCTTGGTACTTGGATAGATACAATGTAGGGACAGCTTGAACATGGCTGACAGAAAACAGTGGCAGAGGCAGTGTGGTGGAAGATGCTGACAGCACTGATACTCCAGAGTTTATCAACCATCACTAGCCCTCACCTCTGTGAGAAGACCTCATGCAAGTCATTTGACACCACAGCACTTTTGCTTGGTTTCTTCCTCCCTAATTTGAAGAGAAACCCATCTGTGTAATCACTTGTTAAGGTATCTGGAGTCTGGGCATGAAAGCCTCAGTATACATAAAAGGGAAGGGCTTATTAAGTAGAATGGCTGTTCACTCACTGAATCAACATCCAAGACAACTCCATGAAGCCCAAAGGTTTTCAACATCCCTCGGATAGCAAACTTTGGCAGAGCAGTTCCAACAGCACTGCTGGTCACGTTATTGCTGTCTGGAGAGCGGGTTACTACCGTGAGACCTGAGGAGGGCAGAGAGAGAAGTTTTTTCGAGAAGAAGTACAATTATCATCTCAGGACCCCATATTGTAGCATCCAGAATAGCTCTTCAGTCTTTAACATTAAATTATCCTTAGGTTTGTTACAACCAAAAAGGACCATAGCTCAGCCTGGAAGGTAATACAATAAATTGTTGTAAAAAATCTTACAATTCAAGAATAAAGACAAATAAACCAATTAAAAATGGGCAAAGCAAGAGTTGGAGACCAGCCTGGTCAACATAGCAAGACCTCATCTCTGTAAAAAATTTAAAAATTAGCTGGGTGTGGTGGCATGTGCCTATAGTCCCAGCTACTCAGGAGGCTGAGGCAGAAGGATCACCTGAGCCCAGGAGGTCAAGGCTGTTGTGAATCATGATTGTGTCACTGCACTCCAGCCTGGGTGACAGAGTGAGACCTGACTCAAAAACAAATGAACAAAAAATGGGCAAAGGATTTGAATAAACATTTCCCCCCAAAGAAATTAAAAGATAGACATGAAAAGATGTTCAACACCAAAAAGACAGACAATCACAAGTGTCGGCAAGGATGTGGAGAAACTAAAATTCTCATACATTGCTGGTGGGAATGTAAACTGGTACAATCACTTTAAAAAACAGCTTGGTAATTCCTCAGAAAGTTAAACATAAAGTTACCATGTGACTCAGCAATTCTACTCATACATATATATACCCAAGAGAAATGAAAACACATATCTACACAAAAACTTGTACACAAAAGTACATGGCAGTATGATTCATAATAGTCAAATATGGAACAATTCAAATGCCCATCAGTGGATGAGTGAATAAACAAAATGGGGTAAATCCATATAATGAAACATTAAACCATAAAAAGTTATGAAAGCACCAGACACAAAAGAACATTTGTTATATGATTCCATTTATGTAAAATGTCCAGAACAGGAAAGTCCAAGAAAGGAGATTAGTGAGTTCCAGTGCTAGACTGGACAAAGGGAAAACTGGGGAGTGATGAGAGTCCAAGATTCCTTCTGGGGGGGGATAAAAATGTTCTGGAATTGGATACAGGTGACAGTTTGATGGTTGTACAACTTTGTGAATATATGAAATACCAACAAATTGTATATTTTAAAAAGAATAGTTTATGGTATGTGAAGTACATCTAAAAAAAAAAAAAAGAGAGAGAAAAGAAACTATATATCCCTGTCCCTGTCCAAGATGTTCCAGTTTTTTGGTAGATAACAGATTTTGATCTTTTGGTAACTCTAAAAATGAGTGCTTTTAAATTATCTTTTTTGTGCTTTTCTGTAATTTCCTCATTTCTCCTAAATATGCAACAGATAAAGAATACATTCTGTTAAAATCCTAAAAAGCCCAGTGGCACCATGTAGATGTGGTTTATTATCTCAGAAGCCAGGACTAAGCCTGAGAGGCCTATTTTAAATTCTCAGCCCAGGCCCTACTTCCCCTCTTGTACAACTGCTCCGCCTCATCCTGCTCATGCTAGTGTGTTCTAGAAAGTGGGAGAGGCCAAATGTTTGCTTGTGCTGCATTAGGGTGCTCTAGGGCTTCACATGTCGGAGCCGCAAGAAGCCAAGTCACTCAGAATAAGGAGAGTCACCCAGGACAGCCAAAAGCTGCTTGGCTCATGTTTGGGAAAATTCAATTGCTCATTTCATAAGTGAAGTAAGGAGGAAAAAAAAACCTTTTCGAACTTTATCAATTGTGAACTTGTTTGCTTCATCTTTAATGTCTTCGATGGTGGGAAGGTAAAGGTCTCTTGGGATGCCACCATTCTCCTCATAGAGAAATTCAACCGTCTGCCGGGCAATATCCACCATACCTAAAAAATATAACAGGCTGGGTAACTTTCTAGAGTACACAATCTTCAAATCAACAACGACAGTGACTTCTACCTAAAGAGAATCTTTTAAGCAGTGTTTACAGGAGTACATAACCTTTTGGGGAAGATTATTATGCAGTGTCTATCAAGTTTAAAATACTAAATATACTACTTCTAGTTATGTCTCAAATCTTTCCCACAGAAACACAAGAACTAGTGTGCAAAGGAACAAGAATATTCACTGTAGCACTGCCAGTAATCGTAACAAAAAAAATGGAAATAACCAAAGTGTTCATCAATACAGAGTTACTAGAAAAGATGGTCCATCATTATGCAGTCATTTCATTTTAGTTAACACAAAAGAACAAACTATAAGAGAAATGAAGAAGAAGAAAGTAAGAGTATGTTTCTTACTTTATACATTGCTGAACTGTTTGATTTTTACTGCAATAAAGACATGTTGCTTAGTTAAGAGAGACAGAGAGCTACATCAGCTTCTGTCCATTACTGAGATTTGCTCTGTTTTTCCTTCCCAGAGGGCGAACATAATATTATGTTCAATATCAAAAACCACTATAAATTAATAAATCATGTAAATAAGTGTCCAATGCTCAGAGGGGGAACAAAAGCATCAGAGGGAGGACAGTGGGGGGGCACAATGTCTCCACTTGCTGTTGCTGCCTAGACCCCACAGTGCCCAGGGTATTGTGATTGAAAGAGCTGGTGTTGTTAGAACCTGCGCTTACACAAGGCTTAGCTCTGTCTCATGTGTCTACTGCTCTTTTAGTCACTGGTCTGTAATGAAAAGGTGTGGCAATTATTAAGCACAGTTTAAAAGGTGCCTACGGTTAGAGAAGAATGCATTTGGAAATAAGCATTAGTGAGAATAAATAAGAAATTGTGGCCTAACATGAGATTATGGAAAAGTAATCTCTACAATGTTTCCAAAAGGAATAGTAGAGATGAGAAAAAATACTGTCTAATAAGCAGGTATCAGGGAATAGAGGAAGACTGCCAAATCAAACCTTGCAGAGCACAAGTTGCATTTAAAATGAGGAAAGTCCAGAGACACTAAGTATGCTGTGAAGCCCACACAGCTTGTAAATAGCAAATCTGTGGCTTCAGATGTGACTGTTGACCATTAGGCCATAGAGTGTCTCATGATAGCCACTCCAGCTTTAGTACAGCAGCCTGTCAACCCAAAACATTGAGTTAAACTGACAAGCAAACAAAAGTCCAGCAAGGAAAGCAAAAGACCACAGAGTTCACTAAAGTACAGGTCGAAGACACTGTTAACTCTAGCATGACATTAGATGAGCCCCTCTTTCCTGATTTATGTCCTAATTTTCATCTAACCCATCTCTTCAAGTCATGAAGTGAGCGCCTTAGGAAAACAAAAAGCACCAGACCTAGTTGTAAAGCACCCTTTATCTGGTCCAGGCCCGATTTCCGCTCTGCTTCATTGCGGAAGCGTCTTCGGATGGTAGGAAAGACCTTGGTCTCCCATGCTTTCACCAGCAGAGCATAATGGTCCTCCTGGAAGGAGAAGGAACCTCATGAACAGGAAAGAATGCCTTGTGCAGGCATCACTGCTTCCCTAACAGCTCTCACCCTGAGGTCTTCATCCCACTCCAGTGCCAGGAACAAAACATCAAGTATGAACCCCTGTATTTGATACACCCCTCAGTGAGGGGAGGGAACAGTTAGACTGGGGCAAGCTTTTCCTTTCCCTCTAAAGAAGCCACAGAAGCGATTTCACAGGGTTCTGAACTCATGGCTGAATTACAATCAAAGTACTTCATTTCTTCAACACCTGCATCTCCACTGGGCAAAAGGGACCAACAGATATCGCTAGTCACTCAGAGTAAGGAGAAAATTCAATCGCTGGATAGGCGTTTAGAGTCACTGTTCAAACATAATGATGTCATTGAAAGTGTAACTATGCCAGCCTCACACTCTCACATTAATGTCATTCCTCAAGTTCATCTTTATCACCAAGCTCATGCTGCCAAGTCCTAACCCATGCCTGTGGGTCTCTCACCTGTGGGATGTCATCATCATCATCATCATCGCTTTCATCGTCTGCAATGGGAGGCGGGTGAGGGTCTGGGCCAGAGGTGATGAAATTCTCATAGCTGAGCTCGACTTTATAATGACAGGAGGTATCACTATCATATTCTGTAACAAAGCACAAGGACACTGAATTCTAAACAAGAGCAGCTTGGAAAAATCATTAACTTCTCACCCACAGACAAACTGGATCCTCCTAATTTGCATTATAGAAGAATCCTAGTACTCTGAGGAATTTTAAAGCAGTCTAGGAATAACTAATTATCTATAATTACCCTGAATCCTAAAATAGTTTGCATGAGTATAATTCATTCAACTCAGAAAAATTTAGAAAGTTCTTCACTATGAGAAAGAACTAAACAGACTCTTAAAACTGTTTGCAAGAGATACGGGCAGCCAACAGAAACATGAAAAGGTGCTCAGCCTCACTAATCATCAGAGAAATGCAAATCAAAGCCACAATGAGATACCACCTAACCCAGTAAGAATTGCCATCATTAATAAAACAAATAACAACAGATGCTGGCAAGGATATGGAGTAAAAGGAACACTTCTACACTGTTGGTGGGAATGCAAACTAGTGCAACCCCCTTGTAAAACAGTGTGGTGATTTCTGAAAGAACTAGAAATTGACCTTCCATATGACCCAGCAATTCCCCTATTGGGAATATACCAGAGGAACTCAAATCATTCTACAAAAAAGATACCTACACACGCATGTTTATTGCAGCACTATTCACAACAGCAAAAACATGGAATCAACTGTGCTGACCATCGAAACTGGACTGGATAAAAAAAAGAAAGTGGTACATATACACAATGGAATATTACGCAGACATAAAGAAGGACCAACATATGGACTTTGCAGCAACTTGGATGGGTTTAGAGTCTATCATACTCAGTGATCTAGCACAAAGAACAGAGTATCATATGTTCTCACTCATAAGCGGACCTTGAACAATTATGATAATACTATAAGATACGGACTGACAGTAGTGGGAAACTGCTGTGGAGGGGGCACACCCCAACAACAAGGGTACCTATATAATGAACATTTGTATACCTAACCTGAATTACATCTTCAATAAAGAAGAAAAAAAAAACTATTTGCAAACCAGCATCCTATGGACCAAATATGGCCCACAGACATCTTTAGTTTGGCCAGCTCAATTATATTCAATTTTGTTATAAAATGTTTCAAATAATCAAAATATTTTAGTGTACATCTCTTTAGTGTACAATCAGATTGTATAATTAGCATTTTCTTCTTCTTTTTTTGGTTTGGAGTCTCACTCTGTCGCCCAGACTGGAATGCAGTGGCCACTCCTGGCCACCGCAGCCTCAACCTGCTGGGCTCCGGTGATCCTTACACCTCAGCCTTCCAAGTAGCTGGAACTACAGGCATGCACAACCACGCCCGGCTAATTTTTGATTTATTGTGGAGATGAGGTCTCGCACCCGCGGGCTCAGGCAATCCACTCACCTCAGCCTCCCAAAGGCGCGGGATTCAGGCTGAGCCACCAAGCCTGGCTATTATTCTTTATCTCAGTTTTAAAACAATTTTTGCAAATGAGTAATACTGTGAAATGAGGAGACACTTCATGTAGGATTCTTGGGTCTAGCCAGGTATGGCGGCTCATGCCTGTAATCCCAGCACTTTGGGAGGTGAAGGTGAGAGGAATGCCTGAGCCTACCGGTTTGAGACCAGCCTGGACAACATGGCGAGACCTCTACAATCAATCAAAAAATTAGCTGGGTGTGGTGGCGTGTGCCTGCAGTTCCAGCTACTTGGAAGGCTGAGGCGGAAGGATTACCTGAGCCCAGCAGGTTGAGGCTGCAGCGGCCGTAAGCATGCCACTGCACTCCAGCCTAGCCAACAGAGTGAGACTCCAACTCAACAACCACAAAAAGGATTCTGGGGTTTTTTGTTTTTTTTTTTTAGTGTCTTACATGCTTTAGCTGGCACGAGGAGTGGCAGGCTTCCTACAAATGGGAATACATTTCCACTTTCCAGTCTGCAACACCGTCTCCCCACTTTCTGTCACCTGGCCTGTTATCCCATTACTGATGGGCACTTGAGTTTGCAAACCTGATTGTAACAAGGATGCCCAAGTTGGATTTATGGAATTTCTAACACTGTTAGCCCCAGAAGTGGTGGGGGACTAGGAGGAGGAGGCTTACGTTGCTGAGCAGTGGCCACGGCAGCGATCCGGCATGGTGGTCCATGAGTGCCTGGGTCTGATGCAATACTGGTACCAGCATCGTTGTCACTGTCAGATGCCATGGCGAAGGGCAGGGCCTCGAAGTTAGCACTGATCTCTTCTGCCAGGTCGGTGCACAGGTCGGCGGCATTGCGGTGGGCCTGCCCTTCGGCATAGGCAAATGGCCGGGAGCCAAAGTTAGCTCGAGTTTTGGTGTTCTGGAAAGGAGATCCAATAAAGGATTTGGAAGGACTTAGGTTTATTTTTATTCATCTTCTTAACACCCCGAGGTGCACTTCACTAAACATCAAATCAGAAGACTAGTCTGAGGTGTGGGCTAACAAGAGAAAGCAGGCAAAGGCTGGTCCTGCATACTGGTGCTTAAACTCTGCACAGCCAGCTCTTCCTCCCTCCTCTCACCTCGCACTCTATCTCTCGTTTTCAACACTGTTGCTTTCCCCTGACACCACTGCACATACAGTTCCCTCCACCTGGACATTCTTTACTCCAACTTTGTCGAGTTCAGATTGGTTAATATCCCAGATCTGTCTCAAGCATCACTTCTTCAGATTAGATTTGCCTGCAGCTTGCTTCCATAAAGTCTACAATTTTCATTCATAGCATTTATTAGCTTGTGATTTCACACTTACACACGTATATTTGTGTGGTTTTTTACTAGTGTCAGATTCCTCCAACTGATTGTAGCCACATGAAGACAAACATCATATCTGTTTTGCTCACTGTTACAAATCCAGAGCTTAGCATAGTGCTTAACAAACAGTCAATGTTCAATAAACATTTGTTGAATGAGGCTGGGCATGGGGGCTCACACTTATAATCCCAACACTTTGGGAGGCCAAGGCAGGAAGATTACTCGAGCCCAGGAGTTCAATACCAGCCTGGGCAACCATCTCTACAAAAAATAAAATTATCCAGGCATGGTGACACTTTCCTGTAGTCCTACCTACTCAGGAGGCTGAGGTGGAAAGATTGCCTGAGCCCAGGAGTTCAAGGCTGTGGTAAGCCAATGTACTCCAGACTAGGTGACAACGAGACCCTAATTTAAAAAAAATTGTTGAATGAATGAACAGGCTTAGAAATGCTGCTTTCCATCATTAGCATCTTTAATTCACTCAATAAACACAGAAATACAAGATGGCATCAGAGAAATGGTGTATAACATGGGTCCCCACCCCCCCAGTATTGGTCCATGGCCTGTTAGAAACTGGACCACACAGCAAGAGGTGAGTGGTGGGTGGGCGAGTGAGCAAAGTTTCATCTGTATTTACAGCCACTCTCCATCACTTGCATTACTGCCTGAAATTTGTCTTCTGTCAGATCAGCAGCAACATTAGATTCTCATAGGAGCACAAACTCTGTTGTAAACTGTACATGTGAGGGATCTAGATTGTACACTCCTTATGAGAATCTAATGCCTGATGATTTGAGGAGCTAAGGTGGTAATGCTAGCACTGGGGAGCAGCTGCAAACACAGGTTAACAGCAGTGAGGTTAGACTGCACATCCCCTGCTCTGTCTGTGGAAAAACTATCTTCCATGAAACTGGTCCCTAATGCCAAAAAAGATTGGGGACTGCTGTGGTATAGGGTCAAATCCTACAGGATCTTGTAGGCCTTATTTTTTTTTTTAAAGAAAAAAAAAAGGTGGGTCTTGTTATGTTGCCCAGGCTAGAGTGCAGTGGCTATTCACCAGCACAATCATAGCTCACTGCAGCCTCAAACTCCTGGTTTAAGTGATCCTCCCAGCCCAGCCTCCTGAGTAAATGGCATACAGCATCTTGTAGGTCATTATAAAGACTTGGGTTTTTACAAAGTATGATATGGGAAGCCACTGACTAGTTTACAGTAAAGAAGTGACATTCTAACTAACATTTTATTTATTTTTTTGAGTTGTAGTCTCACTCTGTCGCCCAGACTGGAGTGCAGTGGCTGCTCCCAGCCACCACAGCCTCGACCCGCTGGGCTCCGGTGATCCTTTCACCTCAGCGTTCCAAGTAGCTGGAACTACAGGCGCATGCTACCACATCCGGCTAATTTTTTTTATTTATTGTAGAGATGAGGTCTCGTCAAGTTGCCCAGGCGGGTCTCGAACCCACAGGTTCAGGCAGTCCACTCACCTCTGTCTCCCAAAGCCACGGGATTACAGGCTGAGCCACCGAGCCCGGCTCTAACTAACATTTTAAAGCATCACTGTGACTGCTGTGTAGAAGACTTTGTGAAAGGGAAAGAATGAGGGCTAGGAGAAAAGTTAGGAGAATACTGTGATCAGCTCCCCAAGAGATGATGGTTGCTGGGCTAGGCTATGAATGGGGGAAAGGGATAAATGGTAGATTCTGGATGCATCCTAAACATAGAGCCAACAAAGTTTGCTGACAGACTGAATGTGGAGCAGGAAAAAAATGAGGAATCAAGGAAAAACATCAAGGTTTTTGGCCTTAGCATCTGGAAGCACAGAGCTGCCATTTCCTGAAAGAGAAAGACTAGAAGAGCAGCGGCTATGGGCAGGAGGGAGTCAGACTCAGTCTTGGATGTGTGACTTTGACGTGCCAGATTGACATTCACTTTAAGATGCTGCCTAGACTGCTGGGCATATGAACATAGAATTACGGAGAGGTCTTGGATGGAGATACAGACTTGAGAGCTACTGGCATGTAGTAAGTAATGATGTTGCAAAGAACACTGGCTATTCATAGGTGCTCCTTAAAAACCAAAAAAGTTCCATGATTAGATACACATGGGGAAGCTAGATTCAATAGGTTGAACTTCTGAATCTTGACTGAAGATTACTCCAAGCTTCTGACATACTAAGTGACCCAAAACAAAATTTACTTGACCACAGGATCATCTTACTGACATTTGAAAGAACACTAGTGTTCCTTGCATTGCTATTTGGGAAAGATGGTTCAAAGGATGTCAAAGCAGTGAAGCACTAAGTTCTTGATACAGTATCGTCCAACCCAAGTCTGAGGGTTCAATGCAAGGTACATACTTGCCCTTCCTTCTGTCATGTGCGCCATGTTATGTACAAGGAGGACACAACTGGTACCTTTTGTTTTCCATTCCTGACAGGACCATATTACCAGGGAGAATTTGTTTTCCTTTCCCAACAAGGTAACCTGCCTTTTTCTGAATGTGAACCACCGGCCACATGCCACCAGAGACATCTTCAAGATATGGTGAGAGGCGTTGTCCGCAGTATGTGAAGTACACCCGGCCTTTGGCTGGCTGCCCTGGAGGGGGTGGAGTGCCCTCGGTTCTCTCCCAGCCAATTCCTGCTACATCACCTACAGCAGGAGAATAAGAAGGAAGCAACACGTTTTCTCCCTATTGACTATAAAGTAAACTAGTTTGCTACCAGAGTGACGCCTGCATATCACTGACTCGATTTTAATTAGGCCCTTAATTATCTCTGAAAAAGAAATGAAGCTACTGAATTTAAATAGATATAAAGTAAAACAATAGAAATAAACCATTTAAAAAGATATCAGAAACTACTTAGAAAAAAGAAAATACGTAGTGCCTGTGTTAAGTTGACCACAATTACATATTACATTTAGCCTTTATTTCCCTGGCAGCCAAGACAAAAAGTAAAAACATTGAGTAAAATGTTTAAAATAGAGGAAAACAAATTTTTCTCCTTTGACATGTAAAGGATTACTTATAGTGTAAAGGTAATAAGGTAATAGGAATTTCTTCTCTGAAAGTTTGTGGAAGATTAAGAAATGGCTTTTTTTTTTTTTTTTTTTTTTTGTTGGAGTCTCACTCTGTCGCCCAGACTGGAGTGCCATGGCCGCTCCCGGCCACTGTAGCCTCGACCTGCCGGGCTCCGGCGATCCTTCCGCCTCAGCCTTCCAAGTAGCCAGAATTACAGCCGCGTGCTACCACTCCTGGCTGATTTTTGACTTATTGTAGAGATGAGGTCTCGCCAAGTTGCCCAGGCGGGTCTCGAACCTGCATGCTCAGGCAATTCACTCACCTCAGCCTCCCAAGGCACAGGATTACAGGCTGAGCTACCAAGCCCGGCTAGAAATGGCTTTTAAAAAATGTAATTTAAGGCCAGGAGCGGTGGTTCAGCCTGTAATCCTAGCATTTTGGGAGGCCGAGGCGAGAGGACTGCCTGAGCCCAGGGGTTTAAGACCAGCCTGGGCAACTTGGTGAGAACTCATCGCTACAATAAATCACAAAAACTACCTGGGCGTGATGGCGTGTATCTGTAGTTCCAGCTACTTGGAAGGAAGAGGCGGAAGGATTGTCTGAGCCCAGCAGGTTGAGGTTGTGGTGGCTGTGAGCATGCCACTCTACTCCTTCAGCTTAGGCAACAAGAGTGAGACTCCAACTCAAAATAAATAAATAAAAAAAAAATAAAAAATGTAATTTAAAACTCTACCCACAAGGTAAGTTAGAGACGGACCTTAAATTCCATTATGTCCTCTTGCTGATAAGTGTGAAGGCATTTTGCCAAGAGCTAAGAAGATAGCTCACACAAGTCACATCTTTCTGGTAAGATGAGGATACTAGGCAGGACTTACAGAAACAAGCAGAGCATACTCAGTGCAACGGCTCTCTTACACTGACTACTACTAGCACGTGTGGCCTTATAGTTCACCTGCTGTGAATGCTCTCCAATAAGTGCATTAAGTATTATGATTCTGTTTTGAACAGAGTTTCCTATGGCTTATAAACCACTAGAATGGGAGCTTCCCAGTGACTAGGGACTTGTCATTGTCCACCACAACATCCTCAAGGCCTAGAAGAGGGCCTAGCAGGTAGAAGATGCTCAGCAAGTATCTGTTGATGAGTTGACACCCACGTGTTGGGACAGAGGTTAAGATTTTGCTGTGAAAACTGCGTTCAAGTCCTATTCCTATGCAGACACATTTCTCTAAGAAGAGGGTAGTCTGTGTCTGAGGTCTGGTCCAACATGTACTCAAGAACCAAAATTGATAAAATAACAAATAACAGCAACAAGTAAATAAAAACCCTGGCCGGGTGCAGTGGCTCATGCCTGTAATCCCATCACTTTGGGTGTCTGAGGTGGGAAGATCGCTTGAGTCCAGGAGTTTGAGGCCAGCCTGGGAAGCATAGCAAAACTCTGTCACTACAAAAAAACCAAAAAATTAGCTTGGTGGGGTGACACGTGCCTGTTCCCATCTACTCGGGAGGCTCAGGTGGGAGGATCACCAGAATCCAGGCAGTCAAGGTTGCAATGAGCCACAGTCTGGGAGACAGAGTGAGACTCTGACTCAAATAAATAAATAAGTAAAAAAATAAATAAATAACATAACATAATCAAACCCTGACAATGCTTCCCTCTCCACTACCCTTTTGTGCTTAAGGTATGTGTAGGTAAGTACTCTGCTGAGATGTCAGAGTTCTGCTCTGCAAAGCAAGAGAGAAATTACTTTGCTCTGAAATAGTTTCCAAGTCATAACTAGACCATGAGTGAAAACACTATGCTCCCAGGAAAAATGCAACTTTAATGAGCAGCTCTCTCAAGGGTAAGTGATGGCAAAAGTTACAAAAGGCTACCCATTGGATGGAATAACTTCGTGTTCCCCAGTACAACATCCTAGATTATCTATCACATACAGCAAGTTTTTTGGTTGTTTTTCTTTAAGTCAGAGTCTCACTGTCGCCCAGGCTTGAGTGAAGTGGCACGCTCATGGCCACCACAGCCTCAACCTGCTGGGTTCAGGCAATCCTTTTGGACTTGGCCTTCCAAATAGCTGGAACCACAGGCATGCACCACCATGGCCAGTTAATTTTTCGACTTATTGTAGAGATGAGGTCTCACCAAGTTACCCATAATGGTCTCAAACCCCTGGGCTCCAGCAATTCTCTTGCCTTGCCCTCCCAAAGTGCTGGGATTACAGGCGTGAGCCACCATGCCTGGCCAGCAATTTAAGTTTTATCATAGGTGATGCTAAGATGCATTGTCTGAAAATAAGTAGCTGAAATATTTAGCTGCTTCTAATGCCAGTGCAACAATTCTGGTATTTTGCCACTGGGGGAGCAAGTAGGACCAATCCCAATTCATCAATAGATGAATAAGTAACTACATAAATCAAGTTATTTACATGGAGGCTCAGTGGAAGAAATAATAATGTCTTTATTGAGTAGACTGTCTATGTGACTAAAACATCCAGGCAGAATATTTGCTGAAGCTTGACCAGATGTTTGGGTTACTGAAAACCAAGTCTACAGTCTGTGTCTCCGAATACAGCACTTAAGTACCTCATGGCTGGTGGTGGAGTTCTCTTTTGCTGATGCTATTTATCTGCTTGTTAATGCAGAGCTGATGAAAGACTCAACTTCAGAGTAAAGCAAAATCCCAGAATTTTCTGAAGATGGAGGAATAAAGTAAATATGACTCTTGAGTTACGAAATGAAGGCTCTGAAGGTGATGACTCCTCAAGTGAGGGGTTTGGTATAAACTAGGGGGTAGCAACGACAAGTGTTCGGTTTTCACTAAAAGGCAAATTGCTCATTTCCAGTTGCTAAATGTATTTAACTTTAACCAATTTAGACTCAAACCTAGGATCAACAGAGACAAGCAGGGTAAAAAAGTTCCCACCACACTCACCAGGAGAGAGAGTCACGTCTAGCCGAACGCTCTTCCACTGCAACAAGCTAGAGCCATTGTAGTGCACAGCTCGGCCATTGCTATGAAACATACAAAGAAAGGAGATCAAAGGCAAAACTCACCAGCCAACACAGAGGCAGGTAAGCAGCAAACAGGGGTCAGCAGATTGAGGGTAATTAGAAATCATAAGAGCTACTCTCTCCTGAAACATGAATATATTTCCAACTGGTATATTCCAAATATTGAGATTATTATGGTATAACTTTAGCATTAAGATATTCACACCAGTATTTCATTCATAGATAAAGAAAGATAAAGACAAAGACAGCTTTTTTATCACAGGACAACTGGGAGTGAATCTTGCTAATATGCACTGTAAATCTCCAGAAAGAGAAATAACACACTCCTTTCCCCATACATTTGAAGACAGAATTCTATTTTGGCTTCTTGTACTCCTAAAACACCTTGTGAGAAGCTACTGTTCTCTGGAATGTTGACCTAAATTTTTTTGTTAATAAAAGCAATAGTAGCCACTCACTTATGGAAAAGACAAGTGCCCACTGGGTTAGTCCAAGCCCCATCTCGTTTCTCTGCTTCTGTAGCGAAGCCAAAGGAAACTATCGGTCCGGTGTCGTCATCAGTATCTCCATAGGAAACAATTTCAATTTCCCAGTAAAAAGACGGGGCCTGAAGAGACACCAGAAGAGGGTGACAATCAGAGCACGCAGCCTGGGCCCTAGAACCTGCTTTTTCATTCACATTTGCAGGAAAGCAGCAGAAGACAGTGTCATGTGATGTCTCACCTGAATGGGCAGTGGTGATGTAGCATAGATAAAGGTGCCCCGGGGCAGACCCCCCCCAGCACTGGGGTCAGCCAGGAAGGTGACCGAGGTGAGGTGAGAGGAGAACATGCAGGCTCGAACCGGCGGGAACACTCGCGAGGGGCTCCAGGTGATCTCTTTGGGCTACATGAGGGGAAACCCACATTCAGTAGAATTGCAAACACCAATACCTTCACTATCTCAAAGAAGAAAAACACATCGTATCTGATGGTACTAAAATATAGGCATATATATCTCTCTCTCTCAAAAACATCTTTCTTAAAGGAAACTTTTCTTTATTAAAAGAAAAAGGCAGTACCTTTTCCTACGCCCAGTCCTGTTCCCCCCTAATATTCACTCTTTTAACTGTGTATATGTATGTTTGCTTTTTTTTTTTTTTTTTTGAGACAGGGTCTCACTCTGTGGTTGAGGCTGGAACGCAGTGGTATGATTTTGGCTCACTGCAGTCTCCACCTCCTGGGCTCAAGTGAGCTGGGACTACAGGCGTGCACCACCATGCCCAGCTAATTTTTCCTTTAATTTCTTTTTTTTAATTTTTGAGTGGTAGTCTCACTCTGTCATCCAGGCTGGAGGGCAGTGGCACGCTCCCAGCCACCGCGGCCTCAACTTGCCAGGCTCAGGTGATCCTTCCACCTCAATCTTCCAAGTAGCTGGAACAACGGGCACGTGCCACCATGCCCTGCTAATTTTTTGATTTATTGTAGAGATGAGGTCTTGCCAAGTTGCCCAGGCTGGTCTTGAACCCACAGGCTCAGGCAATCCTCTCACCTCGGCCTCCCAAAGTGCAAGGATTATAGGCATGAGCCACCGCGCTCGGCCTTCCTTTAATTTTTATAGAGACAAGATCTCAATATGTTGCTCAGTCTGGTCTTGAGCTTCTTGGCTTTAGTGAGCCTCCCACTTCGGCCTCTCAGAGAGCTAGGATTATAGGCATGACCCATTTTGCCTGGCCTCTTTTAATTACTAATCCTGATACCGACCTCTATATTTCTTTTTCTCACACTGATGCTATTTTTACTATCCCTTTAAGATATTATTTATCTTCCAAAACAACAAGCAAGGAATGTATTTATTCACTTATTCTTTTGAGACAGGGTCTCGCTCTGTTGCCCAGAGAGTGCAGTGGTATGTTTCTGGCTCACCGCAGTCTCCACCTCGTGGGCTCAAGTGATCCTTCTACCTTAGCCTCCTGAGTAGCTGGGAATATAGGTGTGTGCCCCATGCCCAGCTAATTTTTATATTTTTTGTAGAGACAAATTCTTGCTATGTTGCCTACATTGGTCTCAAACTCTTGGGCTCAATCAATCTTACTGCCTTGGTCTCCCAAAATGCTGGGATTATGGGGGCATGAGCTACTGCACTGGCCTGAATTTTTACATACGCTCCCTCCTTACAGGTGTGTACACACATACACTGCGCTCCATGCTCTCATAGTCTTCAAGTAGTTACAAAACAGAGTTTAATTCAATCTGTAACCAGAAGTTATATTCCTATGACTTAATATTCAACTCAAAGCTAAGCAGAGGTACCATGGTGACTTTTTTTCCACTTTCATAATTTTTAATCAATCTAATCATAAAAATCTCAAGCTTCTCTATCAGACAAAAACATATCTTTTTAACCCATCAATTTCATTGCATCCTAAAGAAAAAACTAAAAGGTACATGCAAAAATTCATTTCTGAGGGCATGCATCAGATCACCATAATGGTGAAAGCTGAAGATAACTTAGACAATGAAAGCCTGAGTGAATAAAGGAAGGTACAGTGTTCTGGGATATTAAGTTGCTACTGGTTGACACAGAAAGGGATTCACCACCTACTGAGGGGAAAAGTTGGATAGAAAACAGTATCAAGCCGGGCTCAGTGGCTCAGCCCGTAATCCCACACTTTGGGAGGCTGAGGTGAATGGATTGCCTGAGCCCGCAGGTTTGAGACCCGCCTATGCAACTTGGCGAGACCTCATCTCTACAATAAATCAAAAACTAGCCAGGCGTTGTAGTGCGCGCCTGTAGTTCCAGCTACTTGGAAGGCTGAGGAGGAAGGATCGCCGGAGCCCAGCAGGTCGGGGCTGTGGTGGCAGGGAGCGGCCACTGCACTCCAGTCTGGGTGACAGAGTGAGACTCCAACTCAAAAAAAAAAAAAAAAGAAAATAGTATCAACAGTAGAAATCTATTTTTGTGCAAAAAATTATAATATGTATGAATGCATTATAATTATTATATAATTATATATTTATATACATAGTTATATGATAATTATAATTATAATCAATGTGTTGACAATGGCAATTGGAGATGAGATTTCAGATGTAATTTTTTTCTTTTATATATTTTTACTTCTAAAAAATAATTTTAAACCTATAGAAAAACTGCAAGAATACAGCAAGTCTTGTATATGCTTACCTAGATACACATAACATATAATTCAACCATTTAAAGTATATAAATCAATGGTCTTTGGTCTATTCAGAGTTGTGCAGCCATCACCATGACCTAATTTTAGAATATTTTTGCCCCCATTGAAAGAAACCCTGTACCCATTGGCAGTCAATCCCCATCTCTCTTTCCCTTGACTTTCTGCTCTCAGCCCCTGGCAATCTCTAATCTATTTTCTGTGTCTATGGATTTAGGAATGGGATCTCACTATGCTGCCCAGGTTATATATTATATTTTATTTATTCAGTCATCAGTTGATGGACAGTTGCACTATTTTCACTTTTTGGCTATCATGAATAACGCTGCTAAGAACATTCACAGATACACCAAGTTTTAACACTGTTTCACTTTTTTTTTTTTTTTTTTTGAGTTGGAGTCTCACTCTGTCGCCCAGACTGGAGTGCAATGGCCGCTCCCGGCCACCGCAACCTCGACCTGCTGGGCTCCGGCGATCCTTCCACCTCAGCCTTCCAAGTAGCCGGAATTACAGGCATGCACTACCACGCCCAGCTGATTTTTGGATTTATTATGGAGATGAGGTCTCGCTGCCCAGGCGGGTCTCTAACCTGCGGGCTCAGGCAATCCACTCACCTCAGCCTCCCAAAGGCGCAGGATTACAGGTTGAGCCACTGAGCCCGGCCTCACTTTTGTATTTTAATTACTCTTTCATTCTCTCTATATACATACAGTACTTATTATAAAATGGACTGTAGATCTAAAAATTGTTTAAAACTTTCTTTTTGTTATTGATAACACATAGAAACTATACATTATTAAGTTCTGCTTTCTTGCTATAATTTTTCAATATTCAGAATGTCAGCTCAATCTGCTTTGACATTCAAAGATGATAGGGTATGTCATTGCAAAAAGCACACCTCCAAATGGCTCTGCAAACATTCTAAATGCCATTAACTTGCTAATGGCACTCCTCAGTGACATGTATGGCAGGAAGGGTGAAGCTGCAGGAGCTCACCTGTCTCCGGTCAGCTTGCAGGGGAGGCGGTGGGGGCCGAGCACAGTCCCGGTAGAGCATCCTCAGGCGTTCACACTGCACCTCCACAACTGCAAGTCGCTCTCCTGCAGATGTATACATTGAATCTGTGAAAATAACTCCCACAACCTCCAAGAGCATGCTGACTCTTTCAGAGTAGCGTCAAAATAATACAATCCATGTCTAGTGATCATTCAAATTTTTGCAAAAGAACAAATACCCTGAGACATCTTTGACTTCTACACATACTCAGTAGCACAACAATGTGTGCTCTGGAGTTAGACTGCCTGGATTCACAACCTGGCTCGAATGCTTGGTATGTACCATCTTATTTTCTTTTTCTTCTTTTTTTTTTTCTTTTTTCTGAGTCTGGGTCCTGCTCTGTCACCCAGGCTGAAGTACAGTGGCATGATCACGCTCACCACAGCCTCGATTTCCTGGGTTCAGGCGATCCTCCCACCTCAGCCTCCTGAGTAGATGGGTCTATAGGAGCATGCCACCATGCCTGGCTAATTTTTAAATTTTTTTGTAGAGACGAGGTCTCATTATGTTGCTATGGCTGGTCTCGAACTACTGGGTTCAAGCAGTCTTCCTGCCTTGGCCTCTCAAAGTGCTGGGATTACAGATGTGAGCCACTGTACCTGGTCTACCATCTTACTTTCAATACAGGGTTAACAACAGTAACTGTGTCTCATGGGGTTGGTGTGAAGATGAGATGAAATAACTTAAGTATAGCCCTTAGCTAAGCTCTGGCACAGGGCACTCAATAAATGAGAGCTGTTATTCTTATCTAATACATTAAGGCTATTTTTCTTATAATCCAAATTGATTTTTAAAAATCTAATATGTATTGAGCACCTCCTATGAGCAAAGCTCACTGGTAGATGTTGGAGAATACAAAGATGTGAGCCAAAGCCCCTACTCTGGGAGGGAAGGTAAGAGATGTACACACATATATATACCATAAAGAGGATAAAAGGACAATACAAGGCTGTAGTGTGTGATTATGTGATATAAGACACAAACAAGTAAAGATGACTCAATTCTAATATTTAGAAAGGTTTAATAAAAACATCATTATGTTAGATCTAAGAAAAGACAGAATTTCAATAAACAGAGAAGGAAGGGAAATCTGGGTGGCTTTGCACTATGAGAAAGGGTCTAGGATAGTCAAGTGCAAGAAGTATTAGAAATTTTTCACATGATACATAAAAACTAACTCAAAATGGTTGGTTCAAAGACCTAATGAAACCTGTAGCTAAAACTATAAAACTCTTAGAAGAAAATACAGGTGTAAAAGATCTTCGATTAGACAATGGTTTCTTAGATATGACACCAAAGTATAAGCAATGAAAGAAAATTAGGTATACTGGGCTTCATTAAAATAAAAAACTTGTGTTTCAAAGGATACTACACCAAGAAAGTAAAAAAAAAAAAACTCATAGACTGGAATAAAAGATTTGCATATAATATTTGATAAGGGACTAGTATACCTGGAATATATAAAGAACTCAACAATTAAAAAACAAAAAACAGACCCGCCTGGGCAACTTGGCGAGACCTCATCTCTACAATAAATCAAAAATTAGCTGGGCGTGGTAGCACGCGCCTGTAGTTTCAGCTACTTGGAAGGCTGAGGCGGAAGGATTGCCGGAGCCCAGCAAGTCGAGGCTGCGGTGGCCGGGAGTGGCCACTGCACTCCAGTCTGGGCGACAGAGTGAGACTTCAACTCAAATAAATAAATAAATAAAACAAAACAAAGGAAAAAACCGAAAAAAAAGGACACAGGCAAGAAAAAAAAATCCTCAACAATAAAATGACAAATCATACAATTAAAAAATGGATAAAGAGGCTGGGCATGCTAGCTCGTGTCTATAATCCCAAGACTTTGAGAGGCTGAGGCAAGAGGATCACTTGAGGCCAGCAGTTTGAGACCAGCCTGGGCAACATAGTGAGACCTTGTCTCTACAAAAAAAATTTTTTAAATTGGCAGGGCATGGTGGCACACACCTGTAGTTCCAGTTACTTAGGAGGCTGAGGCAGAATGATCACTTGAGCCCAGGAGGTCAAGGCTATAGTGAGCCAAGATTGTGCCACAGCACTCCAGCCTGGGCAACTGACTGAGACCCTGTCTCAAAAAACAAAACACAAAACAAGGGGTTTGAATAGACATTTCTCCAAAGAAGATATGCAAATGGCCAATAAGTATGAGAAAAGATGCTCAACATCATTTGTCATTAAGAAAATGCAAATTAAAACCATAATAAGATGCCACTTCACACCCTGTAGGATGACTATAATCTAAATGATGAACAATACCAGTGTTGCCAAGAATGTGGAGTAACTGGGACCCTTATTCATGATGGATGGGAATGTAAAATGATTCAGTCACTTTGGGAAACAGTGTCTCAAAAAATGAAAGCAATTCCTCAAAAGTTAAATGTAGAGTTACCATATGAGACAGGAATTCCACTCCTAGGTCTAGTTGCTAGAGAACTGATAACAAAATCCAACATTACATATGAATGTTTATAGCAGCATTATTCATAATAGCCCAAAAGTAGAAATAATACAAATATTCATAAATTGATCAATGGATGAATAAAATGTGATATACCCATACAATGGAGTGGTACTGAGCCAGAGAAAAGAATGAGGTACTGATATGTGTTATAACATGAATGAACCTTGAAAACATGCTAAGTGAAAGAAGTCTGATGTAAAAAGTCACATATATCATGATCTCATTTATGTGAAATGCCCAGAACAGGCAAATCCATAGAGATAGGAAGTAGACTGGTGTGCCAGAGGCTGGAGGGAGGAGGTAATGGAGGATAATGGGGAGTCATTGCTTAATGCATACAGGTGTGTTTTTTTATATTGGGGGAGGATAGAAATGTTCTGGAATTAGATAGTGGTGATGGTTGTACAACTCTCTGAATATATTAAACCCCAATTAATTGTACACTTTAATGAGGTAAATTGTACATGGTATGTGAATTACACCTAAAAAAACCAAACAGTGTCTTAGGAGGACTACGATGTAGTCTAGCAAAAGTAATGCACAGGATTTGTGTAAGATAGTGGTGAAAGATTTATTTACTTATAGCATAGCTATAGACACCAAAGAGGGAACCTGCAGACACATAAGATACAGTCCCATGAAATGTACTGGAAATAGATAAGAAATGAGGCAAAGATAAAACATAGTCAAAGAGGAGCCAGAAGTGAGTCCACGTCATGATGTGGGTGGCCAGGTTCTTTATTTATACTTGGGGTCATAAGTTTGGATTTGTGCTTCCCAGTGGTCAAATCAAAGAAGGAAATTGGTCAGTAACAGGATTTATCAAGTCCATTAAAGTAAACTAGTCATAAGGAGCCCAATTATTTTTTGTTAAAATAACTTAAAAAATTACTCTAGGTGATCCCATACACAAAATACTGGATGATACTATGAATAACATCTGCAACAATGTTTTTATAATCAACCAGTAACAAATTTCATGGTGATATTTCATATACATATATATATTTTTGGTTGTTGTTGTTTTGTTTTGGTTTTGGTTTTTTTTGAGTTGGAGTCTCACTCTGTCTCCCAAACTGAAGTTTTTTGTTGTTGTTGTTGTTGTTTTTTAAGTCAGAGTCTCACTCTGTCGCCCAGGCTGGATTGCAGTGGCACAGTCATGGCCACTGCAGCCTCAACCTGCTGGGTTCAGACGATCCTTCTGCCTTAGCCTTCCAGGTAGCTGGAACTACAGGCATGTGCCACCATGCCCAGCTAATTTTTTGATTTACTGTAGAGTTGAGGTCTCGCCAAGTTGCCCAGGCTAGTCTTGAACCCATAGGCTCAGGCAATCCTCTTACCTCAGACTCCCAAAGTGCTGGAATTATAGGCGTGAGCCACCACGCCGGGCTCATGGTGATACTTCAATGCAGAGAAATGAAATTATACAAAATAATAAGGTAAAAGCAATTCTTAGGGGGGGGGAAGAAAGAGAACAGGAGACTATTTGATAGTGTTAAGTCATGTTTGCCGTGAGGTGGGCTTACATAAGAGATTTTATAGTATGTAATGTGAGACTAAAATGTTCCTATACTTCAAATTCAAGAAAGAAAAGACTGATTGTTTTTGGCCATAGTAACTACCAGAACTGGGCTGTAAACTCATCCCTATGTATGAATGACAACTTTGCATCAGTAACTATGCTTAGAAAAGTCAGCCACTCTGTGACAGTTCTGTGCTTCTGATAATCAGGCACTCACACTATGGTCTCAAGAAGATAATAGTGACAACAATGTGAAAAGAGAGAGCATAAGAAGAAAAAGTTGATAAAAAGTACCTGCCTTGATGGTGTCTTTCACTGAGGTAGAAACAGATGGGTTAAAAAAAAAAAAGGAAAAAGTAAATCCTTAAGGAGTTGGTAGTGAAAGTAGGCAGGAAAGAGACATTTCGAAAGAATTTAAAAGGAAGAATGGAATATGGTAAGCGACTGGCTGTGAAGGGATGAGGAGAAGGCATCATATTTGACTCAGTATCTAAGCATCAAAAACTAGCCTGAGTATCATTAACTAAGCTGGGGAAGTCAGGAAGAAGAATGTATTCCAGAGTATTTGGGTTTTAAGAGAGGTTGGGGAGGGGGCTACTTTTAGAGAGGGCCTGTATCTCAAGAGAAATGGTCACCTCAGAAGCCATGAAAGCTCCAGAGAAGGGCAGGTAAATACAGAAGGCAGCCGGGCTCGGTGGCTCAGCCTGTAATCCCGCGCCTTTGGGAGGCTGAGGTGAGTGAATTGCCTAACCCGCAGGTTCAAGACCCGCCTGGGCAGCGAGACCTCATCTCTACAATAAATCAAAAAAAATCAGCTGGGCGTGTAGCGCATGCCTGTAATTCTGGCTACTTGGAAGGCTGAGGTGGAAGGATCGCTGGAGCC
>NW_007248349.1:464510-485478 GCF_000164805.1 Carlito syrichta
CCCCCCCCCAAAAAAAAAATACAGAAGGCAATCAGGGCAAAACTGGGAGCCCTGTTTCTTCCAGTAAGGTCTGCTGGCCCCTGCATCATACTGCCTGGGCCCACCCTGGACTTACAATTATGACTTTTTGGTGGAGTTTGGGAAGCATTTTAACCATATTTGCCAGGGGTTCTTAGAAACTTACAAAGTTGGAGAACATCTGGTTCAGAGAATACATACATTAGGAAGCTGGGAGAAGAGAAAATAGTCAAAACTGGGAGACTGTAGCATCTGCAAAGTGTAAAATAATATTGAGAACCTTTTTGGTTTCTATGTGCCTTTTCTTCAGGTTCAAAAATCTGCTTCCAATGCTACTGCAACCAAGGGATCAGTTACCTTCTTGGGAATGTTTCTTCAAGGGCTAAGCTCTGTCATGTTATCTTCCTAGACCAAATGGAATTAGGTACTCTCCTCTTTAGAGAGAGAAGCTATAAAATTTAGATATGAGTGAGGTAATATTACAATGGCCAGGTCTGCTACTTAATTCACTTAGAAATGAAGTAAAATAATAGAAGAAATTGATTTAAATTATATTTTAAAATTTGAGTATCAATCTATTATTGCTTATAAGTATGATGACATTTTCATATATGAAATTTAAAAATTTAATATATTAAAAAAAATCACATAACTCTCTTTCCTCTGTCTAGCCCCTTCTCCTTGTATCTTGTTTATTAAGCAGCTTTTCTCCTGAGCATAGTGAGGCCTCCCTGTAGGCCACAAGACTCTACCACTGTGTTGCAAAGTGACCCAGAATAAGGGGTTTTTCTTTAATTTTTATGGGGAAATAACTCTAGAGTCAGCAAACTTGTATATTTACTTTAAGACTCAGAACTATTTCTGGTAACCCAATAAATGAGTTATTAGGGATTCTTAAACTTGACATAGGACACATAGGACACTCTTTCAGAATATAAATCAATGTGTAGAAGCTCATGATCGCTTTTGTGGTAGCAAATAAGCACTTCTCACACTCTTTTCAATTCTTTGTTATCACAGAGTTTTCTACTAGGAAAAATAGGCTTGGTAGGCTATGATCAAAGCCATTTGAGACTACAGCTCTAAATTATTACAAATCCTAACTTGTACATTAAGTACCAATATATGTTTCACACATCAAGACCTCTTCATAATACATATCAAAAAGGATACCCACAAACAGTCCCATAGAAAAGCAAGTTAAATGCCTGCTACAATCAGTCAAAATATGTCTTAGAAAGCAATCTAAGTTGAAAATATGAAAAATCAGAGGCAGCGAACTAAGGACCTACCAAATGTACAAAACTAAATGATGGGCAAAAAATTAGTCACATGTAATTTCACTGTAGAAGTCCAGCCAATTCCTTTTCCCCTGTTCTTTATTCTTAAAATCTCTCTGAGGTTCATTAATGGTTACTGGATCTTCTAGCTGGATATTCTTCTGAATCCAAGACACTACCCTTATCAGAATAAAGAGATTTGGAAAGTAAAAGTAGATATAGGAGACCTTTTTGTTTTGAGTCAGAGACTCACTCTGGTGCCCAGGTTGGAGTGCAGTGGCACGCTCACGGCCACCACAGCCTCAACTTGCTGGGCTCAGGCGATACTTCCGCCTTACCCTTCCAAGTAGACAGAACTACAGGTGCATGCTACCACACCTAGCTTATTTATTTGTTTGTTTGTTTGTTTGTTTGTTTGATTTATTGTAGAGACAAGGTCTCACCAAATTGCCCAGGCTGGTCTCGAACCCGCGGGTTCAGGCAATCCACTCACTTCGGCCTCCCAAAGCCCTGGGATTATAGGCTGAGCCACTGAGCCCGGCCTAAGAGTCCTTATTTTTTAGAGATACATACTCAAATATTTACAAATAAAATAAAATCTAGGATTAAAACTAATCCAGAAGGGTGTACACAGATAAAATAGGATCAGCTATGAGTTGACAACTGTTGGAACTGCATAGTCAAGACATGAGGGCTCCTTAGATTCATTTCCCAATTGTATTTTTTTGAATTTTTCCATAAACAAGTATGTGCATGCGCACATGTGCATGCACACACACACTCACACAAGGATGAATGTTAGTGCAGACTTTTGACTTTGAATTCTAGCGTAGCCAATGACAATAATCAGAATGTATATTCCAGTCCTAAGGACAGCTCATAAATAGTTCTGATAGAGAAATAAAGGCAACAAATTAATAAGAATAAAGAAAACACTCTGACATGGTCCTAAAGCTAAATTTCAAAATGCTGATTTCCTAACTAGTATAGACTTAAAGCTTCTTATTTACATTTCTAGATCTAGAATGAAAGTGAGGTGAGATAGGTGTCTTTAGCGCTCAGATGTTTGACATATGGTATGAGAACAGTTACAACAGGCCATTATCAAATTGCAAATGTGCTGACAAAACGCAATAAAATAGAGTGGTAAGGAAAGTAGAGGTACTTACCAGCACTACACTCCTGGGCTACTAGGTTAAGAACTTCAACAGCTGCTGGACATTGCTGTATGAATTCTTCACAAAATAAGCTGTCTTCTAAAAGCTGGGCCATGACCAGGCATGCTCTTAATGTTAAAAGATTTACAATATTTCAAAGTCATCAATGTTCATTCTCTAAAAAGTCAACTGTGAAAAATATTTCAATCAATTGTGTCCCCCAATTTACAGCAAGGTTCAAACTCCCCATTCCTTTTGCTTTTTTTCTGAGCTGGATTGTCTTAAAAATATATAAGGAATTTCTGTTTCCCCACACAGTAACTGCTGACACTGCATAGAAAATCAGAGTAGGGAAAAATGGTTGTCACCTCCACTAAATGAAGACACAAAAAGCCAGGTGAAAAGTCAGCCCTGTCACTTAAAAGCTTAGACTGTGATCTATGGGCAATTTTAGAACTCTGGAAGCAAGAGGGATCCAAAAGCTGGGAAAGTCTGCATGATGATCTCTCTCAGCCAATTCAACATGCAGACTAGAGCTTTCTGAGAAGTTCCATTTTCAAAAGAGAAACTTGTTGCTGCTGTTTAATGATAAATAAATGTATGTGTTTTTTTTTTTCTTTCTGACACTAACACCTGTGCACATGCCCTAGTTTTCCCATCATCAGTTTGGAAGGTGATAGACCAGATACATATCAATGTGGCCTGAACCATTTAAAAAGGTGGTAGAATTATTCCTGTGACAAAACAAAGTTCTCTGACCAAGGTAAATCGGTGAAGTCTTATGTACATGGAACATCACATTTCAATTGCTTATTTTTCTTAGGTGAACAGCTAATCTTTATTTTGAAGTGTAGAAACTGGGAAATGCAACAAACTATGGTAAACACAGTGCAAGAGAATGATTTCTGTTGCTCAGCTTGGCTTGAGTTTTAAACTGTGGACCCACTAAGCCAGAGGGGGAAGCAGCCCATCAAGGACCCCTGCTGGTGCTGGCCTGCACCACCTCAGCACATCAGGCAATCTGGGGACGGTGCTCACCTTGTCCTTATTTCAGCCAGGAGCCGAACGACTGCCATCACAGGAGCTGACCCATCTCCTGTTGCAGGAAGTGAGGTGTGAATAGAGAGACTTCCCTCCTGAGGAAGCAACATGGACTGGACTGCCTGTACTACCTTCTCAGTAATGGACAGTTTATGAAGAGGCAATGCCTGATGGCGGTGGGGGGCATGGCAGAAAGTTAAATTCAAGTAGTTAGTTTATAGGAAATGAGGGTGTTATTATTATCTGGAGTTAATTCTCAATTTTCAGTTAAAAAATAAAATCATCACACAAAGTTACAAACCATATCAAAACAATTAAAAATACACTGGAATATTGCTAGCCAACAAAGAAATAAATTTGGTCATCTAGATGAAAATTTTCACACAAATATTACTATTAAATAATTATAACCAACACATAAATATACATTGCAAGTAATATGGAAGATAATCAAGTTATTTGAGCATCTGTACTATGCATGTGCGTTTTATTTTATGTTATTTTTAGAGTTGGGTTCTCACTCTGTTGCTCAGGTTAGAGTGCAGTGGCATGATCACAGCTCACTGCAGCCTCGACCTCCTGGGCTTAAGCAATTCTGCGATCTCAGCCTCCCAAGTAGCTGGGACTACAGGCATACACCACCACACCTGGCTAATTTTTACATGTTTTTTTTTTTTTAGAGATGAGGTCTCACTATGTTGCCTGGGCTGGTCTTAAACTCCTACGCTCAAGCAGTCCTCTCACCTCGGCCTCCCAAAATGCTGGGATTACAGGCATGTGCCACCATGCCCAGACTGCATATGCATATTACTTGTTACAGTACAGTTACCATTTGCAGTGATATTTTATGAAGCATTTAAAAATCACCTTACCTCTGATCTTGGAACACAAAGTCTAGACAATGGAATAGTCAGTGTGTCTGACGCTTGCGAAGTCTTTCTACAGTCTATGGGTGGGAATCTGACTGTAGCTATACCTTCCTGTTCATTGATAGAAGCCACCACTCCAATGCTTCCTGATATTCCTCTACCTAAAACCTGGAGACAGAGATGGATTAGCACTACTGTGGAAGCAGCTGTCTCATCAGACAAGAGGAAAGAGTAAATGTATAGCTATCATTATTGACACCATAGGGGGAGTATATTATAATGCAGATTCCAAGCCCTGGCATGAATTATAATAATATGTCCTAAAACCTAATGGAAAGGTGATCATAACATGCTATCATCTCAAAATTTCAGTTCTAAGATTGGTATTATGACACTACTAAACACAAGTATTGTAATTAATATTATATTAATATTGCGTTAATATTTGAATAATGTACAGCACGGTGTGGATTTGAATTCAAGAATTTTTCAGATTCTTCATTAAGCTTGAGGAAACAGGTTGGTTTTTTTTTTTTTTGCAACTGGATAGATGATACTTGTGTTACAGATATCAATTAATCAATGGCTGTTTATACACAGGAGAAGCAATGACCTGGGGAAAACAGTGGCTGGTTACCTGAACTTCAGATCCTATCTTGATTGTCTCTTTGAAGCCTCCAAGTGCACACAGTGCGGCAACAGCCTGGCGTGCAATTCTCTGAAGTTTGGCAAGTTTCCTTCCACTGCTGCTGCCGTTTTCCAAAATGCTTTCTGCATATTTCCCCAATTGCGGAATGTACATCAGAGCCCGAGACAGAACCTAAATATAAGAAGCAGCCCATGCACTGGGAGTTAAAGCTTTGGTTGTTCTGATGCCACGGATAATGAAGTGTCTACAATAGTGCTGGGCCCCAAGTATTGAAGGAACTCTGGACATGGGAGGAACCAAAAACCTATCAGGTATGGTCAATGACATTTGTCCATATTTGTCTATGCAGTTGGACAAAAATGGAAATATATAACTAAAAAAACCTCTAAAATAAAACAAGTCATTTATCTGAAGGAAAGCCATCCCAGCATACTGGCTACTTGTCAACACTCAATTACCTTCAGGACATGTTATAGGGGGTTCACCTGAAAAGTGACTGTGGAATTGATTACAGATCTCTAGTTTCAGGCAACTGGACTACTGTGTCTACTGAAGACTGACTTACTGATGGGGCATTTAGGCAGTGTAAATCACGCAGAGGCCCCCTTGGACATAGTGAGTACACTTACCAAATCCAATAACCAGGCTGCGTGATCTCCTAATGTCAGTACCAATCTAACATAAGAAGAAACAAGGACTGTCATTCTTTCCCTGAGAATTCTGTCCTGTCTGCTACAAAATTAGAACCAGGAGTGATGGAAGATGTAGGTTAACAGAGTGGAAACTAGTAAATCAAAACCAATTCCAGGGAAAAAATGGTTAACAGGTCTATCTGATGAATTTGGGAAATTTCTCTTGACAAAAATGTTCCTTGCAGGGCATGATTCTAATTCTAATTAGCTTCCTTCTTATTTCCTCAGCTAAGTAGCAACACCGTACTAACCTTTTCTGCTGTTGTGGTCCATATTTGAGCAGCATTTGATTCGGGGGCCATTAGCAAGCTATGTAGCAAGGCGATCACTTCTGCAGCCATGCTGTTTGCCACGTGCCCACTGATGAAGGGTCGGACTGGATCAGTCCTGCAAGTGTCAGTGAGAAAAGTGTCAATGCCCAGTGACAGTGAAAAGTGCAGAAAAGTGGCTCTCAGGGTTAGCATCAGAGGGAACATTTTCTATTTTTACAAGAAAAACTGGATTTCCTTGACTGGGAAAATGGGAAGCTACATTATAAAGAATAAATAACTTCTGTCCTATTCTTTCATGGTATCTGATGAATCCTCTCAAATAGACCTCAGTCATGAGGATCGAGGAAACACCATATTACAGCTACTCCTGAATTGCAAACACAAAACACCTTGCAACATCTTCCCAGAAGCAACACTTAGCTGCCCCTTCTACCCTTAGAAAGAAGTTGATGCATTCAACTGGGGTGATGGAGATGTACTATTTGCAAGTAATAAAGGTAGCAAGATCAACATCTACTAATATTACTCAAAAACATCCTACAGCCATAAATGTCCTCTCAGCCAGGAGCACCTCCCTATTTTTCCATGACAACCTCAGACCTCTCCGGATGGTCATTACTCTCTGATGTACTCCCAGACTCTACTTTAAGAGCAATTACTACAACAGATGGGTCTGCTTAGCCCCCACTCCTGATTTCCCGCAGGTCAAGGGGTGGTAGAAAATGAAAACCCTAAAAACAAACCCATTACAAAGGAAATATGAGATGAGTGTGGACTGGTTTCACCTGTGGGAGTTTTACCTTGCAAGTTCAGAGTTCCTCTCTCGGCAAATGGAGGTTTGGGCAGTTTTCTTTTTGTCACCTGTGGATAATCCACTCACAGTCTCTGGGTTGACGGATTCCACAGGTGGCCCAACACTGACAATGAGGCCCGACTGTGCCCACTTAGTTGCTTTCCGAAGGGCAGCTGCAGCCTCTTCTGTAATCACTTCGCAACAGCCACCCTGGGGGTCAGTTTGGAGACAATTAGAATATTCATTTCACTCTTCCCAGCAATATACTTTTCAAATTTCTTTCCCTCCAATTATCAAACTAATTCAGCACACCCGCCCCCCCCCCTTTTATTTGAGTCAGGGTTTCACTCTGTCTCCCAGGCTGGAGTGCAATGGCACAATCACAGCTCACTGCAGCCTCAAAGTCCTGAGCTCAAGTGATCCTCCTGCCCTAGCCTCCCAGTAACCGGGACTATAGGTGTGTCCCACCACACCTGGCTAATTTTTTATTTTTTATTTTTTTGAAGAGATGAGTTCTTGCTATGTTGGCTAGGCTGGTCTCAAACTCCTGGGCTCAAGCAATCCTTCTTCCTTGGTCTCCCAAAGTGCTGGGATTACAGGCATGAGTCACTGCACACAGCCCAGGCTCATTTTTAAAAAAAATTCAAACATAAAATCTAGAGAGTTAAATTTCCATAAACATCACAGGCCCTCACCCAATCTGAGATAATTATTAGTTATCTAGTTAGTTATCATGTAAGTTCTGACATACATAATCCTGGGGTCCTATCACACACAGCTTTTCAATTTGCTTTTATCAATATTCAATATATCATGGACACTTTTCCATATTAGTATATATAGATCTACCTCATTATTTTTCATATTACACAGTATTTCATTATATGAATGTAACAATTTCTTTAACCAATCCCCTATCTATGGGCACATGGATTCCATTTTGTTTGTTTCTTAAACAAAACTGTGGAGAACGCACTGTCCTAACTCTACCTGCCTGACAGGTGAAAAATGATATGTCACTATTGTTTTTATTTCTTTCCTTTAATTGTGAGTCTGGGCATATTTTTATGTTTTTATGAGCTATTTGCCTGTAATTCTTATTATTTGTTATTCTCTTAGCAGCCTTTCACTTTTCAACTTCAAACTATTTCTAGGCTATAGAACTTTCTTAAAAGAGTTAAGAAAAAATTTCTAGGTAAAAATTAAAAGTTGTCGATTATATTTTAGCATTAATGACAAACCAATTTTACTAGTTCTCTTTAAAACCAGCTCCATTAAGCCACTGACTTTAATTTCTCACCCTGCCTCTTTGTAGAAACTTGAACTATCATTTTTTTCTGTTTTAAATTCCTCCTGGAAACCTACAGTATGGCAAACACTTTTCAATCATGGGTGTTATCGGAGGAGGTTTTCCCCTATGAGTTACCTTGGTCATGTCTCGATCCATCTTCACAACTTTCTCCATGTTGGCACCAGTACCAAGTCGGAAGGGCCGTCCTTCTGAGCTACTAAAAAAAGCAGGCAGAGAGAGGAGTAGACATTACAGGCACTGTCAAAGGTGGGCTGCACACCATGAAACCACTCAGCTACGATCAACCCCTCATTATACGCTAAAATTGACTTTTAAAATCCACAGTTAAAAAAAAAAACCACAGAAAGATGCTCAACCTTTCAAAAGGAAATGATTTATTATGCTTAATTATAGAACTTTAAGGGTCCAAAACAATTGCTGTTTTTAGAGTTGTAATGATATCTAAAAACTGTACATGAAAATGATGTACAAGTGAAATTGCTGAACAAAAATGACGATCTGAATCTAGAATAAAAGCAGAGCCTGGCCCACAAGAGGCATGCAGGACACTATCTAAATCCCCAAGTAAGGGAAACTTACAATAGCATAAATCTGGTACCTTGGGGTAAATGACTGGATCTTCCTTTCTTTTCCCTGACTCCTGAGATTGGCTCTCCAGAAAATCTTTCACCAAATTTGTACTATGATGTATTGCAAGGCCAGGAATATTTCTTGGAGATTTCTTCACCTAAGCTAAGACCCTGCTCGGTTAATGCTATTGTTCCATTAGTGCTTTTGGTTGCCATAATAGCAGACAAGAGATCCAATTATGAGGATGAAAACATCATCAGATCCTTTATTTGAAGAGAAGACTCTTCCATCTGAGCCATAAACACCTGTTCTGAATTCCCTTGTGCTATGTGGCAGACCTTCCCGTTGTCCTGGATCCCACTAATAAGGCCCCGTAGGTTTGTAATATTTAGACAATAATTATCTTTTTACTTCCTTCTTGAGTAAACATACCATTCATACTTCAATGAATTAAAGCTTTTTAAAAAAATGCCTTTCATTTCTCAGTCACACAATGTTATCCCGAAATTTACCAACAGCTGAAAGATGCCAATACCTGAAAACTAAATTGCATTATTCCTTCTCAAAGCCCAAGTCATACTGTAGCCTTCCCATAGATAATAATTCATTGTTAACATGGTTTTAGCTCTCTACTGAGTTTGGAGAGACAGTAGCCAGTTGTGGTTCAGGGCTTGGGTTCTGTGATCAGAGAGGCCTACATCTGTGATTCAGCGCTACCTCAGTTTCTTCATGTGTCACCACAGGGATCACAATTACAGTGTCTACCTGCTCAGGTTAAGAGAGCTGAGGCAGTCAATATATGTAAAGGGCTTACTTAGCACTGTGCCTGCGACATGGACAGTGTTTGATGACCTGTAACTATCACAATTATGTCAGTCACCTTAGTAATGGTTGGAGGACTTCATGGGATGACTGGTCTTCCCGCTTGTGGATGAATATAGAAAGCTTGCCATCCACTGCTTCACTCTCTTCTCCAGGATCTTTATCTCCTTTTAAGGAATTCTTGGGACTGGTTTTCGTCAACGTGGTGTCAGGCTCAGAAGCAGTTGGAGAAAGAACTGTCTGACATCCTTTAAGCAGAAAGCAAAGCCCATTCAGAAAAACAGCAGGGTTGTTTCAGCAGCTCTGCTATATGTGAAAAACTAAACTAGACTTGGTTTTGGAATCTTTCTCCCCTTCTGTCCCTTCTCTCTCTCTCTCTTTCATAACAGGAAGCAGAGGTGCAAGTGCCTAAAGAAGTGTGCATGGCAGTGCCATTCTCCTGTTCGGTGCTCCTCACCTGGAACCACATAATCTGCTAGCTTGGCCAAGAGTAAGGAGGCAATCTTGGAAGCTGGGTCACTGGGATCCTCCTGCTCACTGTTTAAGGAGGGGACGGAGTAGCTCCAAGGTGGGAGCTCCACATTTCCACAGTCTTCTACACTCATCAGTGGCAGCGCCGCCCGGCACAGCTGAAGAATAATAAGGACCAGCTTTGGAGATGGGCGTTGGTCAAGCAGCAGGGAGAGGAGTTTGGACACACAAGCTGGCTGGCTCAGGATGGCTTTACCTATGTGACTCCTGGAAGAAAAAGAAGAAAGGTAAACAACACTAGAAATGTTGATCTATAGACATTCAGAAGCAAGAGTTCCCCAAATGGAATAAACTGAAGAAATCAGATTTCATGAAGAAGACATGGATTTGCATTGTTTTGTTTTGAAAGAGGATTAAATTTTTTATAAATGGTTTATGAGACCAAACAAGGAATGTACTTAAAAAGAAAGATTTTTGAATATTTTCTCATCTCTGATGTTTACTTAATTGAGGTCCTATATTCAGAGTGATTCATGGAACACCAAGGCTTAGGAACCCAAACTAAGTCTTTCAGTTCTGTCATTTGCTCCTTCTTTTTTTGAGTTGGAGTCTCTGTCACCCAGGTTGGAGTGCAGTGGCATGCTCATGGCCACTGTAGCCTCGAGCTTCTGGGCTCAGGAGATACTTCTGCCTCAGCCTTCCTAGTAGCTAGAACTACAGGCTTATGTCACCACACCTGGCTAATTTTTCTTTATTTATTATAGAGACGAGATCTTTGCCAAGCTGGTCTCGAACCCCTGGGCTCAAGCAGTCCTCTTGCCTCGGCCTCCCAAAGTGTTAGAATTACAGGCGTGAGCCACTGAGCCCAGCATTTATTCTTTCTTAATGAGTGCTTCAAGGTCAAAGCTTGCTTATTCATTTTTATTTCATTTTATTTTATTTTTATTTTTTTGAGTTGGAGTCTCACTCTGTCGCCCAGACTGGAGTGCAGTGGCCACTCTGGCCACCACAGTCTCGACCTGCTGGGCTCTGGTGATCCTTCCGCCTCAGTCTTCCAAGTAGCTGGAACTACAGACATGTGCTACCATGCCCGGCTAATTTTTGATTGATTGTAGAGATGAGGTCTCACTAAGTTGCCCAGGCGGGTCTTGAATCCGAGGGCTCAGGCAATCCATTCACCTCAGTCTCCCAAGGCGTGGGATTACAGGCTGAGCTACCGAGCCTGGCTTCATTTTATTTTTTAAAATAGGGTTGGAGTTTCACTATGTTGCCTGGCTGATCCTGAACTCCTGGGCTCAAGCAATCCTCCTATCTTGGCCTCCCTAAGTGCTGGGATTATAGGTGTGAGCAACTTCAGCTGTACCACAGTGTTGTACAGACCTCGACCTTCTGGGATCTGCACAGCTGAACTTGTTATATTCCATAAGGAAGGCGTATAGAGTCCAACAGAAGCTGAAGGACACACAGTTGTATGTGGACAAGTTTTTATGGGCCTCATGGCTTCTACAGGAGCATATTAAACCACCACAGACTATTCTCATTTAAAGGCACAGTATGAGAAAGTGAGTTAATTACAGGCCCTGTCTTATTATTTTTTAATCTCACTATAATGAGGGTAAGATTTTTGGTTACTGAAAATAACTGCATCTACTTGAAAGGCTGGCAGCTGCTGCCAACAAGGTATTAAAGTAAATGATAACATATTATAACTATTCACCTAAACAATCTTTATCTTTAATTTTTCTTGAGCAGAATGTGTCAAAATGGCCTAGTAATTTAGATGTTTCAAAAGATAACCATCACCAAAAGGAATCACAATCATTCAAGAGGAAAGCTACTCCTCCCACAGCTCCAGGCTGGGTATTACATACCTTGAGAGATCATTGAGAAGACTAAGGACATCCTGGAGAGCATCGTTCCCAGCAGCCTGGTTGCCACAGCACTCAGTTGCTCGGGCAAGATGGTTAGTGAGAAGGCTGGACACCTGGCGGGCCAGACCTGAGTGCACAGCCTCTGTGGAGCCACCTTAAAGAAAGAAAAAGATCAGTGAAAATTCAAAGAAGCCATGTGGGTGTGGCCAGCCCTGCCCCTGACTAATTTTTCTTTATCTTGTTCAGTGTTTCACCAATCATCCAGTTGGCATCTCCTCAGTGGGTAATATATACACATAAAACAGATAACAGTTACTAAAGAAAATCATTCAATGTTGGGGGAGACATTACTCTAAATGAAAATAAAATATAATTGACCCATATGTAACAAAGGAACATACTTTGATTAACAGGAAAGAATCACTATTTTACTGGTGATGAAAACATGTGGGGTTTTCTTTTTTTTTGAATTGGAGTCTCACTCTGTCACCCAGGCTGGAGTGCAGTGGCATGAGCAGAGCCACTGTAGCCTTGACCTGCTGAGCTCAGGTGATCCTTCCGCCTCAGCCTTCCAAGTAATTGGAACTACAGGCACATGCCACCATGCCCATTTAATTTTTTGATTTATTATAGAGATGAGGTCTTGCCAAGTTGCCCAGGCTGGTCTTGAGCCCATGGACTCAGGCAAGCCCTTCCCCTCGGTCTCCCAAAGTGCATGAGCCACCGTGCCTGCACATGTTGATTTTTCAATACCTTCTTCTTCTCAAACACAATAATAGATTTTTCTGGATCCTTCCATATTCACATTCCAGAACCCTTCCACCCTAAGCATCCCTTGTAAAAGCCACAAAAAATCATTTATTTCATGAACTTCCCATGCTTTTGGGAGAGTCTAACAGCTGTTTGTTCTGCTTGAAAGTCCTCTTTGCCCTTCAAGGATAACTCACATGTCACCTTCTCTGGGAAGCTCTGCCTGATCCTTTGCACACAGCTGGTCTCTAGAAACTTCTACATTCTCATAGCACTTTATATCCACCTCTACTGTGGCACTGATTGCACTGTGTTTGTTCAGTGGTCTATTTCCCCTACCAGACTGAATTCTTAAAGGCAGGAACAATCCTTGTTCATCTCCTGCCTGACTGGCATATAATAGGCTCTCAAGACATTAAAATGCATAGTGAGTAAATAAATTATGCACACAAAGACCCGAGATGTTATAGGGAAATTTATCCTTCAAGTTTACCTTTTAAATTGGATTAGTCACTAAAAATATAATTTGGAAACATCACCTTGAAAATGCAACTGAGAAACCATTTCAAAAAAATATTTATTTGGACTTTTAGCAAGAAGATAATGGAAAATATCTTCTCAATTTTTGAGGCTACTGTACTCATCTGGGGACTAGGACATTTTTAGTGTCATAGGTAGCTATAAATTGTCGTAAAACCATACTACTGAAAAGGCCATCTTGAAATCAACTGGTTAAACTCATCTAATTATGTAATTTAATAGAGCCTTTCTCCTCCTTATACAGAGCAAAAGTGAAAAAAACTAGCACATCATTAGAAGAAATCAGTTAGCTCTAGAAGGAATCTGGCTTCTCACCTTCTTCTTTTTCCCACTCAACGCAGCGGTTAGCAAGCACCTGGAAGGCAGCCCAGGCCATGGTGGCTACCTTCTGCTTCTTGGTTTGTTTCTCACTGGAGCTGGACTCAGTTTGACTGCTCAAGCTACACAGACGATCCATGAGCTGAACAAGGCCACTGCGTACCAGACACTTCTCTTCGCTCCTGGCAAAGGGACATGGGTTGCACGACATAAACAGAACTGACCAACCCTCAGGAAACTCTCACGTGAGGTTCAGATTATCAAGGAGCATGCTGGTATAGTTCTTTGTCTACAACTTAGGATATTGCCATGTACATTTAAACACAAAACGATTTTCTTATAATGATTATTTATTTCATAAATAGGGAACTTCAAATTCTGATTTGTTCATACAGAACAGCAAAGTAAAAATTGATAGAATCAACTCAAGGTTACCATGATGGGAAAATTATATATTTTATTGTAAGGGGATTCAAAGAATGACTCCATAAATACTTGACATCTTCAAACTATTAAGTGACCTAATATGTAATTTCCTAGGGACCTTTTATTTTTCTTTGAACCTCCATATCTTTACAATGTAATATAATCCTAATGGCTGCATTTGGTCACACAGGAAGTCAATATAAGGAATTTACATAGAACCTCAGGTATCTATTAGAAGAAAAGCTTGTTTAGTTAGTCACTGGATAATCAAAGCAAAACTCCATTTTTTTAAATTAAAAAATACTTTTAATTGGTTGTGCTACAGCACAACTTGCATACAATAAATGGCACTTGCAGGCTTACCTGGTGTAAGGTATGGTACACAAGAGCCCAATGCTATTTGCACAAGCTATAGGGTAGCGAGCACACAAAGACACGACAGAGGTCATGGTCTCGCCGAAGGCTTCTTGGACCTGCTCAACCATTCCACCACATGTGAGTTCTTCAATTCTATGAAACAGAAACCAATGCTCAGACTTCCTGAATCATGTGAAGTATAGTGGCTGTGACTATGAGAGCAGATGAGTTCTTTTGAGAAACCCAGCATCTGGATGAATCCAGAACTGAAGGGATCTTGGAGAACATCTAGCTCAGTGATCCCCAAACCACACAAGACTGCTGGGCAGAACTTCTAGATGTGCCTCAAACACAATGATCCACCCTCAAGAAAAGTCTGGGAAATCCTGGGGTAGGGAAAGTGAAACAGGGTTCTCTACTGTGGGACTTTTCAGAGCCTTTAATAAGGCTGAAGTGCATTGCCTTAGAGCAGGGGAATGATATCCAACATTTCCCAAACTTATTTGATGATGAAACCAATTATTTGAGACACGTCTACAATCTCATGCAGCACTGAATCCTGTAAATGCAATTTTATTAGTGAGAAAACTAAGGCCCAAATGGATTAGCTAAGTGTCTTTTAAGTTCACACTTCAATTATTAGCAGAGTATGAGAGCCCATTGATATAAAATAAGACTTTCTCAATGTAAAAACATAACATAGGGCCATTTCTATAGCAATTAATATTAGTTGAAAATGGAAACTATTAGATTTATCTATAAAAATATGCAATGTAATATTTTTATAATAGCAAACATAATTAAATAAAACTAACCTAAGGTTTAAAAGTAGAGAATGGGTTAAAGGTTCACAAATATAAGGCAGTGCTATACAATCACTAAACACACTACAGGAGATATCTATGGCTAGAATAAAGACACTAAAATGTTAATAGATATTATCTTTAGGTGGTAGACTTATAGGAGGTTTTCGTTTTATTCTTTGGAATTTTCTGCATTTTTTTCAAGTTTCTGACAAATGACATTAATAATTGAGGGCAAAAGGAATAATGTTGCCAGTGTTATGGAGAAATTATTTTGGAATTAGGCTGTGGCAATAATGAGTGCTACTCACTGAATATTTCCTTCTGGATAATTTGTGGTTGGCTGACCACTGACCAGTTTGGCCAATGAGCCAGAGCTCTGACAAGGAGCCTGAGAGCTCTCAATAGTAGTCTCCTCCTCTCTGTAATTACTGTGAGCCAGGATGGACCCAGGATGAGTAACACCTAAAATTTTGTCTTTTAAGCCACAGAGATTTTGGAGTTCTTTCTAAAGAATAGCTTGATCCCTCCTGACTATCACAGAAATTTCTCAAGATACTCACTTTAGCTCTTAGTTAACACATTTTCCTCCAGCCACTGACACTATGACTGCTGAAGAACGACTAGGAGACACAACAGCCCCCAATATTTCCCATTCAGGGCTTGTAGAGAAATGCCTTTTCTATTTCTACTTAAAGATCTTCAAAGCCCAGTAGGCAACACGTATAGAAAAACTCCTCACAAATAAGCTATGTAACTTTCTTCAAAGTTAGTAGCTAAAATTATGTTCTTAGAAATTAATCCAGCAATAAGAGTCACTTAAAGTATACAAAAATGTAGGTAAAAGGATGTTGACTGAAGCATGGTTGTTAATGCAAAAGCAAGAAAGCAAAAAAGCAAGGAAGGAAGGAAGGAGAGAAAGGAAGAAAGAAAAACAACAAATGAACCTATGTGTTCATTAGTAGAGGATAAGTTAAATTAAAACAACAAATGTTCATCCATATAAGGGAGATTTATGAAGCTCTCAAAAATGCTAAACCAGACCTATATTGACATGAAAAGACAGATGAGCAAAGCAGCCATGGTTATAGGAAACCATGTATAACAATCTAAATTAGATTTAAAAATTACACATATACACACTTATGTGTACAAAGAGAATGATATAGCTGTTGATACAACAAGCTTTCAATGAGCAGAGTGGAGTCTGGGAGAAGATGTAAATCAAGAAGTTTTTACAAGCTGTAAATTCATTGAGTTTTTTGCAAAATCACATACTACTTCTATAAAAATATAATATTTTAAGAAAAACATTAGCAAATACCACTGCCTATGTTTTGGCCCCAAGAATAATCTTTGGAATGGCTTCTGCTCATTCTAGTCAGAACAGTATAAACCATCCTGTGACAACTGACCTGGGGCCGCCCTGAAGGACCATTGTCACGGGACCTACAAGATGCGTCACTCCTCCAACCCGTACAGCAGCCGTCAGCAGCTCCCGCATGTGCACCAGGGCCTGCTTGCGAGTGTTTCCCCGTCGCCACCTTGTCTGTGCAGCTAAAAGAAAGCTGCTGCTAGACACCTACAATGCAAGAGAAGGAGGACACCTGACTTCTGTAATTGTCACCAGACCCTCATGCTATTCATCTGTAGTCTGCAAAACGTGACATACAGCTTGGTCAGGGTTGGTGCCAATGAAAGCAAATAGCTGCCCCAGCAAGACACTGTAGGTAGGCTTGTCCCTGCTGTCCTCAATGGCCAACGATTGCAGAAGTGTAAAGGAGCTGCTACGGTGGCTGGTCACATGACGACGCCTAGGAAACACAGAACAGTTTTAGATAAGCAAAACAAGAAACATGCTCAGGAAGCCTGTTCTGATGGATGCATAGCTGCACGCGGGAATTCAACCCTGGCCCTTAGCCATTTACCTCTGATTTGCTCTAGTAAATTCCAAATCTTCATTACCAATCATTTCCAGGTCAGAAGGAGCAGACATGCTGCGAAGAAAAACAGGCTGTCGGACAGCATGAGATATCACCTTTGTTTCAGAAGCTGATTTACAAGCTGGAAAATAGAAATAAAAAAGCTAATATTTCTGCTATTTGATTTCTAAGTACTCACAGTAACAGCTACAGGTAACAGAGAACTTCCAAAGTCTAAGTGAATCTTTGCTTTCTATCAGAGTTCAGCCACCAATCAACTAACATAGCATGCTGATAGCCTTTAGGCCAATTTGTTAAACAAATATTAGGTTAAAAGTTATTTTAGCTTGAGAAATTAAAATATCTTTATAAAACTGTTTTTTCAAAGAAAGGTTGAAAAATTCATTTAATTTCATATCAGTGACCACTTCAACATAAGCATTCTAAAAATAAGAGGAGACCCAGAAAGTAATTTCTGGAAATACATATTTCTTTCCTTTTTTTTTTGGAGTCAGAATCTCATTCTGTTGACCAGGCTGGAGTGTAGTAGCATGATCATGGCTTACCACCGCCTTCCTGAGTTGCTGGGATTACAGACACACACAACCACACCTGGCTAATTGCTTTATTTTTGTAAAGATGAATCTTACTACGTTGCCAAGGATAGTCTCAAACTACTGGGTTCTAGTAATCCTCCCACCTCAGCCTCCCAAAGTGCTAGGATTATAGGTGTAAGCCACCACAACTCTCAGCTGACATATTTCTTAATTTAAATAAATCCAGATCCAATTTTTCAGAGATGGGCTTTATCGTTTCCTCCCCCTTAATCCTAGGTTTATTTAGCTGACTTACTGTCATATGGCAGTACCTCAGCTTTGATCATAGTTTATGAGAATAAATATGATATTGAACTAGAATTTGACTGGCTCTTCCTATAAGATATACTCCTTAAACCTATCCAGGGAAATAGTTGTTTTATTGAAGAATGTTTAATTGGAAAAAGATAAAACTACATGTAAAGACCAGCTAAAAAAAGATGTTGAGAAAGTAGATAAAAAGTCACTTTGTATATGTTTTAAGAGTGGTTAGATAACTTCAATCTAAACAAATTATAAATTTTGAAGATGTTATCTCTTGAGATACTACTGGCTCATTATCTCTGAGGTCAAAAACCTCTTGAAAGGCATCACTAGCCTTCCTGAGAAGTTACATCTATATATGAGACCTTTAATTCCTCAAGGGCTTATATGGCCAGGGATGTAATACGTACAGCAGACCACTCTGGTATGCGATTGTACTACACACACTCAGCACATGTCTCTCTCCTAAACCTGTATCTTTCTCTGAAATTCTCAGGGAGTGTTCTTCTATCGCTAGAGACCCTGGGAATCCTCCCAAATTTCTCATCCTAAGTGAGAGGAGCCTGGGATGACCAGTGGGGATGAAAACACATTTGCCTGTTCCATATGGACCCATCAGGCAATGGGACTAGACAACATGGACTCTTTAATTTAATAAACATGTTTATTCAACTTTTTATCTCAGGTTAAGAATGAAGACTTGTGAGCTATGCCATGCTATGGATCCTGACTTAGGTAAGAAGACTCATTGAATTTACTGAGAGATGTACTTTTAGGCTAACAATTAAAATGTAACCTAGAAGCTGGGCTCAGTGGCTCAGCCTGTAATTCCATGCCTTGGGAGTCTGAGGTGAGTGGATTGCCTGAGCCCGCGGGTTCGAGATCCGCCTGGGCAACTTGGCGAGACATCATCTCTACAATAAATCAAAAAATTAGCCGGGCATGGTAGCGCGAGCCTGTAGTTCCAGCTACTTGGAAGGCTGAGGTGGAAGGATCGCCGGAGTAAAGCAGGTCAAGGCTGCGGTGGCCAGGAGTGGCCACTGCACTCCATCTGGGCAACAGAGTGAGACTCCAACCCAAAAAAAAAAAAAAAATGTAACCTAGAGAAAGTTAATTTACAGAAGTCATGTTAGAAGGCTCCACATAATTACTAAAGATGAAATGCAAACTCAGCTTCAAGTAAAGAGGAAAAAATGATGCATTACAAGATTCAGTGTTGACTAATTATATATGTTACTGTGAAGGCCAGAATATACATGTCATTACCTCAACTATATAGAAATGCATGTCACTGGGCTCCTTAGATCCCCTGAGAAAACCTTAACAACACTGATGCTCAGTTAATTTACAAAACGCCACAGGAAGTTAATGAAAAGCATGTCTTAAGAGAAGTACAAGGTAAAGTTTAAAATGTTGAAGCCCGCCCCCCCCCCAGGAAAAACTCTGAAGAATTTTTTTTTTTTTTTTTAATTTATTGTAGAGATGAGGTCTCTCCCAGTTGCCCAGGCGGGTCTCGAACCCGCAGGCTCAGGCAATCCACTCACGTCGGCCTCCCAAAGTACTGGGATTACAGGTTGAGCCACTGAGCCCGGCCAGAATATTTTTTTTAAGTTGCTGATATATCTTTTATGAACAGACTAGGATTAAAAGCCTATAAAAGGCTATCTTTGAGGGGTACCTGGTGTTTCTGCAGGGGTCCCTGAAATGCTCCTTGTGAGGCTTGACTGGGCAGCAATGGTGACATGCAGCAACAGCTCAGCCCGGTTCATTAAACTCTTTACTAACGTCTTTGTTTTAGCCAGTGGGTGTGAAGGTTTCTGAATAAGAGAATTCACTTCTTGTAGGAACTTCTCCCTATAAAGAAAAACTGATGGGCATTTAGTTGTTCTTAAGTTTACCAAAAACAATTATAAAAATAAAATTACAAAGGATAGGAGAAGACAGAGGGGAAACTAAGCAAAAGTAACTTAACACTGCTTACCTTCCCTTTCCCCCATCAACTTTGAGTTCCTGTTTCTCAGTCTCAAACGCCTATGCTAACTTTTAAAGATTAAAATCAGAATTTCCAGTTTACCAAATGAGTTCCAACTCTAAAATATTTAGTGAACGCACATTTAAAAATATATCTATTAAGAGACTAGACCTTCACAATGTGTTTTGAGCACCAAGGTGATAAATTAGTCTTGATAGTTATTAGCATCACTAACCTCAGTGACAGAACCATGTTTTCAAGATCATTTCCATCAAAGGAGACTTCCTTCATTGAACACAAAAGTTCTAGCTCTTTCATTTTGTTCTAAAGAAGGAAAAATCAAGAAAAGATGGTATGCAGGATCTGCAAAAACCAAGTTTTACTGTACATATGTTAAAAGTAACAGAAAATTTCAGAGAAAAACCACCACCTTTGGTCCATATTTCAATGCTTCAAGCACATTTATAAATCATTAACATTTTAATGCTTAAAAATGGCATTGGCTACTTCCTGGGGATTTCCTCAGGGTTTATAGTAATAATTCTAACTGCCTGTTTTTTGCATTTTAAAGTTTGAAAGCATAGTTTGACAATAATGAGAACACCTTTTGATTTTTTATTTTATTTGTTTAATTATTTGAGTCAGGGTCTCACTCTGTCAACCAGGCAGGAGTGCAGTGGCCCAATCACGAATCACCACAGCCATGATTCCTGCGCTCAGGTGATCCTCCTGTCTCAGGCTTCTGAATATCTGGGACTATAGGGGCACACCACCATGCCCAGATAATTGTTTTTTAGAGACAAGGTCTTGCTATGTTGCCTGGCCGGTCTTGAATTCCCGAGCTCAAGCAGTACTCCTGCATTGGCCTCCCTAAGTGCAGAGATTACAAGCATGAGTCACTGCACCCAGTCAGATTTTTAAAATAAAACTATTAATCAGTTAAAAAACAATTTAGGAGTCTCTGAATAGCTGAACATAAGGCAGTTTCTGGAGGGTGGGGTACCCAGGGAGGGCATGAACGCTCCATACCCCTTCCCCCATACCTCACCCTACAAGTCTTTCCATTTAAGTGAGCTGGTTCCACCCTGAAGGCAATATGGTGTCATTTGTTAAATTTAAATAAATACACTTAATGAGTATTTAGTTGTTTTTTTTTGAGTTGGAGTCTCACTCTGTCACCCAGACTGGAGTGCAGTGGCTGCT
>NW_007248349.1:485642-491578 GCF_000164805.1 Carlito syrichta
GGGTCTCGAACCCGCGGGCTCAGGCAATCCACTCAACTCAGCCTCCCAAAGGCATGGGATTACAGGCTGAGTCACCCAGCCCGGCTAATTATTTGTATATCTGCATGTTGATCTAATCAATTTTCCTTTAACCTCTTTTAAAGAATGAGTACCTTTTTGAAGTGTGCAACATTATAGGACTTGACATTATTTTACCTTTACACACATACACACACACACACACACACACACACACACACACACACACACGGTATAAACCTTTGTTCTATAAATGGCAATGCCCAGTGATAAAGCACATACTTTGCTCACCTCATTAAAATGATAATCATAAAAGAAAGGCATGTTGTTCTCCAGTTTCCCCTGTATGGCATCATCAACCTCACTTTGCCATTTTTGTTCCAGTTCTGCAACACTCTAATGGATACAATAAAATAAAACAATGTGTAAATAGATGCAAAATAAAAATAAATAGAATCTGTTAGTTTAGAAACTTTGGTTGTGGCATTAATTTTTTTTTTTTTTTTTTTTTTTGAGTTGGAGTTTCACTCTGTCGCCCAGACTGGAGTGCAGTGGCCGCTCCCGGCCACCGCAGCCTCGACCTGCTGGGCTCCGGCGATCCTTCCACCTCAGCCTTCTGAGTAGCCGGAATTACAGGCACGCGCTACCATGCCCAGCTGATTTTTTTTTATTTATTGTAGAGATGAGGTCTCCCTGCCCAGGCAGGTCTCGAACCCGCGGGCTCCGGCAATCCACTCACCTCAGCCTCCCAAAGGCGCGGGATTACAGGCTGAGCCACCGAGCCCGGCTAGTGGCATTAATTTTTAAAAACTAGATCACATTTTAAAAATTTATTTATTTTAATTTTACTGAAAAATTTTAATTTTTGCTACATTGATTACAAATGTATTATTACATTAACATTATGCAAAATTCTGATTATAAATTTGATAAACATATTCTAAAACATAATATTCAAAAAGAGTACATGCAAATGAACAAGACAAAAATATGGACACTTTGGACAAAGTTCATGAACAGGCTATTACAGAATTAAAAAATCCCAAACACTATAATCTTATAAACAGCAGTTCAAACTCATAAGTTATCAAATAGATGCAACTAAAACACAATGCAATATAGGTTCCCATCTATTACACTGACGAGAATTACAAAGTTTGATCATGCTCGGTGTTGGTGTGGCTGTATATGTATTGGAACCATCATGCATTGTTGATGGGATGGAGACTATTATGACCACTGTGAAGAGTAATAGGCAGTACTCAGTCAAATAGAAAACATGTAATCCTATGGCCCATCAAGTCCTCTCTCTTTCATTTTACTACAGAAATATTCAAACGGGTCCATCAGGGATAATATAATCACTTTGCAGCACTGTTCGTGAAGCCAAGGAGTTGGAAGCAAGATAAATGTTCCTCACTAAGGAAACAGATAGGTGGATGTATGCCATGGAATAAATTCTGCATACCAGTTAAAAGCAACAACTAAAAATATACACAGCAGAAAAGAAGAATCTTATATTAGTGAGCTAAAAAGAAACAAGATGAGATATAGCTTAATGCCACGTAAGTAACTTAAAAAATACATGTAGGCCAAACAACAATACATATGTTACCAGAACACATACAAATGAATATACTATATACTGAACACATTAAAATTATTGTCTATAGGTACATTTCTATAGCTGTGTATAACTATCTGTATAGCTATATTCTCACTTTGATTTAGATCACATTTTAAACTTCCAGAAATTGTTGTAACAGTTATAAGACAAATATAAATGTCTTTGCTTTTGCTTACCTGCAGCTGTCTCTCCATGGCATTGAGTTTCTTAAAGGTCTCTCCCACAATTTTACACAATAAATCATATTCCTCAGCATGTTCTTCTTGATATTGGAAATTTATTAGGGACTGCAGTGCATCAACCAAGTTCAAGTGCTTAATAACACAAGATACCACCATTTCCTCCATCACGTCTGGCTGAATCACTTCTCTGTGATTATAATAAAAAGTAGTTAGGTATGTAGCATGCTCTCAACTTCCCAACACTGTATTTTTATAGGTGAGAGACCACAGGCTTTGATCTAAATATATTAAACATTCACCACACCTCCTTCATTACAATAGAGGAAGAAGCATGAGAACTATAATGACATTGTAGGAGTCTTATGTTGGCAAATAATTTAGTACGTTAAGTGATAAAACTGACATTGGCTGATGAAGCTGAAAATTAAAGATACTTCATTTTCTATGATTGCTATATTTTGAGTTAGAGTCATATTAGAGCTAGGATAGGGCTAAGGCTGAAAAAATATCTTCAGCACCATTTATCCACTAATTAAAATTACGTAGTATTATGGCTTGTAGTATTCAATACTTATGGATGATGGGCTAAAAAAATTCATTTTTCTGTATTTCTTTTTGCCCTGCCGCTCCTGCCTCAGTTTTTGTGTACTTTTTCATTTTAAATTTCATCTATTCTCAGAGCAGAGACCTGCAAGTCAGACTTCAATTAATTAATTAATCAATTAGAGTAGGGGTCTTACTCTGTTGCACAGGCTGGAGTGCAGTGGCACAATCATGGCTCACTGCAGCCTCTACCTTTGTTCAGGGCTCAGGTGATCCGCCCCGCTCAGTCTCCCAAGTAGTTGGGACTACAGGTGTGGGCCACAACACCTGGCTAATTTTTAAATAACTTTTTTTTTGTAGAAACAAGGTTTTGCTACAGACTTTAAGCAAGAATATCACAAAGACATTTGTAACTGTAAGACTTCACATTCTAGATTAAAGACCTCTCTTCACATCTCTCTATGCATCAAAAATAAAGACATGCCTCTAAGCTCCATGGAAACTAAAGTAGAGGCTAGTTATTAGAAATTAAAACTTCCTAAGAAAAACCTAGGACTTGTTAAACTTTAGCATGCATCACAATCACACAGGAAACTTGTTAAAATGCAGACAGCTGCATCCCATCTTCAGAGACTCAATAAATGTGAAATGGGGGGTCAAAGAATTAACAAGTTTCTAGGTGATGCAAATGCTGCTGAATGGAGGACCCCCGCTTGGACCCCTGCCTGGTGGGCTCCCCACGGTAAATGAATGAATTTACTAGAACACAGAAGAAATGCATTTCCTTCGACTGTTTAAACTTTTTTTTTAATTGGGTAAAGTAAAATGCTATATAGCAGCATACTTTATACTTGGTCTGAATTGAGGTCTAGCACGCCCAGAAATTTCCCTGAGCTTTATCATGATTCCTGGAGGCAGCCTGATCCGGGGCAGATCAAAGTAGTTTCCAACAGGAGGCACGAGGACGTCAGAGGGGTAGGTGAATTCTCTGTCTTCCTCTATGGTCAGTGGCAGTGGAGAGGGGCTCGGAGTAAGGGCAGGGGAGATCACGCCATTGGCCTCCACCTGCCACTGGCACCTGAGCAGACAGAAAAGAGGTTCTTCACTTCCTCTTTCATCAAGATTATTGGAAAGTTACCTGAAGGTTGCAGATATGCATACATCAAATATACAAAGGATCACATTCTGTGTTAAGTATTTATTCATCAAACCTTCTCCAGAAGCTAAAGAAAAATTAGTACTGTATAAGAGCACATCTTGGGAATCTACCTTCTTCCCAACATTTTATTATAAAAACTTTAAAATGTTCAGAAAAGCTGAAAGAATTACATGGGTAATATCCATATACCCACTTGTCTGGATTCTACAATAAATATTTTGCTATGTTTGCTTTATCACATATCCACCCATCCTCTTGGGGATCATTCAGTTTAATTAGGCAATAATTGAGCTGGAGAAAAGCTTATGCAGTTCAAAGATGTAATTTTAAATTTAGTAAAGTAAGGGCCAGAAAGTACTATGGTGTAATTTTCATCTTATTTCTTAGACACAATGACACTCATGAGATTGTCAGGCAGCAGGGACAATCAGCAGGGAAATGTACTAAACAGAGTTTTTCACATAAAGTCCTTCTTCCTTTGTTGGCAATGCTAGCTCAATTTGAAACTTTTTGTTACCTTTGTAAAAGTTTGGACCGCAATAGCTCCTGACAGGTTTCTTCTTCTTTGGTAATTTCTGGTCCATTGTACAGGATTCTTAACATGGAACAAGCTAACACAGACAGACCTAAAGCCAGGTCTACCAGAAAGGGCAAGCCTCCTGAGACATCCTCCGAAGACTCCTACAATGCAGACAGGGGTAAACCACACTGGTCAGAGGCTGCAAGCTGTGCTGCCCCATACTGTACCGTCCCCAACCACAGGGTTCTACAAAGCAGCATCAAGTATCGCTGCTATGGGACACAGGTACAGCACCCAACATCATGACAAGATGGTGGTACTAGAATGACTAAAGTCTCAACACAATTCTAGAGAGAAAATGGTTTATCAGACTCCATATTAGAAACAGCAAGATCACATGCAAAAAGCCCAGATTTTTTGATAGCTGCCTCTCTGCTGAGCCTATCCAAGTATAAATTACTATTCATTTTGTCACTTCCATCTTGTGCCCAAACTGTGATGCTGTCAACGACTGAACTGAATTCATTCCAGAAATATTTACTGAGTGCCTTCTGTGTACCAGCCATTGTTCTAGGTACCTGAGACACAACAGAGGACAAAGATCCCTGCTCTCAGGGAGCGTACATTCTAGCAGATACTACTATTCTAGAGAGTCTTAGTTTGGTTAAACTTAAGCAACCTCGAAGTCTAAAATGTGTTTTTAAAGTCAGGCAACTGAAGGGGTTAGTAGAATTCATTACTCTTGAAACCCAGAATCCAAGTGCTTACTTCTATTAAGTGTTCGAGTCTTCCTTGCCTTATGGAAAGATGCTGGGGTCAGATCACTTCCCCAGGCTTTGAAGACAAAGTCTCTAGCAATGGATTTATTTCCGTACTGCTGAATTGATTTTAGGTCATGGTTATTTTTATTTTGTAGAACTACTACTAACTATTAGAAGTTGACTTCTACCAAATGGAAGAAATGGATGAAACAGTGGCTCATATTGTGCCCTGTTTCCAAGGCAAATATGATGCATGTAACCAAGGCACATAGGAGAAAGAACATTTTGTCCACAGCAGTGGCTAGATTCAAGTACCTGAGCGCGAACTGTGCAAGCAAAGCCCCACATAGCTTTATCAGGAGTGTTGTGTTCACGGCCACTTCTCATTTCAAAGGAGAAGGTGACTGTATCTCCTTCCACCTTAAAATTTAAGGGGGGGAGGGGGAAATGCACTTTAAAAACAAGAAACACAATTTTCAAGAGAGCAATGAATTTTCAGAGATTTACTTTCAAAAGGACCAAAGCAGGATTTCACTCCTTTTTGATTCAAATTCCATTCCCTTTCGCTTAGACATCAGTCTTGTTGGTGTCTCTCCTGACCAGGATGCCTTTGAGATAAGGCATCTGTGAAATAGGCCACAGTTGCCCAATAGCAGCCTCAAAGTAAAGATTAATCAAATCTTGAGCATAATTTCTAACAAATTGCTTGCAATCTATGGCTAAATTAAAGAGAGTACATAATGTATGTGAAATAATGGCTCTAGGAACAGACTTTGGAGATATTTTTGGGTTTTAGTCATCATTTCAACTCATATTCATATTCTAGGCAGATACAGTGTAGGTAGTTTGAGGGCCCAGATTACAAAGCATGATGCTAATCTCATTAGTTTCAGAAAGGATCATTAGTTTTGCTCCAAAGGCCCAAATTCATTTGCACACATTAACTCAACACTTATTTTTTTTTTTTTTGAGTTGGAGTCTCACTCTGTCGCCCAGACTGGAGTGCAGTGGCCGCTCCCGCCACCGCAGCCTCGACCTGCTGGGCTCCGGCGATCCTTTCGCCTCAGCCTTCCAGTAGCTGGATTACAGGCATGCGCTACCACGCCTGGCTGATTTTTGATTATTG
>NW_007248349.1:491673-494261 GCF_000164805.1 Carlito syrichta
CAGCCTCCCAAAGGCGCAGGATTACAGGCTGAGCCACCAAGCCCGGCTAACTCAACACTTTTAAACCTCAATGGCCCTATGGTTCTAGGTTACTTGTCATAAGGAAGTCTAGAGAAGTAAGCTGGAAAAACTAGCAACACTTCTCATGCACAGGGAAGAAAATGCTGTGACAACCTCTGTCCATGGAGTAATCTGTAAAAGGGATGGCTCTGAATAGGGGTCCAATGTCCTACAAGTGGAAGGAGGGTCATTCTGAATAGGAGTGACTTGATAGGCCTGGCAAGGTGGTCCCACCTCAACAAAAGCTCTTATGGCAAGTTTTTTCTGGGGTTACAGTTAGTACTTGGGCCACAAGGATTGCGAATTCATTTTTCTTTTCTAGGAAGTGAGTATGACTGGATACCATACCTTCACCAAGTCTTTCGGCCAACCAGTTCCTAAGACACTACGGCTGCCATATCCCAGTGTATTGCCTCCATATTCAGCAACCTTCCTACTGTTTGTGTTAGGCCCCGCATATATCACCAACTTCAAAACAGAAAATATACTGTTAGACTGTAAAAGAAAAACAAAAACAACATCTACAAATAAAAAGTCTGCAAAAAAATTTTGTCTAAAAATACATTTATAACCAGGCACTGGTGTCAATTAATAATATATAATAATAATAATATTTCTTGATTTTTTTTAGGTATTACTGGTAACTAGTTTGGATGTAGTCATTGGTATTTACAGGGAAGCCACAGAGTAATAACAATTATTAATATAAAAAGCATACTATAAAAGCATTTTATATTATTATATTTTAATTGAATTGGGGGGGCCCTCACATTAAAATAGTTATAGTCAGCTATTATACATTAATATTTTTGAAATAGCAATTTTAATCCTAATTAATAACCTATAACTCATTAAAAACAGGTACAGTTTGACCCTTTAAGTCCTCCCCAAAATTAATAAAGTGAGCAAATATAAACGGAAAGATGGTTATATCTAACACAACAACAAAATAAAAGTACCAAAAAAATCAATGAATAAATAAGAATTTTTAAAAATGCAACAAATTGAAAATAAGCCAGATATTATTAGAATGTTGCTTAATGGTACAAAAAGAAAATGACATAAATTTGGGTCTGAAAGGAGGCTGTTTCTTCTTGGGTCAGTTTTCATGTATCAATACTTTTCTTATTCATTTATAACTAGTTCACCAGCTTTCTAATATGCAGGAGAAACACTGATAGCTCATTTGGCATTCAAATATTTCCACAGGAAAAATAAAGTTCTGGCTTCTGTAAATACCAAACTCTGTCTTCTAATGTGCACTCTGACTGCTTCTCACTGCATCTAAGTTTAGATCTAGAAGCTCCATCTTTAGCCCTGAACTCTTATCATTTTGTGATTTCTTACCCTTTTGAACCTTTTCCTGACACCAGCCAGGGGTCACTGGAAAAGTAAATGTACTTTATCCATGTAGTAAGTCTCATTATGCTTCATCACTTAACACTAATGTCTACTGTAGGCATAAGTTAGCACACAATAGAAATGCAAATTACTGTTTTTAAGGGAGAAACAAAAGACACCAACTAAAGTGGCAACCACTTCCATTCCCATATTAGTCACTTCATCTGAACCTAGGAAATGGAGGTAGCTAATAATGCCAGCAACTTTAAAGCAAGGTAGACTAATACTCAGAAATACAATTTTTGAAAAGTCCACCAAAGATCATCTCCTATATTTTCTTGCTTCCAGCTAAGGTAAGTCTTAAACCTTTCCTGACGTCTGAGAATCTTCACTATTCTAAAAGATAATGGAGAACAAGATTCTATGACTTGCCCAGTTTCACCATCTAACAGGAAATACAGTTTAAAAGTCCTTTATTTATTTGTTTATTTTTATTTTTTGTAGAGATGGAATCTTACTATGCTGCCTGGGCTGGTCTTGAACTCCTGGCCTTAAGTGATCCTCCCAACTTGACTTCCCAAAGTGCTGGGATTACAAATGTGAGCCACTGCATCCGGCCTAGTAGTCCTTTATTTTTAACCTAAAAACCTCCCATGATAAGATTTAAGACCATTTGCCTTCACAGGGGAGAGGGACAACAGGGAGCTTATAAGCTACATAAAAATAATATGTACAAGGCAATTTTTTTTTTAAGTTGGAGTCTCACTCTGTTGCCCAGGCTAGAGTACATTGGTATGCTCACGGCCACCACAGCCTCAACCTACTAGTCTCAGGTGATCCTTCCACCTCAGATTTCCAAGTAGCTGGAACCACAGGTGCATACCATCATGTCTAGCTAATTTTTTGATTTACTATAGAGACAAGGTCTCATCAAGTTGCCCATGTTGGTCTTGAACCCCTGGGCTCAGGCAATCCTCTTGCCTCCACCTCCCAAAGTGCAGGGATTACAGGCATGAGACACTGAGCCCAGCCCAAAGCTATTTTGTACAAAGCTATTAGATAATCCTCTAGTTGTTCTTTCATATGTTACATGAAAGGCACAGGAACAGTCAGAAGGGCGTCTCCCAAGATGGCGCTAAACACTATATGGAACCAAACAAAGACAACAAAGGCCCTAAGCTCCTGCT
>NW_007248349.1:495095-496425 GCF_000164805.1 Carlito syrichta
ACCACACCCCGCCTAGGCTTTCAAAGCCACAGTGGACCCCCTACTGGTTTTTCCTTCTCCTGCCTAGGACTCTAAAACCATCTCTTTAACTCCTATAAGCATTCAAAAAAGTGAGCAGAGATTTCCCTCCCTCCCATCCCGCTTCGACCCATTGAACTCTTGGCCTTAACGAGTGTTATGTCCCACTGTGAATCGGACCTTTCTTGCCCTTGTGCAGGTCTCTATTCCCCCTGGGTGGGATCCCAATTCGGCGCCTGTGGCCAATCCTGCTCTCTCACACTCTCCCCACCCTTCTGAATGCCCCAGCCACATTCACACTAGCACTCGTTGAATAGGCAAGTCCTCCTCCCCAAACAAGGGAGAAAGAACTTTCCGGGGAACTCCGGAGGGAACGGATTTTTAAAAAACCCCCCTTCTGGCCCCCGGGCGAGGGAAAACACACCCGCCTCGGCTCTCACAACCACTGCAGACCCTAAAGGTTTCCTCTTCTCCTTTATCTCTCTCAAACTTTAAAAACTCCCGCGGCTGCCGGTTTGCAGCGGGTTCCAGGGGCCCCACGGCTGCTAACCCACGGCGGTTTCAGTAAAATTCTCTCTATTGCTTTCTCCCCCCTTCCTAAGGAATCCCACGACTGTCGGGCCACGCCTGTTGGCCCACAGCGGATTCTAAGGGGTCCCACGTCAAAAACTCTGTTTGACCGGCAGTAAAGATACTCCCCACCCGCCGCCCGGTCAAGTGCTCTCTGTCTGATTCGGGAAATCCTAGCGCTAGGTGCCTTAACCCCTCGGTTCTCCAGGAGAACCCTGGCTGTGCCAAACCTCTGTGACGATAGACTTTGCCACAGCCACACTTCTTGGACAGCTTACTCTTCGGGGGATGCCCCATTGGGTCTGCCTGTTCCCTATGGGGGGCTCATCCTCTCTGCCGGCCGATTCTCCTCTCAAATGCCTTTTAAACAATCTCTACCCTCTCTCTCTCTCCTGATATTAAGCTCAAGTGTCTAATTCACCTCTGCACACAGGACTGGCCCACATATCCCTTAGACAATCAAAATCAGTGGCCCCCCCAGGGATCCCTCAATCCTGATATTATCAGGGATTTATATAACTTTTGTGAGCGTTCAAAAAGGTGGGTGGAGATTCCCTATGTTCAATCCTTTTCTCTCCTCCATGAACATCCTCAGCTGTGCCTCACCTGTAACCCCTCTAACCTCCACCCTCAACTCATGCTAGCATCTACTGCTTCCCCTGTAACTTCCCTTTCTCCCATCGTTCCAAGCACGTGTAAGCCTCCTCCTCTAGATTCCCCTCCCCCTACTGCAGACCCTGCA
>NW_007248349.1:497323-498013 GCF_000164805.1 Carlito syrichta
TTTTTCTCCCAAAGCTATCCGGACATTAGGGCAAAACTAAAAAAACTTGACAGAGGCCCCCTCACTCCCCAACATGATGTCCTAGCAACTGCCTTTAAAGTGTTCCACAACCGGGATGAAAAGGCAAAAAGACATAAGTATCAGATGCTGGCCCAGGCCCTCCAGGGAGCTAAGGGTTCCTCCGGTGTCACCCAGGGTGGTGGCAATGCCCGAACCCAGTGACAACCACCAGCACCCTGCTTCAAGTGTGGGCAACCAGGACATTGGGCACGAGGATGTCCCAACCCCAGAGTGCCCCAAAAGCCATGTCCCAAGTGCGGTCAGGCAGGACATTGGGCAACGGACTGCCCCGGCCCCCAAATAGGGACTGGGTCAACCCCCAATCCTGCTTTAGACCTGTTGGGTATGACAGTGACCTTGGAATGACGGGGCCCGGGGTCTCCCTGCCCAACACAAATCTCAAATTGTTAGGAGCCCAGGGTCACGATAACGGTTGACGGGCGCCCCATCCATTTTCTCCTGGACACCAGAGCCACCCTTTCCATCATATGAGAATTTTGGGGCCCAACTTCCCTGTCTAAGTCCCATATAGTTGGGGTAGGGGGACAGTCCATCACTCCACGCATAACTCCCACAGTTACGTGCATTTTTGCAAACGTCCCCTTCACTCATTCCTTTTTGGTACTGCCT
>NW_007248350.1:0-946 GCF_000164805.1 Carlito syrichta
ACAGGATTGAAATGGAATGCAAAGGAATGGAATGGAATGGAGAAGAATGGAATGAAATGGAAAGGAATGGATGGAATGGAATGGAATGGAAAGGAATGGAGTGGAATGGAATGGAATAGAATAGAATGCAGAAGAATAGAATGGAATGCAATGGAATGGAATGGAATTGAATGAATGGAGAGGAAAAGAATGAGGTGGAATGGAATGGAATGGAATTCAGAGGAAAGCAAGGAATGGAATGGAATGGAATATGGATGAATTGCATGGAATTGGATGTAATGGAGAGGAAGGAAATGGAATGGATGGGAATGGAGAGGAATGGAATGGAATGGTTTTGAATGGAATGGAATTGAGAGTAGTGGAATGGAGAGTTATTTAATGGAATGCAATGGAACGTAATTTAGAAGAATTAAATGGAATGGAATGAAGTGGAATGGATTGGAAAGGAATGAACTGGAATGTATTGGAATGGAATGGGGAGGGACGGAATGGAATGGAATGGAATGGAAGGAAATGCAATGGAAGGGAATGGAATGGAGAGGAATGGAAATGAATGGAATGGTATGGAAGGGAGAGGAATGGAAAGGAAGGAAATGGAAAGGAATGGAAGGGAAAGGAATGGAATTCAATGAAATGAAGAGAAATGAAATGGAATGGTATGGAAAGGGATGAAAGGAATGGAATGTAGAGGAATTGCATGGAATAGAATGAAATGGAATGGAAAGGATTGGAATCCACTGGAATGGAATGGTGAGGAATCAAATGGAATTGAATGGAATTATGTGGAATGGAAAGGAGAGGAATGGAATGGACTGGAATAGAATGGAATGTAATGGAATGGAATGGAATGAAGAGTAATGGAAAGGATAGGAAAGAAATGGAATATAATGGAATGAAATGGAATGAAAATGAATGTAGAGGAATGGAATGGAAAGGAATGGTATGG
>NW_007248350.1:1386-4092 GCF_000164805.1 Carlito syrichta
GACTGGAATGGAATGTAGAGAAATGAAATGGAATGGAATGGAGAGGAATGGTATGGAGTGGTATTCAATGGAATAGAGAAGAATGGGATGGAATGGAAAAGAATGGAATGGAATGAAGATGAAATAAATGAAAGGGAATGGAATGGAAAGGAAAAAATGGTGAGGAATAGAAAGGAATGGAATTGATTGGAATGGAATGGAGAGGAATAGAATGGAATGGAATGGAAAGTAATGGAATGTAGAGGAACGGCATGGAATTTAATGGAATGGAATGGAATGCAGGGGAATGGAATGGAATGGAATGGATCTAGGGGAAAGAAATGGAATGGATTGGAGTGGATCGGAATCTATTGGAATGGAACGGTGAGTAATGTATTGGAATGGAATTGAATGGAGAAGATTAAAATGGAATGGAACGGAATGGAATAGGAAGGAATGGAAAGTAATGTAATGGAATTGCATGGAATGGAGTTGAATTGTTTGGAATGGAATGGAATGGAATGGAGAGCAATGGAATGGAATGGAATGGAGAGATATGGAATGGAATGGATTGAACTGGAATCGAGAGTAATGGAATGGTGCGGATTAAAATGGAATGGAATGTAGAGTAACGGAATGGAATGAAATTAAATGGTATGGAAAGGAACGGAATGGACTGGAATGAAATGGAGAGGAATCGAATAGAATGGTATTTAATGGAATGGAGAGGAATGGAATGGAAATGAGAATGAATGGAATGGAATGGAGAGGAATGGAATGGAGTAGAATGGAAGGCAATGGAATGGAGCATGAGGGAAAGGATAGCAAAAGAATGTAATGTAATGAAATGGAATGAAAAGGAATTGAATGCAGAGTAACGGAATTGAATGGAATGGTATGGGATGGAATGGAGAGGAATGAAAAGGATTGGAAAGGAATGGAACCGAATTGAGAGGAATGGAAGGAAATGGAATTGAATGGAATGGAATGGAATGGAGAGTAATGGAATGGATCAGAATGGAATTGAATGGAATGTAGATGAAAAGAATGGAATGCATAGGACTGGAATGGAATAGAATGGAGAGGAATGGATTGGAATGGAATGGAATAGAGAAGTAACGAATGGAATGGTACTAAGGGAATGGAGAGGATTGGAATGGAATGGAATGGAATGTATTTGAATGGAGTGGAATGGAATAGAATGGAATGGAGTGTAAATGAAAGGATAGGAAAGAAATGGATTGTAATGGAATGGAAGGGAAAGGAGAGAAACAGAATGGAATGGAATGGGATGAATGGAGAGGAATGAAAAGGATTGGAAAGGAATGGAATGGAATTGAGAGGAATGGAAGGAAATGGAATTGAATGGAATGGAATGGAATGGAGAGTAATGGAATGGATTGGAATGGAATTGAATGGAATGTAGATGAAAGGAATGGAATGGATAGGACTGGAGTGGATGGTAATGGAATGGAATGAAAAGGAGAGGAAAAGACTTGAATGGAATGGGATGGAATGGAGAGGAATTATTGGAATGGAAAGGAATGGTATGGAATGGAGAGGAATGGAATGGATTGGAATGGAATGGAATGGAATGGAACGGAGAGGAATGGAATGGATTGGAATGGAATGGAGAAGAATGGAATGGAATCGAATGGAAAGGAACGGAACTGAATGGATTGGAGAGGAATGGAATGGAATACAATGTAATGGAATGGGATGTAGAGTAACGGAATGGAATGGAATGTATAGAAATGGAATGGAAAGCAATGGAGAGGAATGGTATGGAGTGGAACGGAATTGAATGGAGAGTAATGGAATAGAAAGGAAAGTATTCAAAAGGAATGGATTGGAGAGGAATAGAATGGAATGGAGAGGAATGGAATGACCTGGAAAGGAATGCAATGGAATGGAATGGAGAGGAATGGAATGGATTGGAATGGAATGAAATAGAATGTTATGGAGAGGAATGGAATGGAAAAGAATGGAGAAGATTCAAATGGAATGGAGAGGAAGGGAAGGGAATGGAATGGAGTGGAACTGAATGAAGAGGAATGGAATGGTATGGAAAGGAATGGAATTCAGAGGAATGGAATGGAATGGAATGAAATGGAATGGGGAGGAATTCAATGGAATGCAATGGAATGGAATCGAATAAAATGGAATGTAGAGTAACGGAAAGGAATGGAGTTGAATGGAATGGGAAGGAATGGAAATGAATGTAATGGAATGGCATGGAATGGAGATGAATTGTATGGAATGTTATGGAGAGCATTGGGATGGAATGGAATGAAATGGAATGGAGAGATATGGAATGGAATGGAATGGAATGGACTCGAGAGTAATGGACTGGTGCGGAATAAATTTGAATGGAATGGAATGGAATGTAGAGTAACGGAATGGAATGAAATGGAATGGTATGGAAAGGAATGGAATGGACTGGATGAAATGGAGAGGAACCAATTAGAATGTTATTTAATGGAATGGAGAGGAATGGAATGGAATAGAGAATGAATGGAATGGAAAGAAGAGGAATGGAATGGAATGGAATAGAATGGAATGGAGCATGAGGGAAAGGATAGCAAAAGAATGGAATGGAATGGAATGGAAAGGGATTGAATGCAGAGGAACGAAATGGAATGGAATGGGAGGGAATGGAGAGGAATGAAAAGGATTGGAGAGGAATGGAATGGAATGGAGATGAATGGAAGAAAATGGAATGGAATG
>NW_007248351.1:0-18357 GCF_000164805.1 Carlito syrichta
AAAAAAAAAAAAAAAAAAGAATTTACAGTGACCAATTATGACCTTCTAAGAGTCTCTTGGGAGGGGAATGAGTGCTTTCTAGAAGCCAGAGTGAACACGGTTCTGCATCGTGGGTACAATTCACAGTTAAGAAAGGTTGCTACCTAACCTTCTGATATTTCAGGCATCTAATATATTTTTTCTTCCCTTAACCACTGCAACAGAAACTCACCATGCATCAACCTGTTCAAGCTCATCTCTGGAGGGGGTCAAGCTGCTGAGAAGTCAGGACAGGTGCCAGTGTTTGTCTTGCTCCCAATGCCTGCTTGTTTTTTGCTTGGCGTTAGTGACTGCAGCTCTGGGAACCATTGTCCTCCTATATAACCCCTCTGACTCTGTGGCTTTCTCGGCTGGACTAGCAATGATAGCTGTAGGCACCTTTTTCATCATCTTTACTGGAGTGACAGCGCTGTGTAAAGTTGGCCAGAACTCACAGAGGACCAAGAGGCCAAGACCAAAAGCAGTAAGGAAGAGCGAAAACACCCCAGGCATGACAGAACCCTTCATGCCTAGGTCACGGACAGGCAGCACCTGGCTGTAACTGCGTGTTGAACTTAGATACCTCTGGACTTTCAGAACTTTTAAGTTTCCAGAGCATTGTTTTTCAATACAAATAAAAGCTGACTTTTCAAAGACTTGTTTTCTGATTTATGTGATGTCCTTGTTCCCTGTGGGATCATGGCTTCCCTCTGTAGAAGTCCTTCAAGTAATGATGGTGCCACCTATATATATGGCATTACAATGGGGAAAAACTGAAAACCATGTCCAGTAATAGAGGATTTCAGAAAATCATGGGATCATACAACAGGATATGTTTTACTACCATGAAAGTGCTAAGAAGACATAAACACAGTAGGAAATCATCAACAGTGGTGGTTGTAGGGAGGTAGAATCAATGACATTTATTTGAACTTGAATATTTCTTATATCTTCCAAAATTTTCTGGCAATTTTGTAATTAAAAAAATTAAATTTCAGGCAACCCCTTTGGGTCCCCCCCCACTGTGGGAGCTTTTCTGTCCTCTAAGTAAATCCTGCTTTCTCACTTTTAAAAAGATAAATAAATAAATAAATAAAATTTCACTGAGCTCGGTGGCTCAGCCCATAATTCCAGCACTTTGGGAGGCCAAGATGAGAACATTGCCTGAGCCTATGGGTTTGAGACCAGCCTGGGCAACTTGGCAAGACCTTGTCTCTACAATAAATAAAAAATTAGCTGGGCGTGGTAGCACACACCTGTAGTTCCAGCTACTTGGAAGGCTGAGGCAGACAGATCACTGGAGCCCAGCATGTCGATGCTCAGGAAACTTAAAAGGGAGGCTTCCAGCCGGGCTCGGTGGCTCAGCCTGTAATACCGTGCCTTGGGAGGCTGAGGTGAGTGGATTGCCTGAGCCCGCGGGTTCGAGACACACCTGAGCAACTTGGTGAGACCTCATCTCTACAATAAATAAAAAAATTAGCCTGGTGTGGTAGCGTGCGCCTGTAGTTCCAGCTATTTGGAAGGTTGAGGGAGAGGGATCGCCAGAGCCCAGCAGGTCGAGGCAGTGTTGGCCGGGAGTGGCCACTGCACTCCAGTCTGGGCGACAGAGTGAGACTCCAACTCAAAAAAAAAAAAAAAAAAGGGAGGCTTCCTGTGCCATCCAGGGGCAAGAAGGGAAAGCCCACCATGTGGCTACCAAGCCATCTGCCAATTTCTCCGTATTATTATTCTTTTAGAGATATGGTCTTGCTATGTAGCCCAGGTTGGTCTCTAACTCCTTAGCTCAAGTGATTCTCTTACCTCAGCCTCTTCAGTATCTGGGATACAGGCATGAGCGACAGTGCCTGACCCTGAGTATTATTTTTAAAGCAACTGCAGGCTTTTTTTTTTTTTTTTGAGTTGGAATTTCACTCTGTTGCCCAGGCTGTAGTGTAGTGACATATTCATGGCCACCTCAGCATCAACCTGCTGGGTTCTGGCAATCCCTCCACCTCAGCCTTCCAAGTAGCCAAAACTACAGGCACATGGTACCACGACCAGTTAATTTTTTGATTTGTCAAGGTCTTGCCAAGTTGCCTGGGCTGGTCTCAAACCTGTGGGCTCAGGCAAGCTACTCGCCTCAGCCTCCCAAAGTACTGGGATTACAAGCTGAGCCACCAAGCCTGGCCTGGTATTTTTTTTTTTTAACTAACTTTCTCCTTGGCTTTTCCATCACTGAAATGTGGATATATTCCCTAGATATTTTTTGGAGTGTCTTGACTTCTGAGACTGAAAACCTAGAAGCAAGTATTATCCAAAAGCATCATTTTCTTTTGAGAATATTATTTCATTTTCTGTAATTTTTCACCAAGTCACTAGAGTATTCATATGCCCTAGTGTCACAGAGATTTATTTTTATTTTTTAATTTTTTGAGTTGGAGTCTTACTCCATCGCCCAGGCTGGGGTGCAAGTACCATGCTCACCTGATCACATGCATTATGTGGATGGAGACATCTCTGTGTGCCCCATGAACATGTACAATTATTATTTATCAATTTAAAACATTTATTTATTTATTTTTGAGTTGGAGTCTCACTCTTTTGCCCAGCCTGTTGTGCAGTGGCACGTTCACGGCCACCGCAGCCTTGTCTTGCTGTGCTCAGGTGACTCTTCTGCCTCAGCCTTCCAAGTAACTGGAACTATAGGTATGTGCCACCATGCCCAGCCAATTTTTTGATTTACTGAAGAGACAAGGTCTTGCCAAGTTGCCCAGGCTGGTCTCAAACCCCTGGACTCAGGCAATCCTCTGGCCTCCGCCTCCCAAAGTGCTGAGATTACAGGCGTGAGCCACTGCTTCTGGCTATTCAGTGTTTTAAATAGGCCAGGCATGGTGGCTCACACCTGTAAAGAAAGACCTCATCTCTACAGAAATAAAAAAAATTAGCCAGGCATGAGGTATGCACCTGTAGTCTCAGCTACTCAGGAGACTGAAGCAGAAGGATCACCTGCACCCAGGAGGTTGAGGCTTCAGTGAACCATGATGGTGTCACTGAGCTCCAGTTTGGGAAACAAAGTAAAACTCTGACTCAAAAAAAAAAAAAAAAAGATAAAAACAAATAAGTAGGCTGGATGCAGTGGCTCATGCATTTTGGGAGGCTGAAGTGAGAGGATTACCTGAGCCTATGGGTTCGAAACCAGCCTGGGCAACTTGGAGAGACCTCGTCTCTGCAATAAATCAAAAATTAGCTGGGCAAGGTGGCATGTGCCTGTAGTTCCAGCTACTTGGAACTACACTACTTCCACTACACTAGAGCCTGGGCAATAGAGACTCTGACTAAAATTAAATAAATAAATAAATAAAAATAAAAATTTGTTTTAAGTGGAGGGACAGAAATGTATACCTTAGAGTATTTGCATATGGTTGAAATTAAATTGATATTTCTTAAACTAGGTTGCTAGCCGGGCTAGGTGGCTCAGCCTGTAATCCCACACCTTTGGGAGACTGAGGTGAGTGGATTGCCTGAGCCCGCAGGTTCAAGACCCACCCGGACAACTTGGCGAGACCTCATCTCTACAATAAAAATAAAAAATTAGCCGGGCATGGTAGCACGTGCCTGTAGTTCCAGCTACTTGGAAGGCTGAGGGGGAAGGATCGCCGGAGCCTAGCAGGTCGAGGCTGCGGTGGCCGGGAGCGGCCACTGCACTCCAGTCTGGGCGACAGAGTGAGACTCCAACTCAGAAAAACAACAACAACAAAAAACTAGGTTGCTATAAGTTTAAGGTGTTAATTATAATCCCCAAAGTTAAAATAGTCTTAAAAAATAGAGAAAAATGAAGAAGGGAATCAAAATGAAAAACCACAAAACATCAACTAAATTTTTTAAAATTAATAATGAAAGAAAGGAGGAACAAAATACCTAACAGAAGAAGAGAATCCTTGATTTTCGTGAGTTATTTTAAAGGTAAATGGATTAAACTCCCATACTAAAAGGCAGAGATCAGCAGACTGAATTTAAAGAAGAAACAAAACTCATTTATCTGCTGTCTACATGAGACTCACTTAAGACACAAAGAGACTGAAAGTGAAAGCCTGGGAAATGCTACACCCTGCAGACAATAATTACCAAGGAAAGAGCTGAGGTGGTTGTGTTAGTGCCATAAAAAATATACTTTTTGTCAAAAAAGTTACAAGAGATAGTCTCTTCCCCACCAGAGTACAACTCACATTGACATCAGACTCACATCTGCCTACAATGCATAACTTACTAATTCAGGCTAATTGTTAAAGATTTTCAAATATGTAAAATGACCAGAAACTTTCAAAACGAGACAAAAACTATCGTGAAAAATAAGTAGCTGAACCCTCTTCATACATGCTGTATGAACTTCAATTCTCACAGCTGATACAGATGGTTCAAAACTCAAAAGTAACTCTCTTTCTGCCCTGAAAGCCTATTGGTCTAGACTCATTAGCCAGGAAGTTATGGACAATCACATAAGCCATTTCCTCCTCACTAGCCAAGGGGGAGTTGATACCGTGGCAAACACTTTATAAAGTGGCCACGACTAAGGTTTTTTTTAAATTGGAGTCTCACTCCATGGCCCAGACTGGAGTGCAGTGGCACACTCATGGCCACCCCAGCGTTGACCTGCTGGGCTCAGGCGATCCTTCTGCCTCAGCCTTCCAAGTAGCCAGAACAACAGGTGTGCGCCACCACACCCAGTTAACTTTTTTATTTTATTTTTATTGTAGAGATGAGGTCTCGCCAAATTGCTCGGATTGGTCTCGAACCCGCAGGCTCAGGCAATCCACTTGCCCCGGCCTCCCAAAGTGCTGGGATGACAGGCTGAGCCACTGAGCCCAGCAACGACTAAGTTTTTTTAAACAGGCCGTCTGGTGCTCCACAAAAGACCCAGCTGGGTTTTGTGACTATGGTTTTTCTAATCTGTGCCCCTGGCTTCAAGACTTATTTCAAAGACTAATAATCATTGTGTTTCAGTTCCAATTGCTTGTGTTGCAGTTGTATCCTGTCCAGAATCTTAAATGCTACCGTGCAGCCATTTAACAATCAGAGGATTCAACAATTCACTCTACAACATGAGGACCAGGGAAACTAACTCTGGTCTATGTACTGACCATGCTGTACTGATCAACCAAATCTTTTTTTTTTTTTTTTGAGTCAGAGTCTCTGTCGCACAGTCTGGAGTGCAGTGGCACGATCACTGAGCCTCGACCACCTGGGCTCAGTGGATCCTCCCACCTCAGCCTCCTGAGTAGTTGGGACTACAGGTGTGCACCACCATACCTGATTAATTTTTTAATTTCTTTCTGCAGAGACAAGTTCTTATTACGTTGCCCAGGCTGGTCTGGATCTCTTGGGCTCAAGCGCATTCCCCCATCTCCGCCTCCCAAAGTGCTGGGATTACAAGCGTGACCCTCTGTGCCTGGTCCCGGATCAACCAGATCTTGATGGAGACAGTGAGAATCTGGATACTGTGGGCTAATGAATGCAGCCTACTTCCATCTGCTCTCAGCCTAAAGCAGGCCAGAGAAATAGAAAGGCAGTCCTGGGCACTGGGGAGCCGGCCTGGTACTCACATGAGCAATTTCATGGATCACCAACACCACCCAAGCCACTCTGTGACCATGATGGGTCAGGACGAAAACAAGACCTCTCCACAATCACATCTGCACACAATCAAAACATGAACATGGTCTAAAACCACACAGAAGATCAAACCTCTCACTCTCTGGGCCTGTATAAGTGACTGCTGCTTCTTATTCTTGTCTTCAGTCCTTCTAGGTAAGATTTCTTAAGACATTCCATCATAAGAGTACCCTCATTTCCTGACAGTAGCTAAACCAGAACAAAGCCCCATGTCCCAAAGTCACAAGCACAAGTCAAATAAATCCTTTAATGTCTTATTGAGATGGCCTGGTTTCCTGTATTGTGTGGTTTCCCTTTCTGCCATAAAAAGAGAGTCAGAGTCTCACCCTTTCGCCCAGGCTGGAGTGCAGTGGCACGCTCACGGCCAACACATCCTTGACCTGACAATCCTCAGCCTTTCAAGTAGCTGGAACTACAGGTGTGTGCAACCAAGCCTGGCTTAATTTAGTAACTATTGTAGAGACGGGATCTCGCTTTGTTGCCCAGGCTGGTCTTGAACCCCTGGGCTCAGGCACTCTCGCCTTTGCCTCCCAAAGCACTGGAATTACAGGCATGAGCCACCACACAAGGCTAAACCCTACTTTTTTCAATCACAAGTATAATTCTAGTGGTCTCTGGCTGGAGGGCCTCACTAATATTTTAGAATCAAGGTCTTTATTTGGTATCTTTTAAAATAACATTTTGTAAGTAGTTATGAACTGAATTACATCTTCCCCTAAATTCAAATGCGGAAGCCCTAATTTCCAATGTAACTGGAGTGTAGAAAGAGGAAATTAATGTGAAAGAGGCCATAAGCTGATAAGACTGGTGTCCTCAGGAGAAGGAGTCACCAGGGATGCATGTGCATAGGGAAGAGGTCACATGAGGACATGGTGAGAAGGTGGCCACCTGCAAGTCAAGGAGAGGCGCCCTAGGAGAAGTCAGCTCTTGATCTGACAGGCATCCCTGCCGACACCTTCCATCTTGGACTGCCTGCTTCCAGAACTGTGAGAAAAAAAATTTTGTTTAAGCCACCCAGTCTATGATATTTTGTTATGGCAGTCATAGCTGACTAATACACTAGTCATAAATTTTTTCTACTTGTAAGACCAGGCCTAATCCTATTATTATTATTATTATTATTACTATTATTTTGGAACCACAGGTGCATACCACCACACCTGGCTAATTTGTTAATGTATTAGCCAGACTGGTCTCGAACCTGTGGGCTCAGGCAATCCTTTCGCCTCTGCCTCCCAAAGTCCTGGAATTACAGAAGTGAGCCACGATGCCTGGCCAGCCCTCTTTTTTTTTTTTTTTTTTGAGTTGGAATCTCACTCTGTAGTCTAGGCAGGAGTGCAGTGGCACGCTCTCAGTCACTGCAGCCTCGACCTGCCGGGCTCCAGCAATTCTTCCACCTCAGCCTTCTGAGTAGCTGGAACTACAGACATGCACTACCATGCCCGGTTTATTTTTTGATTTATTGTAGAGATGAGGTCTTACCAAGTTGCCCAGGCTGGTCTTGAACCCTTGAGGTCAGGCAATCCTCTCGCCTCTGCCTCCCAAAGTGCTGGGATTACTGGTTTGAGCCACCGGGCCTGGCCAATCTTCATATTATTAATTAGAAATTGAGGTTTCAATTCATGGAAGAAAACAAATGAGAATTCTGTCCAGAATTCTGCGAAGTGTACCAGAGTATCTTCACTTAAGGAAGAGAGTCCAGAAGGAATGGCCCTGCCGACACCTTGATCTTAGCTCAGTGAGAATGACCCATTTTGAACTTCTGACCTCCAGAACTATAAAAGAATGCATTTGGCCAGGCATGGTGGCTCATATCTGTACCCCCAGCATTTTGGGAGGCCAAGGCAGGAGGATCACTTGAGCCCTGGGGTTCAAGACCAGCCTGGGTAATATAGCAAGACCTCATCTCTACACAAAATAAAAAGTAGCCTGGTGTGGTGGCAAGTGCCTGTAGTTCCAACTACTTGGGAGGCTGAGGCAGAAGGATTACTTGAGCTGAGGAGGTCGAGGCTGTGGTGAGTTGTGATTGTGCCATTGCTTGCCAGCCTGGGCAACAGACCCTGACTCAAAAACAAAAACAAAAATAGTCAATTTATATAGTTTCAAGCCAGTACGTTTGTGGTAACTTGCTATTGCAGCAACAAGAAACTGACAGTCTCCACATTCACACATCTTTCTTTTGCCACGTAAAACCTTGCTCTGCTGTAAAATCCCATCTAGAGTGTTTTCCATTTCACGCTTGAGAATTTTAATCTCTAGAAGTTGAATCTGGTCTTTCTGTGGGTTCCATTTTCAGTCTTTCCTCCAGTTTCTTGAAAATGTGGAATCAAGTTATAGTAGCTCTACTTTCTGTATCCTTTCTGGACTAGTTTGAACTGATTGCTTTTTCTGCTCTTTCTGGGTCATCCGCTGCGTACCTGGACTCTCCTTGTGTGGCTCTTCTCTGCCTCAGGCAGCTTCCTCCTCAGTACTCCATGGAATACTTGAGGGAATCCTGAATACTCTGCGGATCCCTGGAGTCTTTCTCTGCTCAGCGCTCTCCTCTCTGGCACTCTGTCCAAAGAAGGCCATTTGTCACATCCTCCTCAGACACTCAGCTCCATCCCTTCAACTCAAGGGTGACCACTGGGTCCTGCCTGGGTCCCCCCTCCTAGCCCTGTGGCTGGAAACAATCTGTAGGCTGTAAGTAAGGGGCATGTGTAGGCCTCATTGAGTTTACTCCCTGTCTCCCAGGGATCACTGTCCAGCCTTGTCTGATGTACAATACCTCGAAAACCACCCTTTCATACACTTTATGTGGTTTTTTTTTAGGTGTTTCAGAAGGATACATCTGATTCCTCTTACTCCATCCTGACCAAAAGCAGATGTTCTGATTGTATTTAATTTTAATTCACGTAAATATATGAATTAATATAAATATAAATATTCATATATATTTATATATACATTAGAGTCAGGGTCTCAACCCATCATCCAAGTTGGAATGCAGTGGCACAATCCTGGCTCACTGCAACTTCAAACTCCTGGGCTCAGGTGATCCTTCGTCTCAGCCCCGTGAGTAGCTGGGACTACAGGCACGCGCCACCATGCCTGGCTAATTTTGTTTTTTGTTTTTTTGAGTCAGAGTCTCACTCTGTCACCCAGACTGGAGTGCAGTGGCACGCTCACGTCCACTGCAGCCTGGACCTGCTGGGCGCAGGCGATCCTTCCGCCTCAGCCTTCCAAGTAGCCGGAACTACAGGCATGCGCCACCACACCCAGCTAATTTTTTGATTTATTATGGAGATGAGCTCTTACCAAGTTACCCTGGCTGGTCTCGAACCCATAGGCTCAGACACTCCTCTCACCTTGGTCTCCCAAAGTGCTGGGATTATAGGCGTGTGAGCCACCACGACTGGTCAGTTTTTTTTATTTTTGGTAGAGATGAGTTTTTCCTATGTTGCCTAGGCTTATTTATATACATATATATTTTATTTTTAGAGACAAGGTCTCATTCTGTTGCCCAGACTGGAGTGCAGAGGCATGATCATAGCTCACTGCAGCCTCAACACCTGGCCTCAAATGATCCTCTCACCTCGGCCTTCCAAAGTTCTGGGATTACAGGTGTTAGCCACCACACCTGGCTGATTTTAATTAGTTTATATTTAATTAATAGTCACATGTGATTAGTGGCTCTATACTGGACAACACAGGTACAGACTCTCAGTGGAGGACATTTATCCCTTTATTGGGAAGGAAAAATACTTTTCATCCATGTATCCTTAGCACCAAGTTTATAATAGATAATCTAACACTTGTTGAAGGACTGAATAATATACTTTAATAATTGGATTTGAAGAAACTTTAGAAATCAGTGAATCCAATCCTTTCATTTTACTGATGAGGAAGATAAAACCCAGGTGGATGACACAACCTGCCCAAGGTAATTTAGCCATCTATCTAGATGAAACCAGGAACTAGCACCTGAGTGTTCTTGTTCTCAGTTCAGTGCTTATTTTGCTACATCACACTTTTTGCAATATTTGGCTCAATAAGATTGTAAGTTGTGGAATTCATTTTACTTTGTTACAGTGCTAAGATACAACTTCCAGTTGGTCACTGAATTTAATATTATTTAACCACCAAAGTGAGAGATCCTTGTTGATCTGGTGTGGTTTCCTTGACATGTCAAAATGCTATTGTCACAAATGAGTGCATGTATAACTGTGAAATCTACATCAACTCTATGGATTGTACCAAGGTTCTTAGTTTTGCTATTTAAGATGCTAAAATTGGGGGAGGCTGGGAGAAGGGTACACAGAACTTCCCTATACATTCCATGGCATCCTCATATGAATCTATAATCATTTCAAAGTTAAGAGTTAAACAAGGGAAGTGCCGAACCATCTGGGAAACAGCTGCATGTCTTTGTTTCTTCCTTTTTTGCCCTGTGAAATGCTGATCCAGGGAATCAGTAAGGAAGACGCTTGGACACGGAGAAGCCGGAAGATCGCAAGCTTGATTGCCACTATGAGATACCTCAGACCTGGAAGTCTATTTCTGAGAAGACAAAAAATACTTTACACTTCTGTTGGGAGCCAACATCTATAGCTACATGGCTGAGGCCTGTAAAGGCCCATCTGGAAGATCACCTCTGACATAGGATATCAGTTATACCTATGATATTGGTGTGTGATTAGTGACCAGTGTGCATACATGGCAGTAAAACTTATAAGTAAATCTCTATACACCTGATGGAAAGTTGCACAGCAGAATTATTTTATATGACCTTGTCCCTTCTAAGTTGAACTTCTTTCTAGATATTTTTAAACTTCCTGGTTAGTCAGCTCTTGTTCCCAAAGGCAGTTTCTCCTAGGATTAAGATTAGAAACTAAATTACCATAATAGTTTTATTGCCCTGCCTCTAGCCAGGCAGGACGTTTTTCTAGTTTCGTTACATGCCGAAACTGTTTGCTTCAGCCCGTGGCCATTGTCATGGTAACCATGCAGTCCATTATCCAAGAGTGTGACAGCTACTATTTGATTTTTAGAATAGACTTGTTTGGATAAAACATACATTTAAGATGATACAATTTCCATCAGAAAAGATTTAAACAGTAGTAAGCATTCATAGAAAACTTTTAAGGTTTGTTTAAGCTTTTGAGTTTCCTTTTCTCAGAGTATGACTTTAGTTCCTGTTCCTGTAGGCCAATTTTAAGATCCTTTGATTAGTATACCGAAATTTTCCCAACGGTGTTGTTTTTGTTTCTAATATGACAATAGGAAATTTTACACGTTGCCATGTATTACTATGTTGAATCATAATAGGTTAATGGAATAAATAAAAATTAAGTCATTTAAGTAAACTGATAGATTATAGTATAGTGTTAAGTTGATAATATCAATCGTTTAAAAATATTAGGAGTCAGTGAACTTGGATTGAACCTAGAGTTAACTTAGAAAGTTTTTGTATTAATCAGGGTTTAGAACAGAGAGTATAATATGAATGATTACTGAAATATTATGGAAAACACTTTGAACAATCTGTATTGAAATTGTGCACCTGTGATCTTAGTGTAAGTTTTGTGAAGTATGTCATACATCATGGAGTTCGAATTATTTGCTCGGAACTTTCAAGTCTCGTGATGGTCTTGTGATGCATAGTTTGTAAAGCGCGATATACATCATGGAATTTGTACGCCCCCAGCAAGTAATTATCACACTGCTGGAAGGTATAGAAAATGGTATATAAGTTGGAAGGAGTTTGAATAAAATTTGGACTCAGTTCTGATCAAACTGATCCCAGAAAAAAAAAAAAAAAAGAGTTAAACAAATTTTGACTAGTATCAAAATACTGATAATTTAAATTAAAAAAATGTTTTTCCAATTTTACATTTGAAAGAGACCACAGCCATTGCCTTGCTAAGTTATGGTGTGGCCATGTGCTCTTTGACCTATGCCCCCCGCCCTGCCTTGGGGAGGTGAATCTCTTCTTTCTCTCTCTCTCTCTAATTTACTTTCTAAATAAACTATATTTTCTAATCTAAAAAAACAAAAAAAACCCCAAAATGTGAGTGTAATTATCAGAATTAGCCACATGGTGTCACTAGTGGTCTGTCATAGCCCTCTGAAACTTCCCCTGCCCCCCCATCCCTTCCAAAACAAGCGTTATTTTGACAAAGAAAGGACTTGGCTATCTTAAAGAATAAATGATATAAAACTGATGCATTTAAACATCACTTTTTTTTTAATTGGGAGCATTGTGAAATCTCAATATATTGCTATTTTTAAGGTGAAAACACAGAAAAATGGTAAGAAATGTGTTTAAATGTGGCATATGAGACGGTCTTCAGACAGGGGTGGCTTGAGAACGTGAAAGAGGTGCAAAGTCTCAGGCCTCACCCCAAACCTACCGGATTAGATTCCCGACATACTCCAAGTGCCGGTGCTGTTGGTCCATGGATCACACTTTAGTAAGAATCTAGAAGAGGCCAGATGCAGTGGCTCATGCCTGTAATCCCAGCACTTTGGGAGGCCCAGGTGAGGGGATTGCCTGAGCCCATGGGTTCGAGACCAGCCCGGGCAACTTGGTGAAACCTAGTCCATACAATAAATCAAAAAAATTAGCCAGGCATGGTAGCATGCTCCTGTAGTTCTGGCTACTTGGAAGACTGAGGCAGAAGGATTATCCTGTCAATCAGTATTGAAGAATTATCCTTTCATTCAGGATTGAATTAAATATTACAAATTGCTACTTTATGCAGCATGCATAATTAAACCCATAGGATGTTTGCACGCATGTGTAAACACGTAAGCTACACACACTTCATTAAATGTTTTTTGTTTTGTTTTTTTTTAGTTGGAGTATCACTCTGTTGCCCAGGCTGGAGTGCAGTGGCACGCTCATGACCACCGCAGCCTCAATGACAATTTGTCATGTCAGATGTTACCATTTTTCTTTAGATTGAGATTGTTAAAATGCTTAATAGCAGAAAGTATCCAAAGTTACCAGGGTACTCTCAGAATATTCTGAAGTAAGCTGGGCACAGTGGTTCATGCCTGTCTCATTTCTATCTACCAAGATGAGGTTTCTCTGCACTTAAATCTTAGTAAAAGAAACAAGCTGGGTTCAGTGGCTAAGCCTGTAATCCTGCGCCTTTGGGAGGCTGAAGTGAGTGGATTGCCTGAGCCCACGGGTTCGAGACCCGCCTGGGCAACTTGGCGAGACCTCATCTCTACAATAAATTAAAAAATTAGCCGGGCGTGGTAGTGCACGCCTGTAATTCCAGCTACTTGGAAGGCTGAGGCGAAAGGATCGCCGGAGCCCAGCAGGTCGAGGCTGCGGTGGCCGGGGGTGGCCACTGCATTCCAGTCTGGGTGACAGAGTGAGACTCCAACTCAAAAAAAAAAAAAAGAAACAAACAAGCCAGGTACGGTGGCTCACGCCTATAATCCCAGTACTTTGGGAGGCAGAGACAGAGGATTCCCTGAACTCAGGGATTCGAGACCCGCCTGGACAATATGATGAGACCCCGTCTCTATAATAAATCAAAAAAACAATCATCCAGGTATGGTGGCGTATGCCTATGTTTCCGGCTACTTGGAAGGCTGAGGCAGAAGAATCACCTGAGCCCAGTAGTAGGTCGAGGATGAGGAGGTTGAGGTCTGTAATACCAGCACTTTGAGAGGCTGAGGCGAGAGGATTGCCTGAGTCCAGGGGTTCAAGACCAGCCTGGGCAACTCGATGATACCTCATCTCTAAAATCAATTTAAAAATTAGCCAGGTGTGATGGTGTGTGCTGTAGTTCCAGCTACTTGGAAGGCTGAGGCAGAAGGATCACCTGAGCCTAGCAGGTTGAGGCTGCAGTGGCCATGAGTCAGCTTGACTTCTTTGAGGGCCATTTTGATCCCTGGTCAATTACTTTTTTTTTTTTTTTGAGTCAGAGTCTCACTTTGTCGCCTAGGTTGGAGTGCAGTGACACACTCACGGTCACTGCAGCCTCGCCTGCAGGGTTCAGGCAATCCTTCCACCTCAGCCTTCTAAGTAGCTGGAACTACAGGTATGTGCCAGCACGCCTGGCTAATTTTTTGATTTATTATAGAAACAAGGTCTTGCTATGTTGCCCAGGCTGGTCTCAAACTGCCCATGGGTTCAGGCAATCCTTTTGCCTTGGCCTCCCAAAGTGCTGGGATTATAGGTGTAAGCTACCACACCCGGTCCATTTTTTTTGAGTTGGAGTCTCACTCTGTCACCCAAGCTGGAGTACAGTGGCATCCTCCCGGTCACCGCAGCCTCAACTTGCTAGGCTCAGGCAATCTTTTTGCCTCAGCCTTCCATGTAACTGGAACTATAGGCATGTGCCACCATGCCCGGTTAATTTCTTGATGTATTGTAGTATGAGGGCTCGCCAAGTTGCTCGGGCAAAGTCTCACTATGTTGCCTAGGCTGGTCTTGAACTCCAGGGCTCAGACAATCCTCTAGCCTCCACCTCCCAAATTGCTGGGATTACAGGCGTGAGCCACCGGGTCAGCTGGCTGATGACATTTTATCATATACTTTTCCCTGTCTCATTAGATTGTTTCCTGGCCTTTCTTTGACCTTGTCATTTTACTGCACTTCCTTCTGAGCTGACCACTTCTTTCACACTGATTTCTTAATCATCACAGATTTAATGTTATTAGTAACTGCTTAAATGTAAATATAAATTGCTTAAATATAGAAGGTCACATGACTGCTAGGCATGGCAGTGCACACCTACCTGTAGTCCCAGCTACTCAGGAGGCTAAGGTTGGAGGATTGCTTGAGCCCAGAAGGTTGATGCTGTAGTAAGCTATGATCGCACCACTGCATTCCAGTGTGTGCAACAGAATGAGACCCTATCTCAAAGAAAAAAATGGGCTCATGCCTGTAATCCCAGCGCTTTGAAAGGCCAAGGTGGGAGGACTGCTTGAGCCCAGGATTTCAAGACCAGCGTAGGCAACATAGTAAGACTTTGTCTTGACCATTAAAACAAAAAACAAAAAAACCCTGGACGTGGTGGTGTGTACCAGTAGTCCCAGCTACTAGGGAGGCTGAGGTAGAAGGTTCGCCTAAGCCCAGAAGGTTGAGGCTGCAGTGAGCCATGATGATGCCACTGCATTCCAGCCCGGGTGACAGTGAGACACTGATTTTTAAAAATAATAAAAAATTAGTAGGGCACGGTGGCTCAAGCCTGTAAGCCCAGTGCTTTGAGAGGCTGAGGTAAGGGGATTGCCTGAGCCCATGGGTTCAAGAACAGCCTGGGCACCTTGGTGAGACCTCATTTCTACAATAAATCAAAAAATCAGCCAGGCATCGTAGCGCGTGCCTGTAGTTCGGGCTACTCGGAAGGCTTAGGTGGAAGGATTGCCTGAGCCCAGCAGGTTGACACTGGAGTGGCTGTGAGCGTGCCACTGCACTCTAGCCTAGATGACAGAGTGAGACTCTGAAAAAAAAAATTGTATTTCCTAGAAACAAGTAACTATTCAATGAAATACAATGTCACATGTATTGTTTTTCACTTGCAAATCTTCTTTTGGGATTGCCTTTTCAATTCCCCTTGTCATCTCTCTGTTGTACAACAGTGGCCATCAAAGAACAATATTCATAACCAGCTTCTTCCTTCCTTCCATGAGTCATCTGGCCTGCTATATTTTGGATGATTTCTCACTAGGAAACTTTCATTTTTAGAGAGTATATAGTCACAAAAAGTCATTCTCAGTGGATAGATATATATCAATAAACACTAAGGCAGGCAAAACATTTATATTGAGCATATGCGTTCCAGATGCTATAGGGTGCAATATTAAGGTGAGAAGATACAGCCTCTGCCTTCGTGGGTGGCGCTTACAGTCAATGAGGGGGACAAACCGGAATCAATCACCATCAGGCAAATGAGACTTTGCACTGGTACTCAGGGAGGTCCCCAACATCCTGAAGACCTCCCCCGGAGAGATCTGACCTACCCAGGAGGTTTCCCTAAGAAACTGTCACCTGGAGCGGGGGAGGTCATGAGTACAATTTTGGACAAGCAGAGTTGGAAATGCTCACAGACATCTGAAAGAGACAAGTAGGCAGCCAAACTGTAGGGCTGGGGCACAGAGACGGATCTAGGCCAGAGAAGTAAGAGTCAGCGTAGAGGATGACAGCTGAAGCCAGGCATGAGATTGCTCAGGTAGGTAGAGAACTCAAATGGGGGTTGGACATCTATCTGCTGTCTATTTTCACTAGAGTCACTGTTTGGGACATAAGTTCAATTCAATAGTCATAGCCTTTTTTTATATTAAAAAAAAAAGGTATGAATCACTGTGCCTGACTGGGGTTTTTGTTTTGTTTTGTTTTTTGAGTTGGAGTCTCACTCGGTCCCCCAGCCTGGAGTGTAGTGGCACACTCGTGGCCACTACAGCCTCTATCTGCTGGGCTCAGGTGATCCTCCTGCCTCAGCCTTCCAAGAAGCTGGAACCACAGGCATGTGCCACCATGCCTGGCAAATTTTAGATGAGGTTTCACCAAGTTGCCCAGGTTGGTCTTGAACCCCGGGGCTCAGGCAATCCTCCCTCCTCTGCTTCCCAAGTGTTCATTCCAGGCGTGAGCCACCATGCCTGGCCTTGTTTATTCACATTTAACATCCCCATTCATTCATTTTTTGCAAATGTTTTTAAAATCTGTTGATTTAAAATTTTGCTACAGGCCAGGCTCGGTGTCTCAGCCTGTAATCCCAGCACTTTGGGAGGCCGAGGTGAGTGGATTGCTTGAGCCCGCGGGTTAGAGACCTGCCTGGGCAACTTGGCAAGACCTCATCTCTACAACAAATCAAAAAGCATGGTGGCGTGTGCCTGTAGTTCCAGTTACTTGGAAGGCTGAGGTGGAAGGATCACCGGAGCCCAGCATGTTGAGGCTGTAGTGGCTGGGAGCGGCCATTGCACTCCAGTCTGGGTGACAGAGTAAGACTTCAACTCAAAAAAAAAAAATTGCTACAAATTAATTAATTAAGCAGGAGAAGTAGATTAGTGCTAAGCACATTTTATAACAACTTCACAGAAGGGAAAAGTGGCTTTGGACCTGTTCTTGGAAACATTTGTGTGGTTCCTCAAGGGAGGACTGTGTATTTTCTATGTTTATGGTTTCTGTTAATTTCCTAATATGTCTTGGCTTCCTGCCAAATGATATAAAAGACTGAGTAAAATCTATGATCCTGTAGCATGCAAAAAAAAAGTTAGCATGATATTGTTGATTAGTTGAATTAAAGGAATCTGACAGCAGTTCCCTTTGAGACAATGAGTATCTTAAACTGCAGCACCCGTGGTGAGTGCTCTCCTGATCACGTGCACGTCCTGACACTCTCACATGTTAAAAGACAAAGATTTTGGGAGGTAGAGGTGAGAGGACTGCCTGAGCCCATGGGTTTGAGACCAGCCTTGGCAACTTGGTGAGATCTCATCTCTACGATAAATCAAAAAATTAGCTGGGCGTGGTGGCGGGCCTGTGCTCCCAGCTACTTGGGAGACTGAGGTGGAAAGGATCGCCTGAGCCCAGCAAGTTGAGGCTGCAGTGGCCGTGAGCGTGCCACTACACTCCAGGCTGGGCAACAGAGTGAGACTCCGACACAAAAAAAAGAAAAAGAAAAAAAAAGGAAAGGAAGACATACCAGGGATTTCTGCTCACAGAGAAAAAGCCATGTGAGGACACAGTGAGTAGGCAACCATCAGTAAGCTAAGGAGAGAGGCTTCGCCAGAAACCATCCCTGCCGTCATCTGACCTGTCTTCTCAGAACTGCGGGAAAATAGACTCTGGTTGTCCCGGCCACCCTGTGTGCGCCACCTGGCCATGGCAGCCCCGGCTGATCGACATCACTCAGGGCCATCCCGCCAATCTCCTTGCTTTTCCCTCTGTCCCTCCTACAGCGCATTCTCTGCTCAGTAGCCCCAGATATCTTTCTGAAATGCAAATCAGACCTCGAACTCCCAATTCAGACTTCTCAGTGAATGACTCCCATCCACACAGAACACAATCCAAATGCCACACAGTGGCCTTCGCCCAGCTCTTTCTCCCTGGCACACACCAGCGAACGGGCCTTTTCTGTTCCCAGACACCATGCTCCAGCCTCAGGGCCTCCGCGCTTGCTCTTCCCTCTGCCCCGGGGCGCACTTGCTCCACGGATGCATGGCTGTCACCTCCTCGGTCACCACAGTCACATCCCCCTGCTTGAGTTTCTTTGATCTTCGGGTGCGCTTGTTGGCCCACGTCCCCTCTCCCCACCCCACGGGGCAGAACCCGGCCTCGGTCACAGCTGAGCTGAGCATTTTGCGGAAGTCTTGACCACAGGGGGGGCACCTGGCCGTAGCAAACACAGGTGGAGGAGGCTGCCTTGCGGCCGGGACCTGATGGACAGGGATCCAGGCCCTCCAAGAGCAGAAGAGGGAGCTGGGACGAGACTGTCTTTGGCTCCTGCGCTGCAGCTGAGCTCCGCGCCTCCGTTTCCCCCTTTGTAGGAATGGCGACATAATGGCCGTTCTGAGGATTCAGTCACCCTTCACAGTGTAGACTGCACCAGATCAGGGCTTCCCAGACTAAACAGGCTCCCAGGGTGGCCTTCCTGATGCCCGAACCTAGGTCCTCTCCGCGCTACTACCCAGCGCAGTTGCAGAAACCCAGGCGCGGCCGCCCCAGTCTTCAGTGTGAGCGTGTCCAGG
>NW_007248351.1:18615-26179 GCF_000164805.1 Carlito syrichta
AGGGACGCCCCGCGGGCTTCGGGCGCGCGTCTTCCTCCCCCGCGAACAACATGACCCAGTTCTGCGTGCGATGCCCCTAGCAAGATGTCTCCTTTCTGGTTCTCTCACTTAAATGCTCTCCCGTGATTGCTGTCTGCTCCGAGGGTCGCGGGAACGCGGATTGAGCGTCTCGGGCCGGGGGGCGGGAGGGAGGCTGCGGAGGGCTCGGCTTCTTCGTTTCGCGTTCGTCCCTCTTTCTATTTTGTGCGCGAGGCGCCCCTCCGGGTGGGGGGCGGAGCGTTTCCGGTCCCGGCCCGGCGCTGGGTTTCTCCACCCTGCTCCCCCGCCCGGCATGAACCAAGACCTGTCAGTTCCCATCAGCGGGAGTTTCCGGCGAGGGTAGGGTCACCGCAGGGGTGTGGTCTGGCTGAGGGCCCGGCCTGCGCCTGCGTCCGGGTGCGGCGGGTGTGCCGGGAGCCGGGCGTGCGCCAGACCCCGGACGTGGAGGGGCCGAAGAGGCACCGCGTCAGGGGTGGAGCCGCCAAGGGGCTGCTCCGGCTGGACCTGCGAGGTGGCTCGGGGCCACGTGGGACGAAGGAGCGCTAGGAATGTGGCCGCACCGATCCGAGATGCGCTCCCGGTTGGAAAGACCTAGGAGTAAAAAGAACGCGAAGGAGCTCATTCGTAACCTATCTGCTCTCTGTGTCTTTATTAGCAGTGGGTGGGTCTTGCTGTGTTGTCCGGGCTGGGCTCGACCTCCTGGGTTCAAGCCATACCCCCCGCGCAGATGGGACTCTTCTCTTAGGTTACATGCACGTTACATACTAGTAGTACTTTAAAACATATCATTAAAATTAACTTCATCTTTTTCTTTTATTTATTTATTTACTTTTAGCTTGGCTACCTGAAAATGTAGAATGACGTGTATGGCTGGCATTATGTTTCTACTGGGTAGTGCTCAGCCTGAGCATCTGAAGAGGTGGGCTGGGAGCCCGTGCCATCTGCTTATCTTTTCCTGCTTCTCTGATGGCATGTGGCCTCCTTCCCCTAGTGCTCAAAGAACCCATTGCCTCTTCCTTCTCACCCTCAACCGGACTGTTGAAGTCAGCTGCACAGGGGGATCTTGTCCCAATTTTCAGAATAATTCAAGTTAATGGACAGAGTTTTCCCTGTTAGAAAATTGTCCCTCTGCTGTGTGCTGTGGGTCAGAGTCAGATCATGAGTTCTTGAGGCTGCTATTATCAGTGTGTGCGTGTTCTGCAGAGACCCCACTGACTTTCTGACTTCGGGAGGATGGGAAGACTTCCTGCCTCCTCTGAGTTCCCGTGACTTTGGGGTTCTTGCCCTCATCACACCCTCTTGCCTTCCCATTCCCTGAACACCATCAGTTTTTGCCAGTAAGGATGGTGGAAGCCACATTGCCCCATAATTCTTAATTTTGACTGATTTCAAAACCTGCCAGTTTGAACAGGTTAAATTGTCATTGTGAGTGGAAGAGAATGAATTGTGATGTAAACGCTGGGAAGGGTGAGAATGACTGTTGGAAAGTTTACAGCATCTCAGTAAAGGAAGAAACAGAAACAAAAGATGTCTTTGCACTGTTGCCATGGACAATCTAGAATGAGCTTTCCAGAGGCAGTATGATGTAGGCAAACTTTTGTCTTCTAAATAATATCTTGCAGTGTTTCATTTGCTTTGTTCTGTGTATGTATGAAAATACTTTTTCTCCAGAATATTAGAAGTTAAAATTGTTTTCTTTGAAGTGTAAGAAGTGCCAACACAATGGCTCACGCCTGTAATCCCAGGACTTTGGTAGTCCGAGGTGAGAGGATTGCCTGAGCCCAGGGTTTGAGACCAGCCTGGGCAACTTGGCAAGACCTTGTCCCTATCATCAGTCAAAAAATTAGCAGGGCATGGTGGCACATGTCTGTAGGTCCAGCTACTTGGAAAACTGAGGAGGCGGAAGGATTACCTGAGTTCAGCAGGTCAAGGCTGTGGTGGCTGTGAGTGTGCCACTGCACTCCAGCCTGGGGGCAGAGAGACTCCAACTCAAAAAAGAAATGATAATAAATAAAGTGTGAGAAGTTTACAAATCAAGAAATTTTTGATAATGTCTTTATGGAGAAGAAGGATATTAAAGCTGTTAATCCAGATGTTTTAACATTAATACTAGCGATAATACATCGGTTTTAATTTACATAAATATACAAGAGGTTTATTAAGTGAGATGATTTTTACTGATGTAAAGAAATGAGGTTGGTGGCACACACCTGTAATCCTAGCACTTTGGGAGGCAGAGGCGAGAGGATTGCCTGACTCTAGGGGTTCGAGACCAACCTGGGCAACTTGGCAAGACCTCGTCTCTACAATAAATCAAAAAATTAGCTGGATGTGGTGGCATGCGCCTGTAGTTCCAGCTACTTGGAAGGCCGAGGTGGAAGAATCACCTGAGCCCAGCGGGTTGAGGCTGCGGTGGCCATGAGTGTGCCACTGCACTCCAGCCTGGGCCACAGAGTGAGACTCTTGATTTTTAAAAAAACCAGGTTTTGTCCCAACAAGAAATTTGCTTTTTATTTTATGAGTTTAACATTGTGTTGTTTAGTTAATTAATGCCAATTAATTTCACATCATGAATCTTCAGGAACCATATAATGGAACAGTATGAAAGAGGCAGAAATGTTCTGTTTCACAGATAGACAAAAGCTTCATGTTTTTGGAAGATGCCTGAATTTGGAGTAGGTGGTGAATCTGGCATGTTTGGGAGGAGGGGAGGATGTGTTGGGGTCAGGGGTCAGCACTCACCAGGTTGGGAGGACTTCAGTGGTGGTTTTGGGCACATCATGATGGTGTGGGTGTCCCTAGGCAAATCATTTACCGCGGAGATTTCATATGGAATCTTTGCTGTTGAGTCTTCTGTACATAGTTGATGGAAGAGATGAGATGTTTTCCTGTGAGTCAAGTAGCAGAGTGAGGAGGCAGGCACTCAGTATACATTTATCTCACAGAATCTGAAATCTGACAGCAGTTTCAAAGTGAATAGTTCCTGTGGGGGGATCCCCGCTTGGCATAGCCTCTAGCATGAAGTCTTCCTTTTCAGTAAAAGGGAGAAACTGTTTCATAAAGTATCCAGCAGGCGCCATTGTTACCAGGCTAGGGTGTCTTTAGTAAAATCTTATTTCTTGGGGTTCCATTGCCTGCCTGTGGATTGGTAAGTGTTGCAGGAGCCACCATGCTAGTACACTGTTGCAAAACAAGGTTGGCTGTAGAGTACCATTACTTTTTAGTTGTTATTTTAAAGCCATTAAACAGGGAAGCTTGAGTCTGGGGATAGACCTGAACTGGTAAAAGAAAGAGAGAGGGAGGAAGGGAGAGAGAGAGAGAAAGAAAATTAACTGAGCGTGGTGGCATAGACCTGTAGTCCCATCTACTGGGAAGGCTGAGGTGGGAAGATTGATTGAACCCAGGAGTTCCAGGTTGCAGTGAGCCAAGATCATGCCACTGCACTCCAACCTGGGCAACAACATATGCACACACATTGTGTTCTTGGTGGAGCATGTTCCCTTGGAAAGACTTTCCCTGGTGTGGTCTCCTGACCCTGCACGCATTGCATTCCAGGAAAGCCCTCTGCTTTATCTAAGTTGCTTTAAGTGATGTCCCTTGAGCATGTCTATGCATGTACATGTGTGCAGGCATACATGCATGTGTTTATTTTTTTCCTCCTGGATGGCTTTTAAGTGCCCACCTTTCCAGCAGAACTGGGCTTGTCTTTCACAGCCAGCCCAGGGCTGCCCTAGACAGGTGCTCACCTCCCTCCAGGTGTCATTGGCACTTAAGGTGCAGCAGAGAAGGGTGGACAAAACCCAGGCTTGGAGCCAGACTGTCTGGCTTTGAAATCTAGCTCTGCTAGCTGTGTGATCCTGGCTGGTGACGTCCCTTGTCTGTGTTTCAGTTTCCTCTGGTGCCTATCTCTTAAGGCTATCGGTAGGATTAAATGGCTTGATACTTGTAAAGCAAGCTGGGCTCAGTGGCTCAGCCTGTAATCCCGCACTTTGGGAGGCTGAGGTGAGTGGATTGCCTGAGCCCGCGGGTTTGAGACCCGCCTGGGCAACTTGACGAGACCTCATCTCTACAATAAATCAAAAAATCAACCTGGCGTGGTAGCGCACGCCTGTAGTTCCAGCTTGGAAGGCTGAGGCGGAAGGATCGCCGGATCCCAGTGGGTCGAGGCTGCGGTGACCGGGAGCGGCCACTACACTCCAGTCTGAGTGACAGAGTGAGACTCCAACTCAAAAAAAAAAAAAACAACAACTTGTAAAGCACTTTTAACAGCACCTGCATCCAGAAGAGCTGCTGCTTCCACCTTTGTGTGCTGTAGCCACATTTCACTCACCATGGTGACTTCTGTCCATGGGGTTAGCCTAAAGTTACCGTGAAAGGCCAAAAGCTCATGGTGGGAATATGTCTAGAGCCAGCATGGCTCTAAACCTCAGAACAGCGAGTGTTCCCTAACAAGCACTGAGTAAAGGCTTAGGGATAATTACAGAGGTCCAGGGGATCTTGTGATCTGATTTAACAAATTTAAAATCAGCTGATCCCAGAAAGATAGGATCAGTTTGCAAGAGTTTAGTTAATTCAGTGAAACTCCTGTTGTAGTTTTTTGCTTTAAAATGTGCAGTTCAGGCCAGGTGTGGTAGCCCAGGCCTGTAATCCCAGCACTTTGGGAGGCCAAGGTGAGAGGATTGCCTGAGCTCATGGGTTCAAGACCAGCCCAGGAAACTTGGCGAGACCTCGTCTCTGCAATAAATTAAAAAAAAAATTAACTGGGTGTAGTAGTGCACGCCTGTAGTTCCGACTACTTGGGAGGCTGAGGCGGAAGGCTCACCAGAGCCCAGCAGATCAACACTGGGGTGGCAGTGAGTGTGCTACTGCACTCCAGCCTGGGAGATGGAGTGAGACTCCAGCTCAAAAAAATACATATATATATCAGGACACTTAAGAGACTGAAACAATGGTTGGATGCCCTCAGGGAGGGCAAGTGGGTGGTGCATGACAGTGTTGAAAAAGAGACATTCCTTTTCACTGTTGCCGTAATGTGCTTTTTACACAGTGGAATGTTGGGGAGTCATTCAGCTGGAGCTGCCAATAGGCAGAGGGTCTGTCTGTATCTCCTCTGGAGCTCTGCCTAGATGGACATGCGTGTTGTCAGGGGGTTCCAGATGAGGGCATTTGACATCTGCATATTGCAGGCGGAGAGTGTGTCTGGGAAAGATCTCGAAGGAGATCCAGATGAAGCCTCTGGGCGACATGTCATACTGTGAGGACAGGTAGAGATGAATTTAGCCTTCAAAGAGATAGAGTGGACCTTGAGGTAGAGACAAGCATAGCCAGGACTGTAAAGTGGAAGTTCAAGGGAGAGGGTCCCTGAGAGGGTGTGGACACCTGTCAGGGGCCGCTGAGTTTAGGTAAGAGGAGTGACTACTGGATTAACTTTGTAAATATCTTCCTTACTTTAAAACTGAGGCCAGATTTTGAGGACTTAGAAATAAGCTGGTGTATTTAAAAAATCTTCCTTCTTGGCCAGGCTCTGTGGCTCAGCCTGTAATCCCAGCACTTTGGGAAGCCAAGGTGAGTGGATTGCCTGGGCCCGCGGGTTCGAGACCCGCCTGGGCAACTTGGCGAGACCTCATCTCTACAATAAATCAAAAATTAGCCAGGCGTGGTAGCACACGCCTGTAGTTCCAGCTACTTGGAAGGCTGAGGCAGAAGGATCGCCGCAGCCCAGCAGGTCGAAGCTGCGGTGGCCGGGAGCAGCCACTGCACTCCAGTCTGGGCGACAGAGTGAGACTCCAACTCAAAAACAAAAAAAATCTTTCTTCTTTAAAAAATGTTGAAGGGGGTTAGTTCATAGGTAAAACTAATCTTTTGTAGAAAAGAAATTAGAATGGTGGTTGCCAGTGGTAGGGGTTAGACAAGGCTTAGCTGGGGAAGGCACAAAGGGAATGTTCTGGAGTAGCAGCTGGTGGTCTGTATCTTGACAGGGCTCTGAGTTACATGTGCCTGTCAAAATGGACATTAAGATTTGTGAATTTTGGGACAGCCCCCTCAGGTCCTCTCCCACCATGGGAGCTTTTATGTCCTCTCAATAAATCCTGCTTTCTTGCTTTTGAAAAAAAATTTGCGAATTTTACCTTTAAAAAACACTAAAAAAATACTGCTCTGGGGAGTGATGTGTATACTGAAGTGTTTAGGAGTAAATTATAACTGATGTCTGCAACTCATTTGGGGTTTTTTTTGTGTGTTTTTTTTTTGAGTTACAGTCTCATTCTGTTGCCCAGACTGGAGCGCAGTAGCATGCTTATGGCAACCCCAGTGTCAACCTGCTGGGCTCAGGCGATCCTTCTGCCTCGGCCTTCCAAGTAACTGGAACTGCAGGTGCACACTACCACACTCGGCTAATTTTTTGATTTATTGTAGAGATGAAGTCTCACCAAGTTGCTCTGTCTGGTCTGGAACCCATGGGCTCAGGGAATCCCCTTACTTCAGCCTCCCAAAGTGCTGGAATTACAGACTTGAGCCACCGCGCCCAGCCTCATTTGGGAATTTATTAAAATAATAATGCTGGCTGATGGACAGGAGGATGGGCAGGTGATAAAGCCGGCAGATACAGTAAATGTCTCAAATGTTCATTACAGATATGGGTTATGGTACTCGTTGTAAAAAAAAAAAAAAATACCGTGTGTTTGAAAATGTTCATAATGACATTTGGGGAAAATCTTAAAAACTGCTGAGCATGAAATGCTTTGTAAATGTTGCCTATGTAAATACTTTGTAAATGTTGTCTATGTAAATGTTGCCTGAGATGATGTTCCTGGATCTTTAAGTGTGTAAAGGGCTGTATTTTGTGCACTGGAGGCATTTACGTGTCTTTCTTCTAATCACTTATTTGAGTTGTCGGCTCTTTGCCAAATACCCTTTGTCTGTAAGAGATTGAGGTTCAAGGTTTTCTAGCATCTTCTGGGGAAATAGCTCTAAGGCTGTTAAGTTGTCGGATTATCATTGCCCAGGAGACTTTTTCTTAGCCAACAGATTTACTCTTTGAGTCAGCCTCAAACTAATCCCCCACCTTGGCTGGAAGAGACTGGGAGAAGGATGTATCATTCATTGAAGAATGTGGCCATAGTGCTGGCATCAGGTGTCCTTTTCTCTGGTTCCCACCTCTGACCTGAGTGCCGTGGCACTCCAAACACTGCTGTGTCCTTTGAACTCTAAAGCTCTGGCTCTAAGTAAATTGTCCTGCTTTAACTAAAACAGGAAAAAGCCTGGTAGTCCCTTATGTCGTCTTTCCAAGGAAGGGCTCAGAGGCTACAAAAACTTTTTTAAAACACTTTAATTCAGCCAGGCTCGGTAGCTCACCCTGTAATCCTGCGCTTTGGGAGGCTGAGGTGAGTGGATTGCCTTAGCTCAGAGGTTTGAGACCTGCCTGGGCAGCTTGGCGGGACCTCATCTCTACAATAAATCAAAAAAATTAGCCGGGTGTGGTAGCGCGCACCTGTAGTTTCAGCTGCTTGGAAGACTGAGGGGGAGG
>NW_007248351.1:26259-29997 GCF_000164805.1 Carlito syrichta
AGTGAGACCCCAACTCAAAAAAAAAAAAAAAAAAACTTTAATTTTTGTCCAGAGACAGTTTATTGACATGGCTAAAAAATAGAAATGTTTGCAGGTAGAAAGTGAAAGACACAGTTGTGCAAACCTCTCCATTCCCCCCACCCCCGCCCCAGCTTTCACTGCTGCTGCTGTTTCCTGTGATCCCTGGAGCTATACATGTCTACACCAGCACACAGGTGTGCATACACTTAACCTCACTTTTTAAAAAATGGGTCAAAATATGGACAGTCTTAGACCTCGGCTTTCCCCCAGCACAGTTTATTCAGCCATTTCCTTTTTGATAGACATCAAGTTAATTTTTTATTTATTTTTTTCTTACAAATAGTGCCTCCTTAAATACCTTTCTTCATACAAGTATGCATTTTTTTTTTTAAGTTGGAGTCTCACTCTGTCACCCAGGCTGGAGTGCAATGGCACGCTCACGGCCACTGCAACCTCGATCTGTTGGGCTCAGGCAATCCTTCCACCTCAGTCTTCCAAGTAACCGGAACTATAGGTGTTCGCTACCACACTCGGCTAATTTTTTATTAACTTGCCAAGTTGCCCGGGCTGGTCTTGGACTCGTGGGCTCAGACAATCTTCCCACCTCAGCCTCCCACAGTGCTGGGACTATAGGCTTGAGCCACCGCACCCGGCCTACAAGTATGAATTTTAAAAAACAAACAACTTTTATGAAGGAGATGGCCCAGCATATCCAAGGAAGTAAAAGGATAGAATGAGCTTCCACCCCCAGCCAGCCGGAGCCCTTCTCTGTATTTTTGGCATTCCTGTTTCATTTCCACCCATCCACCCCCCTTTTGGCTAAACTATTTTGAAAGCACATTCCAGAAATAGTGCCATTTTATGCTAGTGTCGTGGACTTTTTAACCTTTGTATTTGGGAATGTTTCAAATCCATGCAGAGTGGAGAATGTCATGCAGAGCCCCTGGATTCTCCCCCATAGTCACATCGTTGTGCTGCTTCAGCCCTGCCTCCTGACCCCCTTTTTTTAGTTGCTGGAGTATTAATGTAAGTGTCCGACACCATATCCTTTCCCATATAAACTCTTGAGTGAAGTGCCAGCTTTAAGAATAAGAGACTGGCAGTATTGAAAGAATGAAAGGAATTAGAGCGCGAGTTACTGACCTTGAGGCATTCTAACCCCTGTCCCAAGCCCTGTCCTACCCTAAAAAAGGTAGATTTAAAAATAAAATGGGCCAGTCATGGTTTCTCAGCCTGTAATCCCAGCACTTTGGGAGACTGAGGCAACAGGATTGCCTGAGCCGCGGGTTCGAGACCTGCCTGGGCAACTTGGTGAGACCTCTTCTCTACAATACATCACAAAAACTATCCAGACATAGTGGCATGCATCTGTAGTTCCAGGTACTTGGAAGGCTAATGCGGAAGGATTGCCCAAGTCCAGCAACTGGAGGCTGCAGTGGCCGTGATCATGCCGCTGCACTCCAGCCTGTGTAACAAGAGTGAGACTCTAAAAAATAAAAAATAAATAAAACAGCAAATGGCAAGCAATAATGAAACTAAAACACATCAGCTATGTACTTGAAACTTAGGTGGTATTTCCCTTTCTGTCACCCAGATCCAAATACACAGTTTATGTGAGAAGATGTCATCTTAGTTATAAGTCTCAGTTCTCAACTGGGGGTGATTGTGGCCCCCTCATTACCAATACCTGGAGACGTTTTGGTTGTCACAACTGGCTGGTTGGGGTAAGTGAGCTGCTGTGGCCATAGCTGCTGTGGAGATACTATCCCATCCTGCAGTGCACGGGACAGCCCCTGCCACCAGGGATTAACTTATCCCGGATGCTAAGGCTGGAAACCCTAGTTTAGAACCTGAGGAGGTGACATTTCATCACAGGTCTCTCCTCTGTGTCCCTCCTTGAACTTAGAGTGAACACTGATCAGTTGGGGTAGATACCAACAAACTAACGAGTGTTGGTACTCACAGGTGTTATGTTGACGATAACATCTTCATACCCAGAAAATTCCCATTGGAGTAATGTTATTTAGATCATTATTCTGTCAGTTATATCAACAAAGATATTTCAGAAGTTTGTATAACGGTGTGTATCAGGTTAAGCCTCGACTTACAAGGAAGTCAGACTCCCTCGGAGGCAAACAGATGTGAGACCCTTTTCTTTCTGGAGAGCTTCCAGAAACAAGGCTGGGACTGTTCTGTTGGCAGCTTAGGTGTGTGTAGACAGGGGAGAAACAACACCTGCAGCTCAAGCAGCGAAGAGAAGGAAGAGATGACTTTTTCTTGGAGAGTGTTTAGGAAGGACACACAAAATCTGCAGAGCTGCATAGCCTTAAAGAGTATGAAAACCATGTACTCACACAGCAAGGGGCCCCCAGAGCTGAGTCACATAGGTCCCTGGCGTCCAGGACCCCAGAGTCAAGTTGGAGATGGATATGTCTGCAATTGATGTATGACAAGGCCTTGGTTGATGGATGTTTTCATTGGAGCCCAGGAGCCCTGGCACCTTGTGTAACGCTGTGCCTGTGCCTGTTTCTTTCCAGATTGCTCATTTAGAAAGTGGATGTACGGGATAACATGTCCAGTGTGTCCGAGGAGAGAAGGAAGAGGCAGCAGAACATTAAGGAAGGACTGCAGTTCATACAGTAAGCGCTTCAGAGTTCTCCTGTGTGTTCTTGGCACATAGTACTTCTTTTATGTGGCTGTACATTTTGCAGAGATTAAGAAGTCTTTAGTTGTACTTATTATTGTCCTGTTAGGCTGGGCTTGGTGTCTCAGCCTGTAATCCCACGCTTTGGGAGGCCGAGGTGAGTGAATTGCCTGAGCCCACAGGTTCAAGACCCGCCTGGGCAACTTGGTGAGACCTCATCCCTGCAATAAATCAAAAAACATTAGCCGGATGTGGTAGCGCACGCCTGCAGTTCCAGCTACTTGGAAGGCTGAGGCAGAAGGATCGCCGGAGCCCAACAGATTGAGGCTGCAGTGGCCAGGAGCATGCCACTGCACTCCAGTCTGGGTGACAGAGTGAGACTCCAACTAAAAACTAAAAAAAAAATATGTCCTGTTAATTTTGGTTAAAAATTACAGATTTCTATTCCAGCAGTATTTTTTCTCTTGTTCATTTGAGCATTCTTGTGCTCTGAAGTGGGTCTTACTGTTGCTAACTTTGGGCTAAAATTTCCCCCGAAATGTTTGGGCTAAAACATATCCCCCGAAATGTTAGACTGAGGAATTTGAATTTGTTCTTACAAGAGCAGTGATGATGAGTGAAAGGTGACTGAAAATAAACATGTATTGGCACAAGGGATTTTGCCATCAGACGTTTCTGTTAAGAAGCTTGGTGTTAAGTTAGACTTCTTAAAGTATGTCAGTGACAAAGTAGCTGTGGTTTGAGCGAACATGTTTGGGCAGGAAGGCCTTCTTGTTCCTTCCTGGGAAGGAGACATTCTCTTCTATGCTGCAGTAAATTGGGTCAAATGTTGTTAGTGGCTCGGTACTGTTTTTAACCTTCTTTGGCATTTGAAGAATCAAGCCTTCTTTGAATAGTAGCAAAGTGTTATGCTTAAGAAAATAGTTATGGGCCGGGCTTGTTGGCTCAGCCTGTAATCCCAGCACTTTGGGAGGCCAAGGCGAAGTGAGTAGATTGCCTTAGCTCAGGGGTTCGAGACCAGTCTGGGCAACTTGGCAAGACCTTATCTCTACAATAAATTTTTTTTTTTTTTT
>NW_007248351.1:30126-40374 GCF_000164805.1 Carlito syrichta
CACCCGGCTAATCTTTTGATTTATTGTAGAGATGAGGTCTCGCAAGAGGCCCAGGTGGGTCTCGAACCCGCAGGCTCAGGCAATCCACTCACCTCAGTCTCCCAAAGGCGCGAGATTACAGGTGGAGTCACCAAGTCTGACTTACAATAAATTTTTAAAAAAATTAGCCAGGCACGTGCTAACGTGCCTGTAGTTCCAGCTACTTGGAAGACTAAGGCAAAAGATCATCTGAGCCCGGCAGGTCAAGGCTGCAGTGGCTGTGAGTGTGCCACTACACTCCAGCCTGGGTGACAGAGTGAGACTCCAACTTAAAAAAAAAAAACAAAAAACGCTGGGCTTGGTGGCTCAGCCTGTAATCCCGCGCCTTTGGGAGGCTGAGGTGAGTGAATTGCCTGAGCCCACGGGTTCGAGACCTGCCTGGGCAGTGAGACCTCATCTCTACAATAAATAAAAAAATCAGCCAGGCTTGGTAGCGCATGCCTGTAATTCCGGCTACTTGGAAGGCTGAGACGGAAGGATCGCCGGAGCCCAGCAGGTCGAGGCTTCCGGGGGCCGGGAGCGGCCACTGCACTCCAGTCTGAGCAACAGAGTGAGACTCCAATTCAAAAAAAAAAAAAAAAAAGCAAAAAGAAAATACTAAAGAATAGTTTAGATTTTTTCACGACTACAGTCATCTGTGAATAATGGTGGTAAAAGAAAAGGAAGTCCTTACAGTGTGCTTTTGAACAACAACAAGTTAATGGAGCCATAGACTTCAGATGACTTCTGACTGAACACGTCCTGACAAGGAGCTTGATAATTATAATTCATTTATTTCTTCTTCTCAGGTCACCGCTGTCATATCCCGGAACACAGGAACAATATGCGGTAATGGCTCTGGGAAGGTCTGCTTGAAAACTCTGCCAGTGGCCGGTGAACCCTAATCTGTAGCAGGGGTTGGTAAACTTTGGCCTTGTGGGCCTGTCTGGCCTGCTGCCCTTTTTTGCAAATAAAGCTTTATTGGAACACGGCCATACTCGTTTGTTTATGTATTATCTGTGGCTGCTTTTATGACATATGGTAGTTTTGACAGACCATATGGCCCGCAGAGCCTAAAATATTTACTGTCCAGGCATTTGCAGAAAAAGTTTGCCAAGCCCTTATGAAGGACAGCATTGTTTTTTGTTTGCTTGTTTTTGCTATACACTTGCAGTTGTTCTATATTTTCTTCCCTGTACAAATGTGAGCTTGAATTAATTTATCTTTTGAGCCCCTTGAAAATTACTTCAAGCCTACCTCTCATGTCATTGAAAGTAAGTGGGACAGAATTTGCCAAGGAGAGCACGGGGCACCTTCTGTTTTTACTTAGGAAATGAGAAGTTCCGACTGCAGCAAGGGGACTGGACACCAAGAGGGAAGAGCCAGTAGCAAATCTGCTAGTTAGGAACAGGGAGAAAGCCAGTTCATTGGGGCTTGGCCTGCAGACTCTTGTCCCTACAGATTGACCATTGGCTCACATGTAACCGTTTTCTCTCTGAGGGTTTTGATGCTTCTAAATGTCACCTTGTCTTCTGCCTCTCTCCCTCCAACCCTTTCTTTCAGTCTCTCTCATTTCCTCCCTCCCTCTCTCCAGACAGAATAAAAAAGTGTTAGTGCTAGAAATCACCTGGAACGATTGTTTCATTTTTGCACACGTAGAGTTGAGGTCTAAACTGGCATATCACAAAGCACATCATTGTTAGTAGTTGATCCGTTGAGTTTTCTTTAATAAGATAGTCAGCTTATACATGGATTCATAAGATGGGACAAAAAGACTTGAGTTTTTATCTGCTCTAGTGGAAAGGGCTTTCAAAATAATAAAGCATGATAGAAATCATAAGGAAAATTAAAAACTTCTGTACATGCTTGATAGGAAAAAGGCTTAGCACCCCACATCAGTAAATGACCTGAGCAAACAGTTCATAAAAGAACTGTAGATGGTCCATGAACATGTGGAAATTTCACCTTTACTCCAAAGACATGCAAATAATAAAGGATACCATTCACTTCAAAATGGGTAGAGATTTTACACACACACGCACACACATGTGTACACATGCACACGCCACCCAGTACGAGGGTGCTGTAAACACTATAAGTATTTCTCACCGGGCACGGTGCCTTACGCCTATAATCCCAGCACTTTGGGAGGCTGAGGTGAGAGGATTGCGTGAGCCCAAGGGGTTCAAGACCAGCCTGGGCAACTTGGTGAGCCCTCGTCTCTACAATAAATAAATAAAAAATTAGCTGGGCATGGTGGCATGTGCCTGTAGTTCCAGCTACTTGGAAGGCTGAGGCGGAAGTATCGCCTGAGCCCAGCAGATGAAGGCTGTGGTGGCTGGGAGCGTGCCACTGCCCTCCAGCCTCTAGCCTGGGTGACTCCAACTCAAAAACAAAAAAAAAGTATTTCTTGTTCTTGACTTTTTGCAAGACAACTTGGAAATACTAGTCAGAAGCCTTAAGCTGTCCATTATCTTTGGCTTAGGGCTTCTACCTGGTTTTTATTTGAGGCACACAATCAGAGATGTGAACTTGATGATGCTTTTGCTGCATTATTCTGAATCATAATAAATGGAGTGTTCTCTTGAAAAGCAAGCAAGATAAACTCCTGAGCTCAGCTGGCAGTGATTTAGACTGCCTTTCACTGTTTCTTACACCAATGCTGCTGTTCTGTGAATTTCTTTCCGCTGAAGTTTTAGATACAAAATTTAAAATTTCTTTACACCAAATCTTGTTCAATAAAGGGCTTCAAGTGGTAACTTTTTTTTTTAAAGGTATATTTGCGTGCTCTTGTGAAAAATCTTTTTAATGAAGGAAATGACGTTTTTCGGGAATGTGATTGGAACAGCTCGATAAGCCAGTACACGGAGGCTTTGAATATAGCTGATTATGCAAAGTCTGAAGAAATTTTAATCCCCAAAGAAATAATTGAAAAACTACATATAAATCGTATTGCCTGCTATTCTAATATGGTGAGTTGTGATTTTAAAAATGTTTTTAGAGTGAGGACATTTTTTTTCGTGGCTTGGTATATTAATAAAAAGTCAATTTCCTAACTTGATTTTTGAGAAAGGTGTATTATTAGCTACTTTTAAAGTGGCGAAGCTTTTAAAAATTAACTTTGGGTCGGTCTTGGTAGCTCAGCCTGTAATCCTAGCACTTTGGGAGGCCTAGGCAAGTGTATTGCCTGAGTCTGCGGGTTCGAGACCAGCCCGGGCAACTTGGCGAGACCTCGTTTCTACAATAAATCAAAAATTAACTGGGTGTGGTAGCACACACTTTTAGTTCCAGCTACTTGGAAAGCTGAGGCGGAAAGATTGCCGGAGCCCAGCAGGTTGAGGCTGTGGTGGCCGGGAGCTTGCCACTGCACTCCAGTCTGGGCAATAGAGTGAGACTCCAACTCAAAAAAAAAAACAAAACATTAACTTTGGACATATGTTTACGGATTTAAGGAATATTGTTTCTTGGTCACTGGTCCTTTCCCATTTGAATATGGTTTTTGAGGATGTTCTGCTTATTAAAAAGTCAGCTCAGAAGATGCAGGTGTTCACAGGCTGTACGTATATCAGGAATCTGTGTCTTGGTTCACTTATTAGTCAAGCTTCAGTTAGCCCTCTTAGGAGACTTTTACCACAAAACTAATTAGCCTTCCAAGGAATTAGCACAAGGCTTGCACGTTTTTAAGTCTTAAAAAACTGATGTGCTAATAGTTTTCACTATGGTCATTGAGTACACTTTATCCGCCAGCTGGTTGCAGTGGCTCAAGCCTGTAATCCCAGCACTTTGGGTGGCTTAGGTGAGAGGATTGCAACCAGCGTGGACAACATGGCGAGACCTCATCTCGACAGTAAATCAGCCAGGCATAGTGTCACATGCCTGTGGTTCCAGCTACTTGGACGACTGAGACGGAGGATCACCTGAACCCAGCAGGTGGAGGTGCGGTGACTGTGAGTGTGCCACTGCACTCCATCCTGGACGACAGAGTGAGACTTCAACAAAAAAAAGAAAAGCATCCATGTTGCCACCTAGGTCTCTATTAGTGAGCATTCTTTGGTGGTTTGCTTTCGATAATATATTCCTCATCAGTTGCTTGTTTGGAGTTACATTTCCATTTGACCTTTAGTGCACTCCAGAAAAGGGTACCTAGAGAGGGAGGAGAAGAGGAGGTGACACCTGGGGCATCAGTATGTCTAGAAAGCTGTATTTCTTGAACATCTTGGGACTTTATGGCCAACTAGTAATATTTGTCTTTTTATTTTATTTTATTTTTTTGAATTGGAGTCTCACTCTTGGCGCCCAGGCTCTGGAGTGCTGTGGCACACTCATGGCCACCTCAACCTCAATCTCCTATGCTCAATCGATCCTTCCACCTCAGCTTTCCAAGTAGCTGGAACTACAGGCACACGCCACCACACCCGGCTTTTTTTTTTTTTTTTTTTTTTTATTGTAGAGATGAGGTCTCACCAAATTGCCCAGGCTAGTCTCAAACCCCTGAGCTTAGGCAATCCTCTCACCTTGACCTCCCAAAGTGCTAAGATTATAGGCCAAGTCATCACGCCCGGCTGTAATATTTGTCTTATCTCAAATGGATACATGGGTGGGTACATGGATATTTCTGTTATTCTTTCTACTTTTTTTTTTAGTATTTTTCTTTTTGAAAATAATTTCAAAAAGAAAAGTAATACTACTAACTTGGAGTTTAAAAGGAAGGTCATAGGATGGTCTTAATTTGTTTTCATTTATAGGAAGGCACCAGTGCAAGACATGGATTGTTTGATTGCTAACTTTATTCTTTGATCTTACCTACCAGGGTTTCCATGATAAGGTTTTAGAGGACTGCAATACCGTCCTCAGTTTAAATGCCAGTAACTGCAAAGCTCTGTATCGGAAATCTAAGGCTTTAAGTGATTTAGGAAGATACAAAGAGGCTTATGATGCTGTAGCAAAGTGCTCCTTAGCAGTGCCTCAGGTATGGAATTTATATTTTAGTTCATTTGTTTATATCATCACTGTTTTATTGCTCCCATGTAGAGAAATGGCACTTAAAGAGTGAAGTTTTCCATGCTCCTTCAGCCTGCTTCAGTGGGTTTGGTTGCTAGGAAAGCAAGTGTCTTGACGGGAAACCTCATCACTGTTTTGTCCGTTCTTCTTCACAGTCAGTAAGTAGAGCCTTCTATTAATCATAGATACTTTTTTTTTTCAGGATGAACATGTAATAAAACTAACTCAGGAGCTAGCTCAAAAATTGGGATTTAAAATAAGAAAAGCTTATGTTAGAGCTGAGGTAAGCTGAAGTTCTCTCCATAAGGTATTTTCATTTTGTTTTGAAACTTGGTGTCAGTTCTCTTTTTAAATAAGTGTATTTATTTTATTTCAGCTCTCAATAAAATCAGTTCCTGGGGATGGGGCTACCAAGGTAAAGTTAGTTACTTTTTTAATAGAAATAATTAAAAGAAAGTATGGAAGCATTGCAATACTGTTTTTTGTTTTTGTTGTGTGCCTATTTTTGAAACCTTTTTATTCCTTAAATGCATAATGGGCCATAGCTTCCTATCACTTTAAAAAAGAAAACCCAGGCCAGGCATGGTGGCTCACACCTATAATCCTAGCACTTTGGGAGACCAGGGTGAGAGGATTGCCTGAGCCCACGTGTTTGAGACCAGCCTGGCCAACTTGGCAAGACCTTGTCTCTACAATAAATCCAAAAATTAGCTGGGTGTGATAGTGCGTACTTGTAGTTCCTGCTACTTGGAAGACTGAGGTGGAAGGATCGCCTGAACAGCAAGTTGAGGCTGAGGTGACCATGAGTATGCCACTGCACTCCAGTCTGGGTGACAGAGTGAGACTGACTCAAAAAATGAATGAATGAATGAATGGAAACTCACACTCAAATAATATATTTTCATCTTGGCTCGTCACGGTGGCTCAAGCCTATAATCACAGCACTTTGGGAGGCCAAGGCAAGAGGATTACCTGAGCCCATGGGTTTGAGACCAGCCTGGGCAACATAGTGAGACCTCGTCTCTATAATAAATAAATAAATAAATAAATAAATAAATAAATAATTAGCCAGGCATGGCAGTGTGCGCCGGTAGTTTTGGCTACTTGGAAGGCTGAGGCGGAAGGATCGCCAGAGCCCAACAGGTTGAGGCTATGGTGAACAGGAGCATGCCACTGCACTCCAGCCTGGGCAAGAGTGAGACTCCAAAATATATATATATATGCAACAGAGTGAGACTCATATATATATATATGTAGGTAGATAGATATAGACAGATAGATTTTTTTTTTTTTTTTGTCTTAACCAGCATTTCCTGAATGCTCCAGTGGAGCATCTTACAGGATGTTAATATATATTAGGTTTCATTTGAAAAAAAGTGATTCAGGACCAAATACTAGTTTTGGGAGTCAGTAGGATAACAAAATTTAATAAGGTTGTTGTTTGTTTTGTTTTTTTTTTTGCATTGGAGTCTCATTCTGTTGTCCAGGCTGGCATGCAGTGGTACAATCATAGCTCACCACAGCCTTGGCCTGCTGGGCTCAGGCAATCCTTCCACCTCAGCCTCAGTTGGAATTAAAGGCACGAGCCACCGTGTCTAATTTTTATTTTATTTTATTTTATTTTTTTGTAGAGGCGAGGTCTCACTATGTTGCTTAGGCTGGTCTTGAACTTCTGAACTCAGGCAATCCTCCCACCTCGGCCTCCCAAAGTGCTGGGATTATAAGCGTGAGCCATTGAGCCCAGCCTGTTTTTTTTTTGTTGTTTGTTTTTTAATTTTAATTTTAAGGCAAGTGTTCTTGGTGCTATTAGGATACTAATGGCCATTCTGAGTTGGGTGGCAGGTGGTGGCTAGGTTAGTACCTGGTTTTCTGCCAAATATCCTTTGAGAAATACAAGCATTACCACAGGAAGTAAGTGGAGACGCTTGTAGACCAGTGCCTCTTCTAATAGCACATATTGTAAAGGTTTGTGTATTTTACTTAGTTCTTGGATTCCTGCATTGCTCCTTATGGTGAGTTTTACAGATTGCTTTATGGTTTAGAGTCCTGATAATATTATGATCCACGTTTGTTTTCATTTCTAGGCTTTGAACTATTCTGTGGAAGATATTGAGCCAGGTATGTTTTCACATTATCATCTTAATGATCTGAAAAGTGCTAGCTTTAGACTTTATATGTGATATAGTGTTGGTGAATGAGATCGTTGTGTTGCTGTTCCTATTAAAGTGAGAATGATTTTGAAAACTACCATTGTACCATTGGATGTGCAGGTAAGTTATTGATCATAGTGGATGTCACTGACGCCCAGCATGGTCATGGCCACCAGCTGTGCCCAAAAAGGATGTGTTTTCACCAGTGAATATATCTATTCATGGGTAAAACTAACTGCTTTCAGAATTGCAGTTGCTTTCATGTTTTCACGTAGCTGTTAATGCTGGTGTTATATTAGTACAATGGAAGCGAGCAATTTCATTCCACTTGTCTTACAGATCTGTTAACTCCAAGACAAGAAGCAGTTCCTGTTGTCTCTTTACCTGCATCCAGTTTTTCTCATGATGTTGGAAGTGAGCTGGCCTCAGTTCCCATTATGCCTTTAACTTCTATTTTGCCATTGCAAGTGGAAGAAAGCCCTCTGCCATCTACAGTGCTGGCAAATGGAGGAAAGGTCCCCTTCACTATGCCGGAAGCTTTTTTAGATGATGGAGATATGGTCCTTGGAGATGAAATAGATGACCTCCTTGATTCTGCACCTGAAACTAATGAAACTGTCATGGTAAGTTTCAGTGTTATTTCTTTCTGTTGAAGGCAAAGTTAATTTTTCTTTAAATTGTAATCTGATAGTTTTTTTTCAGTATTGCCTGAAGGCTGAATTTTGGATTTCTTACCTTGAAAATTACTACTTTCCTTCCTTGGTGGTGACTGGTTAATTTGGTCATTTTTGAAATAAAAAAAGAAAGAAACATACAATCTAGTAATTAGCCAATTTTTTTCTAACTCATATTAGGATCACAAATTATGGAAAGGGTAAATATAACATTCTTTTTTTTTTTTTTTAAGTCAGAGTCTCGCTCTGTTGTTCAGGCTGGAGTGCAATGGCACACTCACAGCCACCGTAACCTTGACCTACTGGGCTCAGGTGATCCTTCTGCCTCAGCCTTCCAAGTTCCTAGAACCACAGACATGTGCCACCATGCCCCGCTAACTTTTTGATTTATTGTAGAGACGAGGTCTCACTGTATTGCCCAGGCTGGTCTCAAACCCCTGAACTCAGGCAGTCCTCTTGCCTCAGCCTCCCAAAGTGCTGGGATTAAAGGCGTGAGCCACCATGCTCAGCCCTTTTTTTTTTTTTTTTTACAATTTTTAAATGATTGGAAGAAGAAAGAATAATGTTTTTTGACATATGAAAATTATGTGGAATTCAAATCTCAGGGTTCATAAATAAGACTTCTTGGAACACAGCTGTGACCCCTCCATGGCTCTTCTGTAGCTGCTTCTGCACTGCAGCAGAGCTGAGCATTTGCAACAGGGACTTGGGGCCTGCAGAGCCTCAAATACTTAATGTCCAGTCCTTCCTGGAGTAAGTTTTCTGACTCCTGTCATAAAGTATAATAAAACAGGAGCAGCTGTAGTAGTATGATGACAATGAGAAGGCAAAACTCTGAGTCGGTTTCCAGGTCAATGCAGAGTTGAATGAGAGGAAGGAGTGTGTGCAAAAGGCCAACAGAACTGGGGTCGATTCCTACCAGCTCTGTGACCTTGGGCAAGTTACATCACCTCTTAGTCTGTCAGTTTCCTCATCTGTATGATGGTGATCATAGTAGGATATACTGAAAGAGTTGCTGTAAGAATCACATAGATAGTATATGATATTCATCATAGTGTAAGGCATGTGGAAATGGTCAGTAAATCGAGGCTAGGAAAGTTAAGTTCTGTTTGGTCTTGTGCAGTGGGTTCACACCTCCAGAGAAATGGTCCCAGTCCTCACAGGCTTCTCCAGCTCCCTTCCTTCCACCCTACCCTACACATCCCCAAAATTCCTCTTTAATGAAATGAAACCTTGTGAGCCTTGTTGGTTGGGTGAGGGTTGAGAATCATAGGAAATTCAGTAGATGAGACATGAATGTAATACTCGAATTAAAATGCTAGAAGTCCTACTAGATGTAGTGGCTCACGCCTGTAATCCCAGCACTTTGGGAAGCTGAGGCGCAAGAGGGTTGCCTAAGCCCAGGGGTTTGAGGCTAACCTGGGCAATATGGCAAGACTTTGTCTCTACAATAAGTCAAAAAATTAGCTCCGCAGGCAAGTTCCTGTGGTTCCAGCTACTTGGAAGGCTGAGGTGAAAGGATTGCCTGAGCTCAGCAGGCCAAGGCTGTGGTGGCCAGGAGTGTGCCACTGCACTCCAGCCTGGGTGACAGAGTGAGACTGCGACTCAAAAAAAAACACAAAAACCAGCTACACTAGAAGTAATTTTTACTTAATCATTTTTAGAAATTGGGCTTGAAAATAAACAAGCTCAGTAGGTAAAATTCTTCCAATGATTTTAATTTAAGCTTTGTTACGTAACACGATCACCCAATGTAATGATGTTTCTTTATATGCTGGTGTTGAAATAGTTCAGCCAAACTCATGACAGTGTTTCGTGAACTTTAATCACATCTTTTTTCTTCTCCAGCCATCAGCGTTAGTCAGAGGACCCCTTCAGACAGCCAGTGTCTCCCGTAGCATGCCCTTCTCGGCATCTCTGTTAGGAACCTTACCCATTGGTGCGAGGTATGCGCCTCCACCCTCCTTTTCAGAATTTTATCCACCTTTGACTTCATCCTTAGAAGATTTTTGTTCTTCTTTAAATTCATTTTCAATGAGTGAATCCAAACGAGGTAAGAATCAAGTCTAAATTATAAACAATTGCAGTTAATTTTCTATAAAAGAAAAATCTGTGTTTCGTAGTCATTTAACTCTAGGTAGTAGGTACTAGACTTATTTTCAATGCAGATAAAAATATAAAGACTAAGCCTTTAGTTTTGAATTCACTTTGACTTAATGCCGTTCTGGAGATCAAGGAGCAAAGTTGTGAACATAGGAATGTATGTGGCACTGGTTTTTATATACGGTAGCTTGTTAAGCTGGGTGTTCATGTTTTAGGAGTGAAATGACTTTGTATGTATTTTCCAGGAAAGGTGTATCCCATCTTAAACAGTCTTTTTTTTTTTTTTTGAGTTGGAGTCTCAC
>NW_007248351.1:40394-59087 GCF_000164805.1 Carlito syrichta
CAGACGAGGCCTCGCCAAGTTGCCCAGGCGGGTCTCGAACCCGCGGGCTCAGGCAATCCACTCACCTCAGCCTCCCAAAGCGCTCAGGATTACAGGCTGGGCCGCCGAACCCAGCCTCTTAAACAGTTTTAAAGACAGGCTATTCTTTTGAATTTTGAACTAGGCAAACACTAATTTAAGATCTATGTTTGTAATGATAACAATTAGATCCATCTATTTTAAATTTCTTTTGTTGAGCTCAGTAAACTGTGACTGATGCCTTAATTTCCCAGGGGATGACTGAGTTTTTGGTCTGACTCCTGTTTTTGTCATCCTAGATCTAATACATACTTCAAACAATCATCAGAAAAATCTTCGTATTTTTTGCAGGCATTGTTACATGGTTAAAGGGGCAAAAATCTTACATAATTGATTTAAAGATGTACGACTGAAGAAATTACAATATGTGGGAGACAAAAGCAGAGGAAGCCTGAGCCCGGGGATTCAAGACCCGCCTGGGCAACTTGGCGAGACCACTTCTCTACAATAAATCAAAAAATCAGCCGGGCGTGGTAGTATGCACCTGTAGTTCTGGCTACTCGGAAGGCTGAGGCGGAAGGATCGCCGGAGCCCAGCAGGTCGAGGCTGCGGTGGCCGGGAGCGGCCACTGCACTCCAGTCTGGGCAATAGAGTGAGACTCCAACTCAAAAAAAAAAAAAAAAAAAAGGCAGAGGAAATAATTGAGTGGTAGACAAAGAAAAAGAAAGGAATTGAACCTTTCTGCTTTTTAAATGCAATTGTTAGTTCTTGCTTCATATTTTCAAAGGGAAAGGCTCTTTCTCACTTTGAACATCAATAATTTTCATAGTCTTTTTAGCAGTCCTACTTGGTGGGCCCTGCTATAGATTATTTCTCAGAAAATAGCTTTTTATTTGCATTTATCTTACTAAGGGTTGTTTATGCCCTGGATTTCTAGAGGCAAGACTCTGGAGCCCTCCTTGAGTGTTAGTGTTGAGCAGGACAGCTTCTAGGAACTGGGATGGGAACATGGCGTGGGGAAACCGTAGCCAGTAAGCTGCTAAACCCTAATGTTCTTATTCCATGATTGGAATGAAAAGGTCTGTTGAAGTTTTTTTATTATTTTAGATCTGTCCACCTCAACTTCTAGAGAGGGAACACCGCATAACAACAGTAATTCTTCCCTTTTACTTGTAAGTGCCACTTCCTCTTTTGTAAATACATCGCTTAAATTGAAATTAGGCCTTTTACTTAAGTAACTATTTGAATGAACAAGACATTCTCCCTTAAGTTTTGTGTGTGCTATGGGAAATCATGTCATAGTAAGGCTTCTGGAGCATCCAGTAATAAAGGCTCTGTGTTGAAGTCTGGATCTGTCATAGCAAGTTAATCACTGTTGCAGACAGTGTAAAGAGGCTTTAGCACAGCATAAACAAATCAAGAAAATAAATGTAAGAGCGGGCATGTAAACGTGTGTATGGTTGGGGTAGAATGTTATTTTAGTAACTCATGGAGGATCACCAGAAAGTAGAGGGAGCCTAGAGACCAAAAGAGATAAAAGTGTAAAAAGAGGCAATTTTAATGTAGAAGAGTACTAAGGATGGAATAGTACCAACCTTGGTCTATGAAGATCTTATTTTTCAGACGAATTCCGCTTCCTTCTTTAGTAATAGTGCAATATTAATATTTGTTGGCCTTTTTTTGTTTTTTGTTTTGTTTTTTTCTTATTCTTGCAGATGAATGGACCAGGTAGTTTGTTTGCCTCTGAGAATTTCCTGGGAATTTCAAGTCAGCCTAGAAATGACTTTGGAAACTTTTTTGGGAGTGCAGTTACCAAACCATCTTTATCAGTGACTCCAAGACATCCCCTCGAAGGAACCCATGAATTGAGACAAGCTTGCCAGATCTGTTTTGTAAAATCAGGTCAGGACCAAACAAACAGGCAGAGAGTAGTAAACTACCAGTTCACAACCTGAAAGTTCGTAGGAATTCATAAATGCATGTCAATAATACCAGCTGTTGTAACTCTTCAATCCCTGTTTTGAATTCTTCCTAGACGAGTAGCAGTTATTGATCTGGGGCCTTTGAAGTCTAATAGAATAAGCCTCTGCTCTTATTTGATATAATTTTATTTATAGTATGTGGAATACTTACCTAATCTAGAAACATAATGAAATTTTTATGAAACTCTTATGTTCTAAGTATATGCATAAGAACTTGATACTTTTCAAGTAGGGCAGGAACTAGCAAAAAGCATTATAAGAGATACTATACAAATGAAAAGTAAATCACTTTCTGTTGGTTTTTTTCACATATTTACTCTAAGTCAAGTGCTCTAAACCCAGTTTTTTCTGATCTGCACTCAACTTCATTTTCTTTCTTCATTTCATGTTTAGCAGTCTCTTCGTCTATATAAGCCATCAGAATTCCTATCCAGGTTATTTCCCTAATAGGTAATAAGGGCATGTTTTGGTAGGAGAGGTGTTGAATAGAACTTTTGTAGTTGAAGAAACAGCATAAAAGGCAAGCTCTACTTCAGCCTGTGTACTTAGATTTAGGGGTTGTGAAAATGGGATTTTTGTGAGAATTTAATGATCAGTGTTTCTCATGTCTCCTTGTAAATTTGTGTGTAAAATGAAAGGTTTTTTTTGTGCATGTTAGCAGTCCTCTTCATGTCTTTTTCAGGTCCTAAGTTAATGGATTTCACTTACCATCTTAATGTAGATCATAAGTGTAAGAAAGATATTTTAATTGGTAGGATAAAGAATATTGAAGATAAATCATGGAAAAAAATACGTCCAAGACCAACAAAAACAAATTATGAAGGACCATATTATATATGTAAAGGTATATGTTCTATTTATTTAATTGGTGTACTTTACACAGTCTTGCATCGCTTAATGATGGGCACATTCTGACACACATATCATTGAGGAAATTTCATTGTTGTGCTCAGAGTATACTTTCACAAACCTAGATGGTATAGCTGCCATACAGCTAGGCTATCCATGGTATAGCCTATGGCTTCTATGCTACTAATGTGTACAGCATGTTACTGAATACTGTAGGCAGTTATAACACAATGGTGAGTGTGTATCTAAACATAGAAAAAGGCTGGTTGCGGTGGCTATAGGCACCATGGCTCATGCCTGTAATCTCAGCACTTTGGGAGGTTGAAGCAGGAGGATTGCTTGGGCCTAGGAATTCAACACCAGCCTGGCAACATAGCAAGACCTTGTATCTACAGAATAAATTAGCCAAGCATAGTGGTGGGCGCCTGTAGTCCCAGCTACTCAGGAGGCTGAGGCAGAAGTATAGCCTGAGCCCAAGAAGTCAAGGCTGCAGTGAGCCATCATTGAGCCTCTGCACTCTAACCTGGGTGACAGAGTGAGACTCCTGAATCAAAAAAATAAAAAAAATTTTAAAATAGAGAAAAGGCACAGTAAAAATACAGTATTATACTGGTTATGGGACCATTGTTATGCATGTGGTCTGTAGTTGACCGAAATGTCACATGTGGCACATGACTGTACTTTCTACATTTATTATAATGGCTGCAGTATTGACTGTTAGAAAAAATGTTTAGACAGTGCTAATAGCAATTTCTTTGGATTGAGATGTTCATATTTTTAATGTTTTTTACTATTGTTGGTAACTTCTTACAGTTGTTTATAGAAACAAGGCTTTGATCATAAAACTGTCTTAAACCTTTGCTTCTTTCTAAATAGACTGAACTAAAAATACTGAACTAAGGTTTTGAAAACATTTCTGTGTTTAAGATGCTTTTAAGAGAAATTGGTATTTTCATGTTTGTCAAACTACTCCATCTGGATGAGCTTTGAATGTATCTAAATGATTTTTTCCAACTTAAGTGGAGTCCATGAGAGTATCGGGGCTTTTTTCCCCCAGTCTTTAATAAGAATAATTTAGGCTTGTGGTGCTGTTTTTTGTTTTTTAATTTTTAAAAAATAGAGATAGGGTCTTGCTACATTACCCAGGCTGGTCTCTATCTCCCGCTCAAGCAATTCTGCCCCCTCAACCTCCCAGAGTCCTGGGTTTTTGTTTTTGTGTTTTTTTTTGAGTCAGAGTCTCACTGTCACCCAAGCTAGAGTGCAGTGGCACACTCATGGCCACTGCAACCTCAACCTGCTGGTCTCAGACAATCCTTCTACCTCAGCCTTACAAGTAGCTGGAGCTACAGGCGCACACCACGCCTGGCCAATTTTTTAATTTATTATAGAGACGAGGTCTCACCATGTTGCCCAGGCTGGTCTTGCCTCCACCTCCCAAAGTGTGTGAGTCATTGTGCCTGGCTAGAATTACAGGTGCGAGCCATTGCGCCTGACTGAGAGGCTGTTTTTTCACTCTCACTCAAGCTGGAGTGCAGTGGCACATTCATGGCTACTGACAGCCTCAAACTGCTGGGCTCAGGCGATCCTTCCACCTCAGCCTTTCACTACAAGTGTGCACATCATACCCAGCTACTTTTTAAAATTTATTTTAGAGACAGGGTCTTGCCATTTTGGCCACGCTAGTCTTAAATCCCTGGGCTCAGGCAGTTCTCTTGCCTCAGCCTCTCAAATTACTAGGATTGCAGATGTATGCCACCACACCCAGCCTGTTTTTTCATTTTTGTTTTTAGAGTTGATACCATCCCTGGATAGTAACATGCATATGATTATTTGGAGCTATCCATGAATTATTATACAAATTCAAATGATGCCCTAAATGTCATTAGTATTTATTGGCTTTATAAAAACAGTTGCTGTGTTTTAAATGTCCTTTCATTCCCTGTCTTTCTAGATGTTGCTGCTGAGGAGGAATGTAGATATTCAGGCCACTGCACATTTGCTTATTGCCAAGAGGAGATAGACATCTGGACACTGGAGCGGAAAGGGGCTTTCAGTCGTGAAGCTTTCTTTGGTGGCAATGGAAAGATCAACCTTACAGTGTTCAAGCTCCTCCAGGAGCATCTTGGAGAATTTATATTCCTTTGTGAGGTGCTTTCTTCAGACGTATTATCCATGTAAATTTGGACTTCCAAGCTCAGTAGTATATAGTACTTAGTGCTGGTCCTGCCATGTGATTAAGCATGCACTCAGTAAATGGTAGCTACTACTTGTTACCAAAAGAAATAATATTAAGACTTCATATCAAATACTGATTGGTATAAGTAAACCTGGCACAACAGCTCATTTCTATAATCCCAGAACTTTGTGAGGCTGAGGTGGGAGCATTGCTTGAGGCCAGGAGTTTAAGGCCAGCCTAGGCAACACAGTGAAATCTCATATCTACAAAGTAGTTGAAAAAAAAAAATAGCTGGGCATAGTGGTTCATGCCTGTAGTTCTAGCTACTTGGGAGGCTGAGGTGGGAAGATCACTTAAGCCCAGGAGATTGATGCTGCAGTGAATTACTCTACTCCTATGGTCACGCCACTGCACTCTAGCCTAGGCTACAGAGTAAGACCATGTTTCTAAAAAAAAAACAAGAAAAAGAAAATATTGGTTTAAGTATGAAACATACAAGCTTATAATGACATTGATAATATTGTGAGTTCGTATTTTGTAATTTTTTTTGTAATCCTTTTCTCTCTATTCCAGAAATGTTTTGATCATAAGCCAAGAATGATAAGTAAAAGAAATAAAGATAATTCTACTGCTTGTTCTCACCCGGTTACAAAGCATGAGTTTGAAGACAATAAGTATGTTGGTAGTTTCTAATTTTTACAGTAACAAAATAAATTATTTTGTTAGATCCAACTAAAAGCAATAATAGTATCTGCCCAGACATTCCCATCTCCCATTTCTTGCTATTTTGCAGAACAATACTCTATTTTAAAATGTCTTTTAGTAGATTAGACTGGGAATTAAGTGATGAATTATTAAATTATTTAAAAGAGAAAAGCAGTGTTGATTTATAGTTTCTCTTAACATGCATTTAGGTATTTTGTGGCTTAAAGTATAATTAGTACTCCCCTCCATTAATTCAACAATTGCTGGGTTGATTTATTTTTTCTGGTAAAAATGTAAAATGTATTCTTAGTCTAGAACTTGACATTATGTATATATGTATATATTTTGAATAATCTGTGGCAGAATAATAAAATGTCACTGTGTTTTCATGTAGGTGCCTTGTCCACATTTTGCGAGAGACAACAGTAAAATACTCTAAAATACGTTCTTTTCATGGTCAGTGTCAGCTTGATTTATGTCGACATGAAGTTCGATACGGTTGTTTAAGGGAAGATGAGTGCTTTTATGCCCATAGTCTTGTGGAATTGAAAGTTTGGATAATGCAAAATGAAACAGGTAGGTTTGAGTGCCACTTAGAAGTCTCTCTCCTTAAGAGCAGTCAGAGTTTGATGAAACAGCAATCCACCCTTCTCTGTCAACCAGATGTGACAACACTCTTGATTTTGTCCTGAGCTTTAAACTGCAGTCACTTGATTTTTAGAGTTGCCTGTTTTGAGTGTAGTCTCATGTCATAATTGTTGATACAAGTTTATATATGTAGCATGGATTTGTGGGGTTGTAAGCTTCCCTCAGAAGGCACAAAGAGGTGTTTTTGTATATATTCTGTTTTGAAGAACAGTAGTATATTCGTTCATTCTTGGTGATGGATTAGACTATGATAATAATTGGGAAAAGATTCTCCAAGTCTGCTGTGACCAGATTGGTGGACTATTGTTATTATGAGTAGAATTTAAAAGAAGGCTTGTGACTCCCCAGGTATTTCACATGATGCTATTGCTCAAGAATCTAAGCGATATTGGCAAAATTTGGATGTACATGTACCCGGAGCACAGGTATTTTCTCTTATGTACTTTCTGCATTTGGTATCCTTTCTGGAATTGCCTGATAGAAGTTGATCATTGGTGGCTATGGTTTACACTTACAATCTAGTTACTTTTTTTTTTTCATTTGGAGTTTCACTCTGTCACTCAGGCTGGAGTGCAGTGGCACATTCATGGCTACCGGAGCCTCAACCTGCTGAGCTCTGAAGCTCCTTTCACCTCAGCCTTCCAAGTAGTCAGAACTATAGGTGCACGCTACCACACGTGGCTAATTTTTTATTTATTGTAGAGATGAGGTCTCAGCAAGTTGCCCAGGCTGATCTCGAACCTGCAGGCTCAGGCAGTCCACTTGCCTCAACCTCCAAAAGTGCTGGGATTACAGGCTGAGCCACTGAACCCGGCCATAGTTACTTTCTTCATGTTCATTCAGTTGAGTGATTCTTTGTTTTGATTGATTGAGTTGTGGTCTTTGTCAGCTGGAGTGCAGTGGCAGGCTCATGGCTCATCGCAGCTTTGACCTCCTGGGCTCAGGCCATCCTTTTACCTCAGCCTCCTGAGTAGCTGGGACTACAGGTATGAGCCACCGTGCCTTACTAGTTTTTTAATTTTTTTGTGGAGGCAAGGTCTCACTATTGCCCAGACTGGTCTCAAACTCCTGGGCTCAAGCAATTCTCCCACCTCGGCCTCCCAAAGTGCTGAGATTACAGGCATGAGCCACTGTATCTGGCCCTGTTGAGTAATTCTTATGTGAAAAAACAGTTTGCTTTTTAATTGATCATCATTAAAAAGAAGTCATCCCACAATATTTAGCTTACTTGATACACACAACTGGGGTCTTGGGCTTTGGGGATACTTGGTGTAAGGGAGGTGGGTTATGTTTGTAGTTTTCTTCCCTCCTGGCATATCTCATTTATCCTCTACTCTTTCCCCAAACCCCCTTACTAAATCAATTCCAGTCATCCATTCCAAGGATGACTTGCATACACTGAAGTTTGGCATCTGTAATTTGATTTCAGCATATTCTCTTGCATTTGGGGGAGAATTGAGATTTAGTTATCAAATATAATGGTCAAGATTAAGCAGACAAAAACAGAAAATTGTATACTATTATGGGAAGAAATACATGGTGATTCAGTATTTTTTTTGTCAGAAAACTGTTTTTCTGTTAAAATTAAAACACTTTAATTTTTTAAGGTACTTGGCAATCAAATAATGCCTGGATCTCTTAACATGAAGATAAAATTTGTGTGTGCCCAGTGTCTGAGAAATGGTCAAGTCATTGAACCAGACAAAAACAGGAAATATTGTAGTGCAAAAGCAAGGCATTTGTAAGTATTATGTATATGGAAACAATACCTGTTTTATAATTTTCTGCTTCATAGGTATAAAATTATAAGAGAAAAGATTAAGGCTTTGAAAAGAACAGAGGAAACTAGATTACTTTGGAGTAATTATAAAACAAAAGGAAAGAGATTTTTAGCATTTAGTAGCTAAGAGTTTTAAAGTAGTGTTTTTCCTGTGTTTTATCAATTTTTATCTAGGATTAGTAGGGAATGTTTGTAAATATCAACAAGAAGTGAAATTACAGAATCATAAGGCATATTTTTTTAGAAGGGTTGAGAAAAGAATTTTCTGGTTCTTTAGGTACAAACCTTGTGCCTCTCCCTGTGTGTTATGTCTTTTGCCCGTATGTCTTTGTTTTTTCTGAACTCCATTTTTCTTAGGTGGACCAAAGATCGTCGTGCGATGAGAGTGATGTCTATTGAACGTAAGAAGTGGATGAACATCCGTCCTCTCCCCACAAAGAAACAAATGCCTTTACAGTTTGATGTACATACGTAATTTTTAAGCCACTTTTTTAAAATTAGGCATTTCAAATCATTAGAAAATAGTAGTAATTCAGATTGAAACTCAAGTCCTTTAAAGACTGCTTCTGAGTAATAATGCAATTTAAATGGTTCCTCTTGTTTTCCTTCCTTTCTAGTATGTATGTGGTTCTGTGGCTATTTTCATATTGACTGGAATTTTATGAGTTACTTGAAAAAAGTAAATAGATAATGGAATCAAGAAAAGATCATGGGCATAATTTAACTTATTTTTTAGTTGAATTACTTGGGGGGAGGGAATGAGAATTTTATTTAATTGTGCTTCTTCAGGTGTGATATCAAACCCAAGCCCTTCAAGTATCATCAAGAATGCTGTTGATGAGTTTGTTTATTTCATGCCTTGTTTCTTTTGCTGAAGTAAGGGAAACTAGCTAAAATTTACTCAGATTTATAGGTCTTTCTAAAAGTAACCCAAAGGAAAATGTTGAATGTTCAAAAATGCTTAGAATGAAAATACCAGACCAACTTAAAGTTAGGTTAGTGTTTCATTCACACAGCGGCACGTTTCATTTTGCCACCCTGTGGTGCCTTATGTGATCTTTGAGATGATTATCCAAGCAAACCAGTTGTCTCTAGACTTTCTTCCTCACAAAGGAGAGGGTCTGGGGAGTGTGTAGAGGTATTTCACCATGTGAGTAAACAGGGACACTTGGAGCATCAGCAGGTAGTAAACTTTCTGCCCCAATAGAGGAAGTATGGAGAGAGGCTTTTGCCCAGAGAAGCAGGGGAGAAGGATTGGAAATGGAAGAGTTGAGGAAGAGATAGGTGATGTTTTTATCACCTAGAGTACCTTGCAGTTTTGTAAAACATGCAAGTAACAAGGTCAGTCTTTGCAGGTTGCTGGTGTGTTTGTGTTTTATCCAAAGTGGTTTCAAACTCACATTTAATCAGTGGGTTATATAAGAAGGAGAAAGAGGCATATTGGAACCAAGATACCTTGTGATCTAAAAGATAATAGCAATAACATGTGTGTCAAGTACTTTGTTAAAAGTAGGACAATTGAGAACAATTCTGGTTCATGAGGTGGCTGCCTTGACTACTGATTATTCTTTCATCTTGAATGTGGTGTATTATCATACGACATGAATGTCGTTTATTTCCTCTTTTTTTTCCCTGTCATATTATGTATTGCTAAGGAATCCTTTTTCTAAAAGAAGAAATTATACTCTATGTGTGTGTGTATGTGTGTAGACCATGTGGTGAGGTGCAAAGATAATGGGCTTCAGAGTCTGGCAGAAACACCCTAGTCAAGTTATTCAGCCTCAGTTTGCTCATCTGTAATTGGGAATAATTACGTGCGATGGTGTCATGTAAAACCTGGCACAGGGCCTGGCCTTTTCCTTTATCTTCTCTTCTCCCTGCCCCTTATCATTGAGCTTTAAAAAACTATAGCAAATGTTTGCCTAGTAATACAACTAAGTACTTACTGGGGTTTGGCTGGGGAAAGAATGCGGCTATATTATTGACTACTGAATTTATGTAGCGGTTTAAGAATGGTGTCACTGGTGGTGGTCCCTGGGAGTGAGTGTGCTGTGTTAAGGACTGACTGCTTTTAGAGTTTTTGCAAAAACAGCATTTAATGTCACAAATGCTAAGTAACATAGGGCCAGTTCCTGTTGAAATGCAAACTAAGATAAGCTAATAATTAGTGACACTAGGATTTATGCCTTACAAAGACAAGTAGACTGATAATATTTGAGGATGAGCTCTCAAGGTGGTGGAGGGTTTCTTGGTTCCTGGTTCATGATTCTTAGGGAAGTCTACATTCTGCTGATCACTGTCACTTTATTTCCCTACCAGTATCACTGTATTTACTTTGTTAAATAAAAATACAAATAACCAGAGGAGATATTATTTGAAAGCTGTGTAAATCCATGACCCGTTAGTGTGAGAATTGTCTTCAGATAATGCATACCTAGTGAATATGACATGTTAGCTTCCCATATTGATTATACATTAAATTTTCTGAAATGTAGGGGCACTGTTTAGTAAGCTTTGGCGTTGCCTGCAGTTTCTTTACTGCTCCCCAGGTGCTGACACGGAGGCGTTATGAGTGTTATGCAGAAGGAAGAGAAGCTGTCAGGCTAGGAGGGGCAGAGAGGTTCATTTGTATAGGTGAAATTTTCTGAATAAGTGAGTTTGCAGATGTTTTCTTGTAAGAGTATATTCCATGCCTTACCTTCTTTTGGAAATGTTCTTTTGAAAGTTTTTGAGATAGAAAGCTTAATATTAATATTGTCTCATATATTTTGGGCCTGTAGTCAGTTTGAGTAAAATCACATTTATTTTATTTTAAAATTGTATTGCTAAGCATCGGCATGGATAATAATGCTTATTTTGCTTAAATGTAAAAATTAGGCTGTTTTATCATGTGTACTTTGTCTTAGACTATGTTTGTGTTTTTTTTTTTTTTTTATATATATATATATATATATATATATATATATACACAGCTGTGCAACCATATTGCTTCTGGGAAAAAATGTCAATATGTTGGGAATTGTTCCTTTGCTCATAGTCCTGAGGAGCGAGAAGTGTGGACTTACATGAAAGAGAATGGGAGTAAGTTGATCTTTAAGCTGTGTCCTTGACATCTGAAAGCTGACTTGCCTGCAAGTTCCTTTCCTCTCTATAAATTTGCTGGTTTCCTGTGAAGACAGAAAGCAGTTTGCATTCTAAACAGTTAGTTGTACCCTCTTTCACAGTACATCATCATTGGTAATGATGGCTGGAAACCAACTCCAGTGGAGTGGAATCTGACATCTGATCTGTGTTTGGTTAGGTCAGATTTGAATACGAATAATGGATCTGCATCCTTAAATGTAATAAATGTGTTTCTGACTGGGTGTGGTGGCTCATGCCTATAATCCCAGAACTTTGGGAGGTAGAGGCAAGAAGATTGCCTGAGCCCTGGGGTTCAAGACCAGCCTGGGCAACTTGACAAGACTTCACCTCTACAGTAATTTTTTTTTAATTAGTTGGGCCTGGTGGCATGTGCCTCCTGAAACCACTACACTCCAGCCTGGGTGACAGAGTGAGACTCCAACTCAATGAATGAATGAATGAATATGTTCCTGGAAAATGGTCTGGGGAAGTTCAATTCTTCTATGCTGTTTGAATCAGCTTGTCTGCTTGTGTTGTAAATAGTTTACCCTTTGAATTAACTAGGTTCAAATTGGGGGCACAGTGGCTCATGCCTATAACGCCAGCACTTTGGGAGGCCAAGGTGGGAGGATCACTTGAGCCAAAAATAATTGGGATTTTTTTCTTTTTTCTTTTTTTCTGAGTTGGAGTCTCACTCTGTCGCTCAGACTGGAGTGCAGTGGCCGCTCCCAGCCACCGCAGCCTTGCCTGCTGGGCTCCAGCGATCCTTCCGCCTCAGCCTTCCAAGTAGCTGGAACTACAGGCACGTGCTACCACGCCTGGCTGTTTTTTTTTATTTATTGATTTATTGTAGAGATGAGGTCTCGCCAGGTTGCCAAGGCGGGTCTCGAACCCGCAGGCTCAGGCAATCCACTCACCTCAGCCTCCCAAAGGCGCGGGATTACAGGCTGAGCCACCAAGCCCGGCTGGGATTTTTTTCAAGGAGGTATTGCAGATCATACAGGGCCAGATTCAGATTCAGAGTCCTAAGGAGAGAATGTTTATCTTTTCCAGATTTCAAGTTCATTATGGGAGCCTTTGAGAGGAGCCTCAGACAGCCTTTCACTTTTGACCATAGAACATTTTACTACAAGGATCATTGTTTTGTTTTTTGTTTTGTTTGTTTTTTTTGAGTTGGAGTCTTATTCCGTCACCCAGGCTAGAGTGCAGTGGCACACTCACAGCCACCCCAGTGTTAACCTGCTGGGCTTGGCGAAGGATCATTGTTTTTTAATCTTGAGTAAACTGGTGGAATTCTACCAACTGCAATCTCTGGATTATAAGTGCTAATTAGACTTAAGGCTGTCACCTTCCGTGTTTCAACCACATCAAAAGTTAGTGACTTTTGTGCAAGAAACTCCCTCCTGCTGTCTCACTTAGAATAAGGACATGTGGTCAGGCCTGTAGATGCTCTTGCATATCAGCACTCTTCAGTGACTCCTGCTGCTACTGGTCTCAAGGAAGAAGAATTTCTGGTTTATCTCTGACTTTAGCCTGATGATATGTTGTTACAAACCTTTAGGCAGACAGCAAAGCCGAGTTTTGAGCTGGTTTTTTTTAACATAGTTTTTAGCACAGTTCTCCACTGGGAACAAATTTTGCCACTGACCCTCCCTCTCTGGAGAACATGTATTGATATCTGGGCACAGTTTCATTGTCATGACTGGGGAAAGATGCTACTGGCTTCCAGTAGGTGGAGTCCAGGGTTGCTGCTCAACACCCTACAACACACAGGACACACCCCGCAGCAGAGAATTAGCCAACCAGAATGGCAGCCACCCTGAGGTTGAGAAACCCAGGCTTCAGCACGCAACAGTAATGCAGAACACACCTGTTCTTACCTAGGAAGCAACTGGCAGCCACTGCCCAGGACCTGGTCACAGTTTTGTTGTCAGTTGTATCCCCAAATATCGGTCCACTGAGACTGTGGCTGACTGAGGACCCCCATCAGGGTCAGAACTTTGGTCCGGTGGTAGTAAGTCTCATTTTTCTCAGTAAGCAGTGAGAAGTGTGTCCGCTCTAAGCCCCCCAGCCACGTAAGTAGCCTTGTGTGGTTCTGGCTCCAACCTTGAGTGTGAACACAGGTGACATGGAGCAGCAGTGAGGCTTTTTTGGCAACATCCTTATGATGGTTGAGTTTTAAACACCCCTAAAGTGTCTTGCACATGCAAGGAAGAGTTAATTAATTTTGAGAACTAATGTTTGCAGTCTAACAGTCCTGGAGTGGGTTCTTATGCATGAGAGTTTACCTGCTGCTTGGACTGGACAATCTCTTTGTGTCTAATATAATCAGTTTCCTCCAGCCCTCTTGAGTTTATTTTTTTAATTTTTGAATTAAAGGCAGTTAAGACTTGAGTTTCTTTTGAAAATGTGTGCTGACTGCTATCAAAAATGTGCACGATGTTATATGTATTTAATGGTATTTAGTTGCAGCTCCTTATAGTAATTCATTTTTCTCTAGTACAAGATATGGAGCAATTTTATGAACTCTGGCTAAAGAGTCAAAAAAATGAAAAAAGTGATGATGTGTCCAGTCAGTCAAACAAGGAAAATGGAAAACAAATTCACATGCCAACAGATTATGCTGATGTCACCGTGAGTATGGGATCACCCCCACCCCACACACACCTCAGACAAAGCCTTTCCTTCCCCACCCCGTTCTCCAGAACTGGCACCTTCACTGCCTGCCCGCACTCTTCTCTCTCCAGTGCTTTCCTACTATTAGCTGGGTTGAAACTGAAAGGCCTTTTCTTGATCCTTTTTCTGACTTTGGAGCCAGAGAAGTAGAAGTCCACATCCTGGAACTCTGGGCAGATAATTTACATCTCCTAGAGGGGCTGTTACCCCAGTGGGAGGCCACAGAAGGTACTCAGGATATGTGGGCTGTCCCCGCCCGCACTCACATTCCATCCTCGTGCCTGCATTCTGGCCTCTCCTTCTGTGCTTCTGAGGATATTAGGTTGCCAGTGGTGTGTTGCTGTTTTGGTTTTCTTTTAAATTTTTCAAAAAAGTAAAGAGAATACAGTGGCTCCCTTGAGTCCACCATTCTGCATTACCTGATACTAGCAGTTTGGTGCATTTGATTCTGTCAAATAAAATGTTATGAGTAAAGCTGGAACCCTAGCTATTCCCTTTCCTAGAAGAACCAGATTCGGTGTGTATTTTCCCAGGCCATGTTCACCTATCGTTGGCACATTTATTCTTTTTATTATTTATTTACTTATTTATTTTTGAGTTGGAGTCTCACTCTGTCACCCAGGCTGGAGTGCAGTGGCAATCTCACAAGCCACCGCAGCCTTGACCTGCTGGATTCAGGCAATCCTTCCACTTCAGCCTTCCAAGTAGCTGGAATCATGGGCATGCGCCACCACACCTGGCTAATTTTTTTTTTTTGTAGATCTGAGTTCCTGCCATGTTGTTCAGGGTGATCTTGAACCTGTGGGCTCAGGCAGTCCTTTCGCCTCAGCCTCCCAAAGTGCTGAGATTATAGGTGTGAGCCACTACACCCAGCTGACACATTTATTCTTTTTTCTTTTTTTGAATTGAAATCTTACTCTGTCACCCAGGCTGGAATGCAATGGCATACTCATGGCCACCACAGCCTCAACCTGCTGGGCTCAGGTGATCCTTCCACCTCAGCCTTCCAAGTAGCTGGAACTACAGGCACACACCTGGCTAATTTTATGATTTACTGTTGAGATGAGGTCTCCCCATGTTGTCCAGGCTGGTCTTGAACCCCTGGCTCAAGCAATCCTCTCACCTTTGCCTCTCAAAGTGCTGGGATTATAGGCGTGAGCCACTGCACCTGGCCTATTATTAAACAATCTATAGTTCTGTGTGCTTTTAAAGATTTGAATAAGCACATGAGTTATTCTGCTAGTTTCTTGTTATGTTTTTTGGCAGTCTCTGTATTGATTCAGTCAGATCCTTGTCCATTGCCCATTGCAGGGCACATGCATGGCCTGGTCTTGCCCTGAGTCTCTGCTTATGAAGTGCTCTGTGAATGCCCACCATTGTCAAGGCTCAGTGCTGGTTCCCTTAATATCTTTACTTAAGTGCTTCTTGGGGTTTCCAGAGCAGGGTCACCCAACTTGCTGGGTCATGAGATTTACCTGAGGTATTTAATAATAAAGAATCTTGGCCCAGGCTCGGTAGCTCAGCCTGTAATCCCAGTGATTTGGGAGGCCGAGGTGAGTGGATTGCCTGAGCCTGTGGGTTCGAGACCCGCCTGGGCAACTTGGCGAGACCTCATCTCTACAAAAAATAAAAAATTAGCCGGGCGTGGTAGCATGTGCTTGTAGTTCCAGCTACTTGGAAGGCTGAGGTGGAAGGATAGCCAGAGCTCAGCAGGGTAAGGCTATGGTGCCCGGAAGTGTGCCACTGCACTCCAGTCTGGGTGACAGAGTGAGACTCCAACTCAAAAAAAAAAAAAAAAAAAGAGTCTTGGATCCTGGCATGATGGCATGCACATCATACTTGGGAGGCTGAGGCAGGAGGATTGCTTGAGGTCAGGAGTTCAAGACCCGCCTGGGCCACATATTAAGACCCTGTCTCTACAAAAACAAAAATTAGCCAGGCCTCCTGGTGGCATATGCCTATAGTCCTCAGGAGTCCAAGGCAGGAGGATACCTTAAACACAGGAGTTGGAGGCTGCAGTGAGCTATGATCACACCACTGCACTCCAGCCTGGGTGATGGAGCAAGACCTCATCTCTTAAAAAATGAAATAATAAGGTATCTTTATTTATGCCCCAGGTTTAGAGTCAGAGTTTATTTGTATCCAGTGTTGCATATAATTATTGCTCGAGACACTGGGAAAAACTGTCCAAACACTTCGAGTTTGCATCTGTTATGGTACTTGAACCCCCAGAACAGTTCCTGTGTGGGCCTGTCCCCTACAGGGGCAGCCTCTGCACTTTCCTGGTGCCTGGCACACAGTGGGGCCTCAGCTTGCGCACCCTGGAAGGAGTGCTGCTAGGCCTTCTGGGGTTGGCATGGGTCGCTCCTTCACGTCCGCTCTGCTCTTTCCCACGGTGTTCATTCTTCCCGGATCCTTGACCTCCCAGCCCACGCCCTTGTTTGTACACCAGCTCCTATCTCCTCCTTGCCGGAGACTTCCTGGACACGTGGCAGGATTGGTCCCCCTCTTCTTCACTTCCTGTCCCCTCCTTGCCTCCCACACTGCAATCCTTGCCTTGCTCCTGTCTCTGGCTTTGAGTTTTATGTCCTTGCTCCACTTCCCCACTGTCCTGGACTCCCCGAGGGGAGAGTCTGGGTCTTAGATCTGGTGACTGACAGGTACCATCCTTGCTGCACGCCAGGTGGACTTTCACTGCTGGATGTGTGGGAAGAACTGCAACAGCGAGAAGCAGTGGCAGGGCCACATTTCCTCTGAGAAGCACAAGGAGAAAGTTTTTCACACTGAGGACGACCAGTACTGCTGGCAGCACCGCTTCCCCACGGGGTGCTTCAGTATTTGTGATAGGTACGTGAGCCTGTTGACCTCAGCTATCATGGCCACCGCGGCATGAACTTGGAGCATCTGGGAGATAAAGTTCTGGTGTTACTGTGCTCTGATGGACCCTGACTTGGGTTTTGGCTCGGGGTATTAGTTGCTCTGTGGAAAGATATCATCGTCTTCTAATACTAGTTTGAAATGTCTTAAGATAATTGAATGGAGGCTGGGCACGGTGGCTCACGCCTATAAACCCAGCACTTCAGGAGACCGAGATGAGAGGACTGCCTGAGCGCATGGGTTCTAGACCAGCCTGGGAAACTTGGCAAGACCTCATCTCTACAAAAAATCTAAAAATTAGCCGAGTGTGGTGGCACATACTTGTAGTTCCAGCTACTTGGAAGGCTGAAGCGAAAGGTTCAACTGAGCCTAGCAGGTCAATGGGGTGACTATGAGCATGCCACTGCACTCCAGCCTGGGCGACAGAGTAGGACTCTGACTCAAAGAAAGAAAAAAGATAATTGAATGGAGAAGTATGTTCATTTGCATTTTCCCAAGTGGTCTTTGAGTTCATAGTTGTGATTCTCTACCGTTTGCCACAGCCTATCCTCAGAGCGATGTTCATCACGGCCTTTAAACTTTATTTCAGGGGTAAATCTAAAACTTAGGGCAAAGTAAAATGTTGACAGTGTCTTAGAAAGTTGTTCATTGAAACCGGGTACAATGGCTCATACCTGTAATCCCAGCACTTTGGGAGGCCAAGGCGAGAGGATTGCCTGAGCCCAGGGGTTTGAGACTAGCCTGGGAAAACTTGACAAGACTTGTCTCTCCAGTTAGTCACAGAATTAGTCAGGCATGGTGGTGTGCACCTATGGTTCCAGCTACTAGGAAGGCTGTGGCAGAGGATTGCTTGAGCCCATCAGGTCGAGGCTGCGGTGGCCGTGAGCGTGTCTCTGCACTCCAGCCTGGGCAACAGAGTGAGACTCCTAGTCAAGAAAAAAAGATGTTCATTGAAAAACTAGATAATTTTGAATTGCTCCTCATTTAATTAAATCCCTGTTTATATTTCATTTCCATGTTTAAATCCATGTGATCCTTAAAACTATTGAAGACTTTTTCACTTAATGCCACCTCTGATTTCCTTCTACTGTGTCTGGAATGACTCTAGTCTCTTTTTCTCTACCAGTTAGTACTTTTCATTGAATACATTCATATAGATTCAGGTACACATTTCCATATTGTGGATGTCATGAATATAAAATTATTTTTCTTGGCTGGAGATTCCTAGCTTAAAGTTGTATGCAATCATGGCCGGGCTCGGTGGCTCTGCCTGTAATCCCAGCACATTGGGAGGCCAAGGCAAGTGGATTGCCTGAGCCCGCGTGTTTGAGACCAGCCTGGGCAACTTGGTGAGACTTCATCGCTACAATAAATAAAAAAAGAGCTGGGCTTGGTGGCTTGGCCTGTAATCCCGTGCCTTTGGGAGGCTGAGGTGAGTGGATTGCCTGAGCCCGCGGGTTCGAGACCCGCCTGGGCAACTTGGCGAGACCTCATCTCTACAATAAATCAAAAAAAAAAAAATAAGCCAGGCGTGGTAGCGCGCGCCTGTAATTCCGGCTACTCGGAAGGCTGAGGTGGAAGGATTGTCAGAGCCCAGTGGTCAAGGCTGCAGTGGCCGGGAGCAGCCACTGCACTCCAGTCTGGGTAACGGAGTAAAACTCCAACTCAGAAAAAAAAGATTTAGCCAGGTATGGTAGTGCGTGCCTGCAGTTCCGACTACTTGGAAAGCTGAGGCGGAAAGATCGCCAGAGCCCAGCAGGTCGATGCTGGGATGGCCGTGAGCCTGCTACTGCACTCCAGCCTCTCGTCCCGGCTGGACGAGTGAGACACCAACTCAAAAAAAAAAAAAAAAACAAAAA
>NW_007248351.1:59323-70738 GCF_000164805.1 Carlito syrichta
GTGGTAGCGCGCGCCTGTAATTCCGGCTACTCGGAAGGCTGAGGCGGAAGGATCGCCGGAACCCAGTAGGTCGAGGCTGCGGTGACCAGGAGCGTCCACTGCACTCCAGTCTGGGTGACAGAGTGAGACTCCAACTCAGAAAAAAAAAGTTGTATGCAATCATAAAGTTAGTATATGTTTTCTAGAGTCATATATGGTTTCTAAAAACAACTCGTGGATACTCACAGCTGACTCATCCTAACAGGTATATGAACGGCGCCTGCCCGGAAGGAAGTGGCTGCAAATTTGCACATGGAAACGCTGAACTTCACGAATGGGAAGAAAGGAGAGATGCCCTAAAGATGAAGCTCAACAAAGCACGAAAAGATCACTTAATTGCCCCAAATGATAATGACTTTGGAAAATATAGTTTTTTGTTTAAAGATTTAAACTAATATGCTGGCTTTTATGTATGATACCTAATCAGAGCATTGACCAGAAACATTGAAAGTGTTCCCAGATGCGAGCAGAGGAGCCGCAGGTTTTCTGCTTGTATTGGCGTGTATCATTCCTCCTGAGCAGCAACCTACAGTAGGTAGGAAGGCGGCTGTTTTCAGGCTGGCCCCGCTCTCACAGAGCCATTGGCATCACATGGTGAAGTGACTGCAACCCGGTCGCCATCTGTTGAACAGACTTTTGGATGAAGTGTGTTGAGGAAGAGGATAAGGTTATGTCTAGGACGACTCTTTGAGTTGGTTCTTCATGTAAGAACCATGATGGAGAGAGAAACACTCGTACTGGGATCAGAATACATGATGGGTGAACTTCACATGTTTTAGCAGAATGATTTGTTTAATATAATAAAGTTTGCTACTTATCTGTATGTAGGTTGCTAAAAAGGATTTTGTTAACTCAGATTTTAAACCAAATAACCATTTAACACTAGTATATGTTAAATGGGGGTATTTTTCTGTATTTGTATGTTTCACTATAATAAGGGAACTGAAGATAACGTGCATTGAGAATATTTTCAAAAATAATCAGTTGACTCAAATTTTATTTCTTGGTCTTTTGCTGTTTAAATGATGATTTTGAGAGATTAAACTTGTACTGTTGGTATTATGTAGTGTATGGACCAATATTGCCTGTAATAAAGATTCTATATATAGATGTCTTTCATTTTTGGTGTGGTCCTTTCCCCACAAGGAATTGTTGAAACTGGGTACAAAAATGATGTGTTTTTTAAAAGACACTTTTGTTTAAGCAACGAATGACAATGCAAACGAGGGTGGGAGAGCAACCTGTCACTTTGCCCTCCTCTCCTCTGAACGTGGGCCAAGTAGGAGGTTTCTCTAGTTGACTGACACGGGGACTCTTCTAGGAGCTCTTCTGTGTTTCCTTCAGATGAGCTAGATGAGCAGGGGGAGAAACAGCTGATGAGGCTCAGCCTTTGGGATTCCAGAGACAGCTGTGTAGACACACCCTTGATGGAGCTCAGAGTCGTTCAAGACAGGATCTTCCCTGGGCTGTGCCATGCCATCTTTTTAAGCCCTTAGGCTCAGTCACTTCCTCATGACTTGGAGAAACAGAAAAAGGTCTTTGTTCTGCGTGCGTCCACACCAGATCTTAATGTTTGAGATACCATGGGTAATTGACGTTTATTTTTTTCCAAACTCTCTCCCACTGCATTTTCTGAGCCTCGGCTTTCCACCTTCTTAGCAATTCTCCACACTGAACATCCTTTTAGAAAATTCCATTTCTGCTAAATCGGGTTTCACATGCTGGTTTGCAGCTAAGAACCCGCCTGCCACAGCCTTGTTCTCAGCATTGGGAAGCCAGTGTTCATCCTGTGGGGATGTCACAGTTCCCTCCTACCAGCTTGGAGAAGGTGGGGTGAGGGAGGATAAAAAGGAAAGAAAACGTGGGAAAGAGCAAAACTCTGGTCCCTATTAGTAAAGGAAACAGCAATGACTGGCCTGTCTGCTGAGACATGTAATCTCCACAGGGTAGGCTTTTTTAATATTTAAAAAATTATTCTCAAATTCATTTAGCATAAACTACACCTTTTTTTTTTTTGAATCAGAGTCTCACTCTGTCACCCAGGATGGAGTGCAGTGGCGTGCTCACAGCAACTGCAGCCTCAACCTGCTGAGCTCAGGTGATCCTTCCACTTCAGCCTTCCAAGTAGCTGGAACTACAGGCGTGCACCACCACGTCCAGCTAATTTTTTGATTTATTGTAGAGATGAGGTCTCGCTATGTTGCCCAGGGTGGTCTCAAACCCGTGGGCTCAGGCAGTCCCCTCGCCTCTGCCTCCCAAAGTGCTGAGACTTCAGGCGTGTGCCATGGTGTCCAGCCAGACTTCACCATTTTTAAGTGTACAACTTAGTGGTTTTTACTGTATTCACAATGCTGTGCTGCAGTCACCAAAGTTTTAGAATCTTGTTGCTTCCTAAAAACCCCACATGCCTTAGCCATCACTCCCCTGGCCTCTCAAGCTCCAGCAGCCACTGCTCTTTCTGGATTCTCCTGGTGTGGACATGTCATTCACGGGATCGTACGCTGTGTGGCCTTTTATGACCACATACAGCATTTCCAAGGTTCATCTGTCATAACAGGTATCAGCACTTCATTCCATTGTATAGACAACGTTTGGCTAATTTTACCTATTTGTATTTTTTAGTCCTTCCAGGTCACAAGATACTTTGTTTATCCATCCATCAGTTGACAGACATTTGGGTGGTTTCCACTTTTTGGCTCTTGTGAAAGTGAACATCACTGGGTAAGTTTGTGTCCTCGGTGTTTTGTTGGCAGTAGAGGGCTGCCACATCTGCCACCAACAGGTGTATGGAGGTTACAGGTGAATCCTTCCTACCCTCAGGGACTCCTCTCTCCACCCAGTGCTGTCACCTCCTGCCAGGTGCCCAGGGCAGGCGGGTTCCTGCTCAGGTAACTGCCCTTCCCCTTGCCCTCACCCTTCCCTCAACTGCCTGCCCTGTGAGGACTGTCTGCATGGACCCCTTGGGAGATTCAAATACAGACTGCTTGTATTTGTTGCAGGGAATGAATGCCAGTTTATTTTTCTTACTTTTTCTTTATTTCAATAATAGCTTTGGGGTTACGCATAGTTTTTGGTTATGTAGTTGCACTGTATGGTTGTGAGGAAGTCTGGGCTTTAAGTGCACCCACCACCCCCACCTGTGCACATTGTACCAGACAGGTGATGTTTTTGCCTCTACCCTTTCCCCCACCCCCTTTCTGAGTCTCCAACATCCATTATACTATCCTGAATGTCAGCTCCTAGAAAGCCCATTCTGGGGTGATACAAAGATTCTAAGAATGCACATCATTGTCCAAAATTCCCAGGGCCAATGGCCTGGCCTTCTGTCTTTCATGACCCACTGTCCTGTCCCATAGTAGGTATGCTCTGCTTTGTAAGTAAGTGTTTGGAAGCTTTAAAAGTTCATGAGCAATGCTTCTCTCTGGTTCTAAAAGAAGACTCCTATCTGGGGACGTAGACAGCCATGTTTCACAATGACAGGGATATGTTCTGAGAAGTGTATTGTTAGGTAATTTTTTCGTTGTGTGAACATAATAGAATGTTCTTACACAAACCTAGATGGCCTAGCCTACTACACACCTAGGCTATATGGTACAACCTGATGCTTCTAGGAACCTGTATAGCATGTTCCTGTACTAAGTCCCATAAGCAACTCTAACACAATGGTATTTATGCATCTAAACAGTAAAAATACAATATTATAATCTTATGGCACCACTGTCACAGCGCATGACTCTCTCTCTCTCTCTCCAATATCCCTTTCTCAAACCCAACCAACTTCATTCTAGTATAAAAAGTGGCCATGAGCCGGGCTTGGTGGCTCAGCCTGTAATCCTGCGCCTTTGGGAGGCTGAGGTGAGTGGATTGCCTGAGTCTGCGAGTTCGAGACCCACCTGGGCAACTTGGCGAGAACTCATCTCTACAATTAATTAAAAAATCAGCCAGGCATGGTAGCGCACGCCTGTAGTGACAGCTACTTGGAAGACTGAGGCGGAAGGATCGCCAGAGCCCAGCAGGTCAAGGCTGCGGTGGTCGGGAGCGGCCACTGCACTCCAGTCTGGGCGACAGAGTGAGACTCCAACTCAAAAAAAAAAAAAAAGTGGCCATGAAAAGCTCAGATAGCCAGGCATGGTGGCTCATGCCTGTAGTCCCAGCACTTTGAGAGGCTGAGGCGAGAGGACTGCCTGAGTCCAGGGTTTCGAGACCAGCCTGGGCAACTTGGCAAGACCTCGTTCCTACAATAAATCAAAAAATTACCTGGGCATGGTAGTGGAGTGCCTGTGGTTCCAGCTTGGAAGCCTGAGGCAGAAGGATCGCCTGAGACCAGCAGGTCAAGGCTGCGGTGGCCATGAGCAAGCCAGTGCCCTCCAGCGTGAGCGACAGAGCGAAACTTAGACTTAAAAAACTCAAGTTGGGCTCGGTGGCTCAGCCTGTAATCCCGCGCCTTTGGGAGGCTGAGGTGAGTGGATTGCCTGAGCCTGCGGGTTCGAGACCCACCTGGGCAGCGAGACTCATCTCTACAATAAATGAAAAAATTCAGCTGGGCGTGGTAGCGCATGCCTGTTATTCCGGCTACTTGGAAGGCTGAGGTGGAAGGATCGCCGGAGCCCAGCAGGTCAAGGCTGTGGTGGCCGGTAGCGGCCACTGCACTCCAGTCTGGGTGACAGAGTGAGACTCCAACTCAAAAAAAACCCAAAAAACAAAAAACAAACCAAAACTCAGATACTGGTTGATGTGGACACATTAGGGCTGATCTAACTCAGAGAGCAGTGCAGTCTGAGTTCAATGACCTGGTATATTTTGAAATAAATTTATCATTGTTTTATTTATTTATTTGAATTAGGGTCTCATTCTGTTGCGCAGGCTGGAATACAGTGACCACTGCAGCCTCGACTTCCTGAGCTCAGGCAATCCTTTCACCTCAGCCTCCTGAGTAGCTAGGACTATTGTGCACTACCACACCTATTTTTTCTGTTTTCATTTTTGTAGAGATGGGGGTCTCACCATGTTGACTATGCTGGTCTGGAACTCCTGGACTCAAACAATCCTCCCTCCTCTACCTCCCAAAGTGCTAGGATCACAGGCATGAGCCACTGTGCCTGGCTATAATTGTTTTAGAAGAACATTCTGATGCCAGAGGAGCAGCCCAGTTGCTTAGAAAGGTAAGATGAAATGAGGCACCATTTTATTAATCCAGAGTGGTTTCCTGGCCAGTAAGATGCTGCCCTGCATTTGTTCACAAGGGATGACGGATCTCATGAGATAAACCACAGGCAGCAAAAGTACTTTGACCCTTATAAAGGCTTGTGCAAATGCCAGGCGTCTTACGGAAGCATAAGCATAGAATACTTTCTGTCCCAGAAATCTATGGTAAATGAGGACTGGTGACTTTTGACTTTGTTGTCATTAGTAATATTTCACGGAACTCAAATCTACATGAGGAAATCAAGAGAGTACATTAGAAGATTAATAGTAAAAATAAAACCATCTATAAATATATTTTTTCTCTTCTTAGCTTTTAAAAATAAAATTATATAAGAATAACACTGTAGGCTGGGCTCGGTGGCTCAACCTGTAATTCCAGCACTTTGGGAGGCCGAGGCAAGTGGATTGCCTGAGCCCACGGGTCAAGACCCACCCAGGCAACTTGGCGAGACCTCATCTCTATAATAAATCAAAAATTAGCCGGGCATGGTAGCACGCGCCTGTAGTTGTGACTACTTGGAAGGTTGAGGCGGAAGTATCGCCAGAGCTCAGCAGGTCGAGGCTGCGGTGGCCGGGAGCGTGCAACTGCACTCCAGTATGGGTGACAGAGTGAGAGTCCAACTCAAAAATAAAACATAAAAAAAAAATAGCACTGTATGCTTTGATCTGTAACATATAGATTAAAAACAAGCCAGGGCCGGACACAGTGGCTCAAGCCTATAATCCCAGCACTTTGGGGGGCTGAGGCGAGAGGATTGCTTGAGCCCAGGGGTTTGAGACCAGCCTCGCCAACTTGGTGAAACCTCATCTCTACAATCAATGAAAAAATTAGCTGGGCGTGGTAGCATGTGCCCATAGTTCCAGCTACTTGGAAGGCTGAGGTAGAAGGATCGCCAGAGCCCAGCACGTCAATGCTGGGGGGGCTGTGAACCTGGTCAACGGAGTGAGACTCTAACTCAAAAAGCCCCCAAAAAACATAATAACACATAAAAGGGTTGAGGAACAAGTTATATTGGTGGAGTTTCCATATTATATAGGAATTGTTAGTATGGGCCTGAAGTAGATCCTGAAATAATGTATATTGTAGTCCCTAAAGCAACTGTTAGGAATATAACTTTTAAAAAGGTAAAAATCATTAATAGGGGCCAAGTGAGGTGGCTCACACCTGTAATCCCAGCACTTGGGAGGCCTAGAGAGAAGACCGCTTCAGGCAGTTCAAGACTAGCCTGGGCAACATAGCAGGACCCCATCTATTTTTTTTTTTTTTTGAGTTGGAGTCTCACTCTGTCTCCCAGACTGGAGTGCAGTGGCTGCTCCCGGCCACTGCAGCCTCGACCTGCTGGGCTCCGGCGATCCTTTCACCTTAGCCTTCCAAGTAGCTGGAATTACAGGCACGTGCTACCACGACCGGCTAATTTTTTTATTTATTGTAGAGATGAGGTCTCACCAACTTGCCCAGGCGGGTCTCGAACACGTGGGCTCAGGCAATCCACCCACCTCAGCCTCCCAAGGCGTGGGATTACAGGCTGAGCCACCGAGCCCGGCAGGACCCCATCTCTTAAAAAAAAAAAATCACTAAAGGAATGCATGGTATACCAGAAAATATCTACTTACAAAAAAAGGCAGTAGAGAAGGAACAAAAAAGATGTGCAATACAGAAGACAAATAGAATGGCAGGTATGTATCAGCTACCAACACATTGAGCCTGGGTGGTTGATACACTGGATGTCTAGCCCACCTAGCAAGGTAGCCATTGAAGGCCTAGTATACATCCACAGAAGCAGAGCTAGACAAGGAGTGATGGAATTTGCACCAGGGCCACACAGCTCACCTGTGGTAGGGTATGGGGGTCTCCCTTTCTGCTTAGTCATGTTGTGCTTTTGTTTTTGGCATGATATCATATTACTTTAGTTCCCTCAAAGTTGTATTCCCACTGGTTTGTAGTTACTGACATTGAAGGCCAAGTGTTGATCTGAGGCCCCCACAGCTGTGTGACTATTCACATACCCTGGGGTACACTTGTCCCCTCTCCCTCATGGAAACCATTTCTTCCTGTCACTTTTTTTGTTTTTTGAGTCAGAGTCCCATGCTGTCACCGAGGCTGGAGTGCAGTGGCACGCTCACAGCCACCACAGCCTTGACCTGCTGGGCTCAGGTGATCCTTTTGTCTCAGACTTCCAAGTACTGGAACAACAGACATGCACCACCATGCCCAGCACATTTTTTATTTTTGTTTTGAGTTGGAGTCTCACTCTGTCGCCCAGACTGGAGTAGCCTCGACCTGCTGGGCTCCGGCGATCCTTCCACCTCAGCCTTCCAAGTAGCTGGAAACTACAGGCACACATTACCACGCCCGGCTAATTTTTTTTTTTTTTGGTTTATTGTAGAGATGAGGTCTCGCCTGTCCAGACGGGTCTCGAACCCGCGGGCTCAGGCAATCCACTCACCTCAGCCTCCCAAAGGCGTGGGATTACAGGCTGAGCCACCGAGCCCGGCTTCCCGGCTCATTTTTTATGATTTATTGTAGAGACAAGGTCTTGCCATGTTGCTCAGGCTGGTCTTGAACCCCTAAGCTCAGACAATACTCTCACCTCAGCCTCCCTAGTGGTTGGGATTATAGGCATGAGCCACCACGCCTGGCTTCTTCCTGTCACATTCAAATCACATTTCCTTCCACATTTCCTTCCACATTGACTTCACCTTTTTTTTAACATCACAAAATTTACTTGGAAAGCATTATAGCCTCATCAAGTTCTTATGCCTGCTGCCTAGAAATACCAAGACTGACACAGCTATTATAGTACAGAAAGAGTTTAGCATTGCAAAGCAGTCGAGCAAGGAAGACAGGAGATAGTTATCAAATCCACCTCTTGGAGTTTTAGGATAGGGTTTTTTTTGTCTTTTGTTTTTTGAGTTGGGGTCTCACTCTGTCACCCAGGCTGGAGGTCAGTGGCACGCTCATGGCTACCACAGCCTCATCCTGGGCTCAGGCAATCCTTCTGCCTCAGCCTTCCGAGTAGCTGGAACTACAGGCATGCGCCATCATGCCTGGCTAACTTTTCTTGATTTATTGTAGACATGAGGTCTCACCATGTAGCACAGGCTGGGCTCGAACTGTGGGCTCAGGCAATCCTCTCACCTCGGCCTCCCAAAGTGCTGGGATTATATGTGTGAGCCACTATACCCAGCCTAGGCTAGGGTGTTGTTTTTTTTTTTGAGTTGGAGTCTCACTGTCACCCACACTGGAGTGCAGTGGCCACTTCCGGCCACCGCAGCCTCGACCTGCTGGGCTCCGGCAATCCTTCCGCCTCAGCCTTCCAAGTAGCTGGAACTACAGGTGCGCACTACCATGCCCGGCTAATTTTTTGATTTATTGTAGAGATGAGGTCTCGCCAAGTTGCCCAGATGGGTCTTGAACCCGCGGGCTCAGGCAATCCTCTCACCTCGACCTCCCAACGTGCTGGGATTACAGGCTGAACCACTGAGCCCGGCCTAGGCTAGGGTTTTGTTGTTGTTGTTTTTTTTTTGAGTTGGAGTCTCACTCTGTTGCCCAGACTGGAGTGCAGTAGCCACTCCTGGCCACCACAGCCTTGACCTGCTGGGCTACGGCGATCCTTCCACCTCAGCCTTCCAAGTAGCCGGAACTACAAGCATGCGCTACCAAGCCCGGCTGATTTTTTGATTTATTGTAGAGATGAGGTCTCACTGCCCAGGCGGGTCTCAGGCAATCCACTCACCTCAGCCTCCCAAAGGCGCGGGATTACAGGCTGAGCCACTGAGCCTGGCTTAGGCTAGGGTTTTTAAGGGAATAATCTGACAGGCAGTGGGCTAGGAAATGGGCTTTGTAGACTGGTTGGAGATGAAGTCATTGGGAGTGTCCAAACTGTGTTCAGGCCACATAGTCATTTTCTGGGAGGGGGTTACAGGACTGGTTGGAGCCAGCTCCTTGGTATGTGTGCTGGGTCCAGATGGGGCCTCAGGTCCTTTAGAGGGCAAAGTCTGAAAAACATCTCAAATGCCATTAGCCAGGCAAGGTGTGGACTTGTAAACCCAGCATCTTGGGAGGCTTGAGATCGTTAGTTTGAGACTCATGATCTCTAATTGTCTGGGCAATTTAGTAAGACCCCATCTCTAATTAAAAATAAAATTAAAAAGGGGAAAAACCTCACCATTCTTAGATTTTATAACAGAGAGGCTATCTATAAAGAAAGTCCTGAGACCATTGGCTACTGACTCCTGGGCAGTAAGCTGTTACAGAGGAAGTTTAAGTGTAAGGTATGCAGGGGTGGGTCCTGGATATGAGACATGCCATCAAGGAGTTCTTGTCCTCATTATTTAAGGGAAAATATGTTTATCATCCTCACTGGCAGCTTCCTGCTCCCCAAGGATCAGGACAAGATTATAATCAATTGCTCTTCACTGAAGTGAAAGCAAACTTAGAAACAACAGATTTGGTAATTTCTAATTATAGCTGCAACTTTGCAGGGCTCAGATCTCTTTAATAGCTTTTACCCTATTCCCTATATTAATTTTTTTTTTTTTTATTCAGAGTCTCACTCTGTTGCTGAGACTGGGGGGCAATGGCTATAGCAGCCTCAACCTGCTAGGCTCAGGTGATCCTTCTGCCTCAGCCTCCTGAGTAGCTGGAGTTACAAGCCACCATGTTTGGCTAACTTTTTGATTTTTGTTGTAGAGATGCAATCTCACCAAGTTGCCCAGGCTGGTCTCCAACCCCTGGGCTTAGGCAATTCTCTCACCTTCACCTCCCAAAGTGCTGGGATTACAGGTGTGAGCCATCGCGTATAATTTTATATAGATGGTTTCAAAAGGACCTAACATTTGGAACTACAGAGGAACACATGTTACTGAACACCCTCTCTTGGGCACCACTACACATGTCTACTGGGAGGAGCCCTGAATAACTGTGTCTACAACAAAGAAAAAGTCTACCCATTATCCCCCAGCCTCTTTTCAGAGCCTGAGTCTGGGGTTGGCTAATTTCCTCTACTTCCTAAACAGTGAGTACTATAAACTTGACTTGTGCCCATGAAAAGAGCCACTGAGACATCGGAGGCACACAGTGGGGTGGGTCGCTGGAGGGGCTTTTTTTTTTTTTTTTTTTTTTAGTTGGAGTCTCACTCTGTCGCCCAGGCTGGAGTGCAGCGGCATGCTCACGGCCACCGCTGCCTCGATCTCCTGGGCTCAGGTCTTCCGTCCCAGCTTTCCAAATAGCTGGAACTACAGGCACGTGCCACCACGCCTGGCTAATTTTTTGATTTATTGTAGAGATGAGGTCTCGCCAGTTGCCCAGGCTGTTCTGGAACCCGTGGACTCAGGCGATCCCTTCACCTCAGCCTCCCAAAGTGCTGAGACTATAGCAGTGAGCCACCACGCCCAGCCTAGGGGGGCTTCTTACCCAGAGCAGGCCTTTGGGTTTGACTGTCTCCTCTACTAGCTTTGTGATCTCCAACACGTGACTTTCCCCAACCTATTTTTCCATCTACAAAGTGAGCACAGGAGTACAGGTCCTTCTAGGACTGCAATGCAGGGAGCTGGTGCCCAGCATACAGCACTCAGTGGATGCAGCTTGCTGACTGGGACATTGCAGTACTAAGATTTACTGAGCACTTACTATGGGCTCTTACCATCAATGCCTCGTTTAATTCTCAACAGAGCCCTGAGAGTACTACTATGACCTCCATTTCACAGATGAGTAAGTAGAGGTGCAGAAAGGCTAAGCGATCTCTCCATCCTGGGTCCTTGACCACTTCCTCGCCTCTGTGTGCTTCTTTCCTTTCGTTAAGATGGGATTAAAAACCTGCTTGTATGCCCTCCGGGGCCTGGAATGAGAGTAGTGGACACGACTGCTTTCGTCACAGCTTCGAAAACCCAGTGGAGCAAATGAGGACTACCCAGGTTCCCAGCAAGACCCGGAGACAGCAACCTCACGAGTCTCCAGCACAGACTCCTGGGACTGAAAGGAGTGGGGCGGAACCTGGGCACGTGACGGGGGCGGAGCCCGCGCAGACTCTGTGTATGCAGGCGAGGCCCGTGGCACGAAGGGCAGCGCGAAACGATCGCGCAATTTCGCGAGGACGGGGGCGTGACCTACCGGGACGGGACTTCCGGCCGTGTCGGCGTCCGCGCAGACTCCGTGGGCAGGGGGCGGAA
>NW_007248351.1:70968-77608 GCF_000164805.1 Carlito syrichta
TGCTCTGCGGGGCCGTGGCGGTCGGCTGCGCGCTGCTCCTCGCCCTGAAGTTCACCTGCAGGTGAGGCGGCCCGGACCCTCGGAGTTCCGGCCCGACGGCACGTGGCCGACTCTGGGCCTTCGGACCTGGGGGTCGCAGCGGCCTCCGCGGGGTCGTCGGGCCTGGCCTGGCCCGGAGCTCCGCCCCCTCCCCGGGCCCGCGGCCGCAACCTCCCACTTCCCCTCCTCCCAGCCGGTCCGCCCGCCCGCCGACCACGCGTGGAGGCTTCCGAGGATTTCCGCGTCCCCCGTCCCGTTCTAGTGCCCAGGGCCCCGAGCCGCTCGTCACCTGCCACTTCCGCCCGGTTGCAGAGCCCTCGTGGCTGCTCTGCCGCTTCCCCTGAAGCTTCCCGCGCCGCGACCCACAGCCGCTGGGGAGTCCCAGACCCCTCTGAGGATTTGTGCACGCCCTGACACCGCGACCTTTTGCGGCCACCTCCGGCGTGCAGAGCGCCCGCCTGGGCCAACGAGGACGGCCGACGACCCTATTCCCTCGCGCGGGGGCGGGGCAGGCAGTAAGCACGTAAATGTCATTGTTCAAGGCTTGAGTAAGTGCTGCTAGGCAGGGAATAGAAGCGATGAGAGTGGGACAGAAAGAGCTTCCTAGGGAAGCTCACACACGAAGCGGAAGAGGCCACCTGGGAAGGGCGGGGAGGCTGTTGAAGGTGGAGGGGGCAGCAGGCGCAGAGGTTCTGAGGCAGGTCGAGCTTGGTGTTCTCCTGGAACTGGAAAGACGTCTGAGGAGGCTGGAGCACAGTGAGCAGGAGGCGTGACAGCGGATGCGTCTCTTTTCAGGAATGCACACAGATACAATTTCGCTTTATGTTTGAGGTGTATTTCCGGTCCTCAGATCCACAATGTATCTAGTGGTACTCCAGTTTATAATATCTGTGTGTTGCCACTACATCAGCCTAGAGGAAGATTTCAGTTCAACAGTTTTGAGTTTGTTGAGTACAGTATGTGGCCCCTGTTGTCAAAGACGTGTCAGGGGATTGGGGATTTTAGTGGAAAGAGAACAAGTTATAATAGCTCTTACTGAACCTTTGCCCTGTGCTAGGTGCTGTACTACCAGGAGAGTTTCTTAATTTTGGCACTTAGTATTTGGGGCCAGATAATTTTTTTTCTTGTGCAGTGCTGTCCTGTGTCTTGTAGGCTTGTTTACCAGCACCCCAGTCTGTCCACTAGATGCCAGTAGCACACACCCCAGAGGTAACACCAACAGTGGCTTTCGACATTGCCTGGTGTCTCCTGGGAGCAGAGTTGCTTGCCTGGGAATTACTGTTTACATGAATGCATTTATTCATTTCGCACATAATTGAGAACCTTGTGTAGATTTCGTTTAAATCTCCCAGTCTTCAATAAAATCTGGATAAACTGTTGACTTTCCCTATTTACAGGTCAAGGAGTCCAGCCTTGGTCAAATTACAAAACCTTCCCCAAGTCACACCCACCTATTAAGTGACTGAACTGGAATTTGAGTCCTTTATTGTCAGGCCCTAGACTTTTAAACTTGCTCTATATTATTGTCTCCCACAAGGAAAATACATAAAGTATTTTACAAGTTAGTATGTTGGACAGTGGCATTTGGGTTCAAATTAGGAAGAGGTCCTCCCCTCCCCTCCCAGGGTGTGGAGTTTGTTGATTTCATTTTTCCATCTATAGAAAGAATGCTGATTGTTTGTTCCGAATCAGTATGACTTAATAGATGTGAAAGTCCTTTGAGATTTCAGAAGAAGAAAGTGTCAATCCAATTGCTAGAGCTGGCAGAGCAAGATCCTTACCTGCTTCAGGAAGTAGAGGGAGCTGGTGAATGACTGCTTATTCATCTCCTTTCTGTGTCACTGGCAAATTTGACAGTCTTTTTTGTTTTTTTGTTTTTTTTGAGTTGGAGTCTGACTCTGTCACTCAGACTGGAGTGCAGTGGCTGCTCCCAGCCACCACAGCCTCGACCTGCTGGGCTCCGGCGATCCTTCCGCCTCAGCCTTCCAAGTAGTCGGAACTACAGGCACTTGCTACCATGCCTGGCTAATTTTTGATTTATTGTAGAGATGAGGTCTCACCAAGTTGCCCAGGCGGTTCTCGAACCCGCGGGCTCAGGCAATCCACTCACCTCAGCCTCCCAAAGCGCTGGGATCACAGGCTGAGCCACCAAGCCAGCTGACAGTCTTTTAATAGACTCAGATTAATCTCCTTAGAGTAATTTTTGATTGAATGGTGTTATGGTACTATTTTATAACTGTACAACTGACTCTGACATTTCTATATTCCTTTTAAGATCTTTAGTGAAGACATGGGCTTAAGAGAGAAAGAATATTTTTATATTTAATTTTTATGAATAGCTCCAGGCCTGAAATTGGTGACCACCTGCTTAGGTGTCTGCTGCTTAGCTGAGTCCAAACCAGATAGTATAGAAATGGTTAATTTGGGGTTGAACCACAATTAATAATTGTACATTTCAGGACATTTACCTGTCTGCATGAAATCTCTATGACTTCATCATGCTTGCATTCCCTTTACTCTGATTTGGAAGAGAAAAAATGTGTGTAGATATGTATGTGTGCTTTACTGCATTTTGTAATTTCAAAGCTGCTGCAGATCCTCTTTGGAAGGAGGTGATGTAGGGTATAAATTTCATATAAAAATTGGGACTGAGCCGGGCTCAGTGGCTCAGCCTGTAATCCCGCACCTTGGGAGGCCGAGGTGAGTGGATTGCCTGAGCCCGCGGGTTCGAGACCCACCTGGGCAACTTGGCGAGACCTCATCTCTACAATAAATCAAAAACTTAGCCGGGTGTGGTAGCGCGTGCCTGTAGTTCCAGCTACTTGGAAGGCTGAGGCAGAAGGATCGCCGGAGCCCAGCAGGTCAAGGCTGCAGTGGCCGGGAGCGGCCATTGCACTCCAGTCTGGGTTGCAGAGTGAGACTCCAACTCAAAAAAAGAAAAAGAAAAAGAAAAAAAAAATTGAGACTGCAACAGTCCTCTCTTGTTTGTTTTTTTAGAGACTTGCCCAAGCTGGGTGAAGTGACTATTCACAGGCATCACTGTAGCTCACTAAACCTCAATCTCCTGGACTGAAGCAGTTCTCCTGCCACAGCCTCCTGAGTGGCTGGGATTATAGTCACCTGCTAGCATGCCCAACCATATCAGGCCTTCTTATTTGCAACCAGCTCTTGAGTTTTTTATACTAGGGACTTAAACTTTATAGCTGCAGAAAGTCTTGGATCTAGGTATAGTTCCTCAGAAATGTGAAGTAAATTGAAGGGTTAAATGGAAACTTGTGGATGTTTCTGATGGAGTAGAGGCAAGTGTTTCTTTTCCCTAGCTAATGTTGATTTTTGTTGGCCTTGTATTTTATCTGGTTCATTTACTTTAGGATCTTCTCTGAACAGGCAGAGCAAAAACACCAAGTTGATGATTACCTTCTTTTTTTTGACGGTCAGAGACCTACATTTTCCCTCAAATTGCATTAATTGATGCTTCACCTGCAATTTAAATGATAGAAAAGTAATTCCTCCAAAGAGCAGAATTTTGGATCTCTTGAAAATGTACCACTTTTCTACTACAAGGCCTTCCCCCCATCTTGGCATGGCTGCCTTCTTGTCATTCAGGTCTTAACATCCTAACCACCACCCTATCAGAGGAGCTACCGTGGCCATCTGTCAGATCATCTTGTTACATTTTCCAAATAGCTGGCTGGCTTGATGGCTCAGCCTGTAATCCCAACACTTTGGGAGGCTGACGTGAGTGAATTGCCTGATTCTTCATGTTTGAGACCAGCCTGGGCAACTTGGCGTGACCTCATCTCTACAATAAATAAGAAATTAGCCGGGCGTGGTAGTACACGCCTATGGTTCTGGCTACTTGGAAGACTGAGGCGGAAGGACTGCTGGAGCCCAGTGGGTCAATGCTGGGGTGGCCGTGAGTGTGTCCCTGCACTACAGCCTGGGCGATGGAGTGAGTCCAACTCAAAAAAAAAAAAAAAAAAAGGCTTTTTCCACATAGCGGTGGTCATTTTCTGTGTTTTATTGTTTCCGTGTCTGATTGCTTTCCTGCCTTCCTCCCCTAGAAAGTAAGCTCCTTGCTCACATTCAGTACTTGTTGCTGTGGTCTCAGTACCTGTGCCTGAAGCACAGTAGCCAATGCTCAATACCGTCTCTGATTATTAGTGTTTCAGGCTATGCAGATATTCTACACAGATGGAAAGTTCTTTGATTGGAGTTTAAAAATGTTAAATGGGTAATAAACAGGTGATTTGCTCTATTTTTTTAAATTTTTTTATTTGGAGTCTCACCTTGTCACCCAAGCTGAAGGGCAGTGGCATGCTCACGGCCACCCCAACCTTGACCTGCTAGACTCAGGTGATCCTTCCACTTCAGCCTTCCACGTAGCTGGAACTATAGGCACGTGCCACCATGCCTGGCTAATTTTTTTTTTTTTTTAGTTGGAGTCTCACTGTCGCCCAGACTGGAGTGCAGTAGCCGCTCCTGGCCACCGCAGCCTCCACCTGCTGGGCTCCGGTGATCCTTACGCCTCAGCCTTCCAGGTAGCTGAAACTACAGGCACACACTACCACGCCCGGCTAATTTTTTTTTTTATTTATTGTAGAGATGAGGTCTCTCCAAGTTGCCCAGGCGGGACTCGAACCCGCGGGTTCAGGCAATTCACTCACCTCAGCCTCCCAAAGCGGGTAATTTTTTTTTTTTATCATAGAGATGAGGTCTCGCCAAGTTGCCCCAGTTGGTCTCAAACCCCTGGGCTCAAGTAATTCTCTCACCTCAAAGTGCTGGGATTATAGGCATGAGCCACCACGCCTGGCCAATTTGTTCCTTTTAACAACACTTTTGCTTGTTTGGGAATTTTATATAAATGCAGTCATGTTATATGTACTCTTGAATATTTGTCTTTTTTCATTCAGCATATATATTTTTTTTGGGTTGCTGTCTTTGTCTCCCAAGGCTGGAGTGCAGAGACATGCTCACAACCACTGTAACCTTGACCTACTGGACTTAGGTGATCCTTCCGTCTCAGCTTTCCAAGTAGCTGGAAACTACAGGCGCATACCACCATGCCCAGCTAATTTTTTGATTTATTGTAGAGACAGGGTTTTACCAAGTTTCCCAGGCTGGTCTCGAACGCCTGTGCTCAGGCAGTCTTCTCACCTCAGCCTCCCAAATTGCTGGGATTATAGGCTAGAGCCACCATGCCCAAAGCATAATTATTTTGAGACTCATCCAAGTTATAGTATATATAAGTAGTTTTGTTTGTTTGTTTTTGAGTTGGAGTCTCATTCCATCACCCAGGCTGGAGTGCAGTGGCACACTCACTGCCACCCCGTCGTTTACCTGCTGGGTTCTGATGATCCTTCCCTCTCAGCCCTCCAAGTAGCTGGAACTAAAGGTGCGTGCTACCACACCTGGCTAATTTTTTGATTTATTGTAGGGACGAGATCTCACCAAGTTGTCCGGGCTGGTCTTGAACCTGTGGGTTCAGGTAGTCCACTCACCTCAACCTCCCGAAGTGCTGGGATTACAGGCTGAGCCATGGAACCTGGCCTATATGAGTAGTTTTTAAGCATTTTATTTTGGAGTAACATTTAAATAAACTGGAGTAAGACTGTAACTCCGTTTATCCTTTTACTGATGAGTCATGCCAACTTTCTGATGCTTATTGTTCACATGATTTCTGATTTCCCATCCTTATGCTTTTTATCCTGTTTTATATTTAAAACGTGTCCCTGTTAGTTAGCATATAATTGAGTCTTGCTTTATCTTTTTTCCTAATGAGGTTGCTTAGTCCTTTTATGTTTAATGTAATTGTTGACATGATTGGGTTTGAGTCAGCCTTCTTGTTACTTGTTGCCATTTGTACCTTCTGGCTTTTGTTCCTCTCTTGGTCCTTTTGTGCCTTCTTTTGGGTAATTTTTTTTAGGTTTCCATTTTAACTCATTCGCAGTCACTGACGTGAAATTACATCATTCCAAATTCTGTTCCTGGTTGCTGCTGACGTGAATTAACGTAATTCCAAATTATGTTTCTGAATAATATATATTCGGTTTATAATCCAAATAAAAATACAAAGTACAGAATGCTAGTCAGAGTGATGTCTGAGGCAAATACCGGATATTTCTGCAACTTTCAGCTGTATTGTGAAAAAGGTGACTATTTATTTATTTATTTATTTTTTGAGTTGGAGTCTCACTCTGTCACCCAGACTGGAGTGCAATGGCCCCTCCCAGCCACCGTAGCCTCGGCCTGCTGGGCTCCAGGATCCTTCCTCCTCTGCCTTCCAAGTAGCTGGAACTACAGGAGCGCACTACCACGCCTGGATAGTTTTTTATTTATAGCGGAGATGAGGTCTTGCCAAGTTGCCCAGGCGGGTCTCGGACCCACGGGCTCAGGCAATCCACTTACCTCGGCCTCCCAAAGTGCTAGGATTACAGGCTGAGCCACTGAGCCCGGCCAAAAAGTGACAATTTAGAAAAGACCATTTCACTTGTGCTACATGATAGAAGCTTGAGGCAGCCGGTTTCATTTTTAAAAAAATTTTCAGCCGGGCTTGGTGGCTCAGCCTGTAATCCCGCGCTTTGGGAGGCTGAGGTGAGTG
>NW_007248351.1:77628-93449 GCF_000164805.1 Carlito syrichta
CATATCACAATCCTAAGGGTTATAAAGATAAATAACAAAGCAACAGCCTATTTAACTGGAAAACAGGCTGTCTGAACATATGAGATTCCCAGAAGGGAGAGCTCCGGGGGGGAAAGTAACCACACTGGGCAAGTGGTCCGAAGTCATGGAGTTGCCTTTACTTTCCCCATCTCACCGAGTTAAAGAGGCCTAGTAAACACCCCCCCTGCCCACAAATCCCCCTCAATGTAGCCACCCCCTTTCCCTTTTTCTTAGGAACCAATCGGTAATATTTACCCCTTTATGCATTGCACTCCAGTCTGGGCCATGGAGTGAGACTCCAACTCAAAAAAAAAAATTTTTTTTTCACCCACACTCAGTATTAGAAAAGTGACAAATTTGCTAATCATGAATGTGTTAATATTTTCTATTTGTTTCTTAGCAAAACTGTTATGGTGGTGCTACATTAGTGCAGATATGTGGGCAGCTGAGGTGTTTACTAGGTCTCTTTAACTCGGTGAGATGGGGAAAGTAGAGGCAACTCCATGACTTCTGACCACTTGCTCAGTGTTGTTTCTTTCTCCTCCTGAGCTCTCCCTTCTGGGAATCTCATATGTTCAGACAGCCTGTTTTCCAGTTAAATAGGCTGTTGCTTTGTTATTTATCTTTATAACCCTTAGGATTGTGATATGTATTAGGATAAATGTATATTATTGTTCGTTACTTTTACTTGAATACCCTGGATAAGTACAGGCCAACTCCAACTAATAATCTTAGTGTTTTTATAAAACAATAATTTTTTTTTTTTTTTTGAGTTGGAATCTCACTCTGTCTCCCAGACTGGAGTGCAGTGGCCGGGAGTGCAGTGGCCGCTCCCAGCCACCGCAGCCTCTACCTGCTGGGCTCCGGCGATCCTTCCGCCTCAGTCTTCCAAGTAGCTGGAACTATAGGCGCGCGCTATCATGCCCGGTTCATTTTTGATTTATTGTAGAGATGAGGTCTCACCAAGTTGCCCAGGCGGGTCTCGAACCCATGGGCTCAGGCAATCCATTCACCTCAGCCTCCCAAAGGCGCGGTATTACAGGCTGAGCCACCGAGCCCGGCAAAACAATAATTTTTTATAAGACAATAATTAGTGTTTTCTTAACACCTAGAGTGGATTGTAAGCATCTCCCATGGCAATCTTACTATAGTGGTGATGTGCGTGTTCCCCTCCCATACTTATGAGCCTGTGGTGGTGGCTCCAAAACCCTGGAGATCAGTGGCTCCTGTGGAGTGCTAAGGTGTAGGTTGAAGTCTTTGGTGTGTGTGAGGTGAGAATATGGGTGATCCAAAGACATCCTTCTCTGTTCTCCACTGCCCTCCCAGCCCACACCTGCTGGGGGCAGAATCTCTGGGAATGCTTTCCGGTGTATTTTTCACATCTTGTATTTGCTCAGCCAGATGTTGCCTTGACTCCAGGACAGTGATTTTGGGACTCCATTTACTCATTCAGAAGAGAACTTCTCTTTTAAACTTTGTTCTCCTCGTCACAGAGCTATTGCTAGAAGAAGATAAACTAAACAATCTTGTTTGTGTTTGCTCTTTTTTAGTCGAGCAAAAGATGTGATAATACCAGCAAAGCCGCCTGTCAACTTTTTCTCTTCGAGGTCACCAGTCCTTGACCTCTTCCAGGGGCAGCTAGACTATGCAGAGCACGTTCGTCGGGACTCAGAGGTGGTACTGCTATTCTTCTATGCCCCGTGGTGTGGACAGTCTATTGCTGCCAGGGCAGAAATTGAGCAAGCAGCAAGTCACCTTTCAGACCAGGTAAGGCTGACATTCAGCCTAAGACTCCAGTGACTGTCCTGTGTGTAGGGCAGGATGTCCCCATAGAGACACCTTGCCCAACTATCAGATTTTGCCAGAATTACATTGGAAATTACAAAGCCTTCTATTAAGCAGCAGAAGAACTTTCCAGCTGTGATGGTTGTAGTAAGAAGCAAGAGTGGGAGCAGATTCTGTATCTCGGGACTCAGGCCAGTGCTTGTCCCAGGGTGCTGTACTGTTCGGTTTCAGTGTTGAAAGAGGTAGAGGGACTTAACATCCTAGTTCTTGCATATTCACCTGATATTTGATAGGCATTTTATGCAGGAGAAATTTATATATGAGGAGGGATTAAAAAAAATCCCAGAATTATCTCTTGGAGGGCAGTCCCCTTGTAGTACACTTGGAATTTGTTCTTCTGGATCAAATGGTCAACCATAGTTTTTATCTAGATGTTTAGAGAAGTTTGCGTCATAACTTACGGAGAAAGTGTCCCAAGTTGTAGCAAACAGGTGACTGGTTCTTCCACCATGACAGTGTACCTGCCTACACCACACTGAGTGTTCAGCAGCTTTTGACCAAAACCAGGATGATCCCCATTCCCCACCTTCCCTCTTGCCCTGAGTGACTTTTTGTTTTCCCAATGAAAAAAGTCCTCAAGGGGAAACATTTTGCTGATGTGGAAAGAGGTGAAACAAAAAATGGCAGAAGCATTAAATGACATCCGTATTGATGAGTTCAAAAACTGTTTTGAGCAGTGGAAAAAGTGTCTTGATAGGTGTATTGCATCAAACACAAAGTACTTTGAAGGTGACTGAAGTTTAAAAATGTAAGAATAAATGCACAATATTTTATAAATAAATTCTGGTTTTTTTGCGAGTCTCCCTCATATGGTATGATTTTAGTGTAATAAGGGTCACCTTTTTAATATATGAACCAGAACTATATTCAGCAGATATTTAATGAGTGCCACCTTTGGACTAGGTGAGAGGGATATATAGGCAAATAAGTTATCTATCTGTATGGCAGTGGTTTTCTGCTCACTGTATTCCAGCTGCCCTTTATAAAGTAAGTATTGTTTGACCCTTTTTCTATCCTGAAAATTCATAGATGATGAAACTTCTCTATACATATATTTTTAAATGATCTAATGTACTAATTGGAACATAAAAGTAAGGGGGAAGGAAAGTAATTTATAATTTTAGTATGTAAATGCACGGGCAAAACAAGTCCTGTACCTTATGTAGAACCACTGTGAATGGGATAGCTACAGGTGCAGACTGATGAAGGTGTGATGCGTTGGTGATTCCTGTCACACAGGACATTGCTCTTAGTGATTGAGTCTCCTGAATGGTAAATCCCTTAACCACACAAAGTACTTTCTGCTCTCACTTTTACACAGAAGCTTCATCCCTGAGAAATTCAGTGAAAAACTGCACTTTGGATTCACATGTAAAATGGAGTTAGGTTCTGTGTTTGGACAATAAGTTTTTCCTGAGCATCAGTGTTTGGCAGGCATTTCTAACTGCTCTGACATGATGTGAGTGACTATTCCCTGTGCAAAGCATTTTTGGGTCTACCAGGAGTATCTACCAGGGCCTCCACCCTGTGCATGCCCTGTAGCTTCTTCCAGTCATTGCAGCAAAGAAAGAGCTTCCACAGATTTCTAAGAGCCTCCTGCTCAGAATCACTGATCTGAGGTAACTAGTGTAGACAGCTGAGTTTCAGAAGTTCATTTGGAACTTTCGGGTTTGTTTTTCTTAGAAACAATGTTATAAGTGGTAGCTAGGCTTCCTGCTCAAGCCTGTATACCTTTTTAACCATTATATTCCTGAAAGTGTTACCAAGTACTGTTAAATATAACTCTCCATTCCTTATGACACTGATTCGGAGAGGGGGTTGGGGGGAAGTGCATTTTGTGTTCCAGTTGTGGACCATGGAACTTATCTATTCCCTGTCTTCTCTTTACCCCACCCCCCACCCCCCTAAAAATCGATAATAGTAATCAAGCTGGCAGATACTTCCAGGGAGGAAACAGGAACTCTAAGGAGCACTGGAAGGCAAGCAGTATGTGAGCATAAAAGACATCACCGGTTTGTCAGTCATTCCCTGAGTCTTCTGAATTTAGAGAACAGAGTTCACGTCTCCCATGTGGGAAACAAGAGAGGACTCGATTTTGTTTTAAGTTAAGTGTAAATTAGTTATCTTACTGTTAAGTAGTATGTCCTTGTGAGTGATAACATTGGTATAATAATAATGACATTTTGGTGTGCCGGGCCCTGTGTTAATTTTCACCACGACTCTGCAAGCTGCTGCTGTTGGTCCTGTTTTTCTGAAACAGAACCTCAGGATTAGAGGGGCGAAGTACTTTTAGCCATCACACAATGACAAGCAGTGGGTCCACAGTGACCAATGCTGTTTTTTAAAAAAAATTTTTTCAGCTCCTTCCAAATTGAGAGCTTATTGTTCCATGTTCTCAGTAGGGAAAAGGAGTGGTCTTGTTTTTGGAAAAGGGCAAAAACCTTTTGAACCGTAATACTTGATAAACTTGGTAAACATGGTAAATTGTGCCCTATTTTTGAGTGAAAAGTGAGATGGCAGCCCTAAGTGAAGATGTTATTGCTTTTTTCCCCCTCATAAACAGACTCTAAAAGGAGCTCTAGAGAGTTGCCACTAAGTCTTGAGCAATGATGATATTATAGTAGGATTAAAGTATTTAAAGGTGACTTTTCTTTTCTTTTTTTTTCAATTGGGGGGAAGAAGAAAGAGAGAGAGAGAGAGAAAGAGACTGGACTCCAGTCTAGTGCAGAGTAAAGGTGACTTTTCATTTGTAATCTGTCTTCATTGTCTAAAATAACATTACATTTTTTCAATCATAGCAAAGGTAAAAGAATTTTACATATACCTACCACCAAAATCTCCTCTTAATATTTTACTGTACTTATTTTATCATGTGTTCATCTAGCTCATCATCCTTCTAGTCTAAAGGTTCTCAACTAAGAGGCAGTTCCTTCCTCCCCTCTCCTAAGATATTTGACCACGTCTAGACATTTTTGGTTACTTCTGCTTGAGAGAGGCAGTGCTACTGGTATCTAGCGGTTAGAGGTCAGGGAAGCTGTTAAATACCCTATACTATCCTACATCCAGTTTAACAGCCTCTCTTAACAAAACAGGCATAACCACAAACCCCTATCATTCAGCCCAAAATGGCGTAGCGCCCAGTTTGAGAAGCTCTACTCCAGTCCGTCTACTATTTTTGGTACCTTTTTTTTTGCTTTTTTGTTGAGGGTCTCACTCTGTCACACAGGCTGGAGTGCAGGGACATGATTGCAGTTCACTGCAGCCTTCACCTTTCAGGCTAAGGTGATCCTTCTGTCTCAGCCTCTTGAGTAGCTGGGACTACAGATGTATGCCACCATGCTCAACAGTTTTTTGAATTTTTGTAGAGACAAGGTCTCACTATGTTGCCTAGGCTGTATTTTTGGTACATTTCAAAGTAAATTGCAGACATAGGGACACTTCTCCCTAAATATTTTAACATCTGCCTGTATGTATCTAATTATAGTTTTACTATTCAGTACAACCTCTTAGTAATCTATTGTCTTTATTAGTCTTTAAAATAGTCATTGAAAATAGTCCTTTGACATTTGTAATGTTTTATGTGCAGTAACTTTTTTTTCATTTTCAGATGCTCACTTTGACTCTCAGAAATATTCTTCTAAGTTTTTGTATAATCATACTTAGAAAAAACTCACTGACAAAAAATAAAATAAAAATAAATAAATAAAAGAAAAAACGCTCATTGGCACTCATTCACTTTAGAATTCAAAGCAAATAATTTTTTCTTGAGCCATACTCCAAATCCTAGCTAGACACTGTAGATAAGAGTATGTCTTTCTTTTTTCTTTTAGTGGTAAATGATGACCTTCTTTGAAAGTTAAGAACAGTTTTTTTCATGCTTTCTGTTTCATTGAAGAGCGGAATAGTTCCTATTTTTATAATTTCATCTTTTAAATCTTGGTAACTTTTCCGTTGTTACACATAGTCATTTGAAAACCTTTTTTGACTCTGCAGGTGTTGTTTGTGGCGATTAACTGTTGGTGGAACCAGGGAAAATGCAGAAAACAGAAACACTTCTTTTATTTTCCTGTAATATATTTGTATCATCGGAGGTAAGAATTTTTTAAGTGGTCTTTTTAATTCCAGTTGGGTTTGTCAATTTATAAATGAATGTTGTATTTTTGTCTGAGTAAAAGTATTAGATACTCACTATATAATACTGAGAAAATACAGATAAGCAAAAATAAATGAATAAAAAGGGATCTGGATAATATATATATACATATATATATATATTTTTTTTTTTTGAGTTGGAGTCTCTGTCGCCCAGACTGGAGTGCAGTAGCACGCTCCCAGCCACCGCAGCCTCGACCTGCTGGTCTCCGGTGATCCTTCCGCCTTAGCCTTCCAAGTAGCTGGAACTACAGTGTGCGCTACCATGCCCGGCTAATTGTTTTTTTTTTTAACTGTAGAGATGAGGTCTTGCCAAGTTGCCCAGGCGGGCTGGATCTGGATAATTTTATCCACCACCTATAATCACTCTATTTTTATTTATTTCTTATTGTGTATATACACATCCACCCTTCCTCTTCTGTTTTTTCTTTTTTTAAAAAGAGACAAAGTTTTACTGTGTTGCACAGGCTGGAGTATAGCAGCACAGTCCCAGCTTACTGCAGCCTTGAACTTCTGGGCTCAAGGCATCCTCTTGCCTCAGCTTCCCGGTAGCTGGGACTATATAGGCATGCACCATCATGCCTGGCTAATTTTTAACAACATTTTTGTCTTGATGGTGTCTCACTATGTTGCCCAGATTGCTCTTGAATTCCTGACCTCAAACTATCCTCCATTCTTGGCCTCCCAAAGTGCTGGGATTACAAATGTTAGCCACCAAAGTCCACCACCCCGTTTTTTAAAACTAAAAATGGGATCAGGCAGTAATGCTTTTTCCTAAACTGCTTTGAAAAAAAAAACAAAAAACCTTCTGCGAGCATCTTTTCATATCATTATTATTTATTTATTTATTTATTTTGAGTTGGAGTCTCACTCAGTTACCCAGACTGGAGTGCAGTGGCCGCTTCCAGCCACCGCAGCCTTGACCTACTGAACTCCGGCGATTCTTCTGCCTCAGTCTTCCAAGTAGCTGGAACTACAGGTGTGCACTACCATGCCTGGCTAATTTTTTGATTTATTGTAGAGATGAGGTCTCGCCAAGTTGCCCAGGCGGATCTCAAACCCGCGGGCTCAGGCAATTCACTCACCTCAGCCTCCCAAAGGCACGGGATTACAGGCTGAGCCACCGAGCCTGGCTATTTATTTATTTTTATGAGTTAGGGGTCTCACTTTGTTGCCCAGGCTGCAGTGCAGTGACATGATTATGGATAACTGCAGCCTCCAAATCCTGGGCTCAGGAGATCATTCTGCCTCACCCTCCCATGTAGCTAGGACTATAGGCACATGCCACCATGCCCCGCTAATTTTGGTATTTTTTATAGAGATGAGGGCTTGCCTTGTTGCCTAGGCTGGTTTCGAACTCCTGGACTCAAGTGATTCTCCCGCCTTGGCCTTCCAAAGTACTGGGATTTACAGGTGTGAATCACTACACCCAGTGAGCATTTTTTTTTAAATTATCAAGTTTTCTGTTTTATTTAAGATTTTAGTTTTAATTCTGAAGAAAGAGATACATTTCTTTGTTTTTAGTTTTAGCGTCAGATTATAACCAGGTTTCTAATTTCTTTTCTCATGTCTTTTCAATACTGCACAAACATCCAGAAGCTATAGGGTTAAGTAAAACTCTGAAAGCAGAGATCAGAGATTTGCTCCTGATGGTTAAGAGGGCTCCAGAGCAATGCTAAGCATTGTTTTTTTGAATCGGAGTCTCACTCTGTCACCCAGACTAGAGTGCAGTGGCCGCTCCCGGCCACCGCAGCCTCGACCTGCTGGGCTCCAGCGATCCTTCCGCCTCAGCCTTCCGAGTAGCCGGAATTACAGGCACGCGCTACCACTCCCGGCTGATTTTTTATTTATTGTAGAGGTGAGGTTTCGCCAAGTTGCCTAGGCGGGTCTCGAACCCGCAGGCTCAGGCAATCCACTCACCTCAACCTCCCAAAGCGTGGGATTACAAGCTGAGCCACCGGGCCCGGCTTTGTTTTGTTTTGAGTTGGGGTCTCACTCCTTCACCCAGGCTGGAGTGCAATGGCATGCTTGCTTATGGCCATCCCAGCGTCAACCTTCTGGGCTCCAGCTATTTTTCCTCCTCAGCCTTCTGCGTAGCTGCAACTACAGATGCAGGCTACCCACGCCTGGCTGTTTTTTATTTTATTGTAGAGACATAGTCTCGCCAGGTTGCCTGGGCTGATCTTGAACCCATGGGCTCAGGCAATCCACTCGCCTCGGCCTCCCAAAGTGCTTGGATTACAGGCTGAGCCATCACGCCCAGCTGTATTTTGCTCTTAACAGTAAACTTAATGTGTTCTGTTTAGAGAGAATAAATGGTTATGCAGGTGTTGAGTTTCATGATTCCCCTCATCCCCACCACCTGCCATCCAATTACATTTTGAAATGTATGTTGTGTTCAGGATTGAAGAGAGCTATGTGAGAATTCTGATTAGTTCAGGAGGGTAACTGAATGGTGGTGGTGTTGCTTAGCAGTGCTGAAGCAAATTCTTTGGGTCTCTAAGCACAATGGGAAGGCAAGGAAGGCAGGTTATTTATATAGGTCATTGACTTTATACCCTCACATAATTTTTTATTGTGAAAAAGCTTTAAATAGGTTTTAGGTTCATTTGTGTAAGTGCCTGTGGGAATACTTAATAACTATTATTTGTTTATTTATTTTGGCCTGTTTCTTCTTCTGAGGCAGCTACTTTTTGGTAGCCAGGGACCAACTGCTCAACTTGTTTTCAATTTCAGAGTGACTTACAGAAGGAAAGTATGCCCACCTATGTTGAATTGTGTAGTTAAAATCCTGGAATCCTTTAGCGTGTGGTCAGTTTCCAGGCCAGTCTTTCTGTTTTAAAATAAATAAATATTGTGAGAGTTAATACTTTTTTCAGAGACAGGAATGAATTTGCAATTTAAGCTCATTGGAGGGTGAGGGCTACTTGTACCTCCCCTCACCTAAAATGCTCTTCTTCATTAGCCCTCCAGTTACCTTGTGAGCAAAGCAGGTTATTTCTGGCAACCCAGTAGGATCCTAAAGCAAGACATTTTCATCTGTAGTACTGATGATTTTAGTTATACATTAACGGTTTAATGCATGGTGTATTTTTTATTTTTTATTTTTTTGGTACTAGTTTTGGACCAATTGAATACAAAGGCCCTATGAGTGCTGTTTACATTGAGAAGTTTGTACGCCGGGTGATGAAACCACTTCTCTACATCCCATCTCAGTTCGAATTACTAGATTTTCTCTCAAACTATGAGGTACCTATCTTTCTTATATTCTTCTCCCTATCCAAGGCTTTTCACTGTGTTGTGTTGGATTGTTTGTATTAAAAGGTTTTTTTGCTTTTTTTTTTTTTTTTTTAATACCTCCTGAATTGCGGCAATTAAATTGCAGTAGGCCCCAGTTAAATGCTTTTTCAGATACTGATCATAAGGATGGCTTGTCCAGTTGAGCTTTAAGAGAATAGCATACTTTCAAAATCTTGTCTATTTTGGGGTAAGAAGTTTCAGTATTGCCTCATAGTTAACTTTGAGTACAAGAGAATCAACTTACAATATATATATGCAGCTGTAGATTTCTGATGTTATTTGATACTTTATAGCATCATACTATAAGAAACCTGGTTTTTCTTGTCAGTTGTAATTAGCTTTTTTCTTAACTGGAAATATGTTCCTTTCCATTTTATTAAGTTCATAACTGTTTCAAAATCTTATTTTCAGAAAGCTTCCTAACTTTCCTAACATGACTTCTTTCCTTCAACCCCTGATAAATTATTTTTTATATGTAGTTACAACAAAACCAAGACCATAAATACCTGATAGTAATAAAAACCATGTAAACCCAGACCTTACCGACAATTAAGAATTGTGATGGCTGAATTTTATTTTTGCCTTTTGCACCATGTATATTTTATATAGATTGTGAATTTTTCCCCCAAAAACATTATCTGTAGCTTTTTTCCTGTCAGGCTAGGAAACTTATTTATGTGTTAACTATTAGCAGATTTCTCAAACTATATTGTTAATGTGTAGTTATTTTACTTACATTTCTTAGGTATGCATCAGAGTGAATGTTCCTGGATATTTAGCATTGAGAGAATTTGAAATGTATATAATATTTGCTGGAATTCTCTACTTATATAAATATATTTGTTTTGTAATTGGGATGATAAAAATGACCTGCAGAGGCCAAGAGGTCATCCTTTAGTTATGCTCTGTTGGAACTTTTGTAGAATACTGTGCTCAGTTTTGATTAATACCTTTTTTAAGTTAGAGTCTCACTCTGTCACCCAGGCTGGAGTACGCTGACATGCTCATGGCCACCACAACCTCAACCTGCTGGGCTCAGGTGAGCCTTCTGCCTTAGCCTTCCAAGTAGCTGGAACCACAGGCATGCACCACAATGCTCAGCTAATTTTTTGATTTATCTTAGAGACAAGATCTCGCCAAGTTGCCCAGACTGGTCTCAAACCCGTGTGCTCAGGCAATCCTCTTGCCTCCCAGAGTGCTGGGATTACAGGTGTGAGTCACTATACCTGGCTATTTAATACCTTTTTTTTTTTTTAATTTAAATTTTTGCTGAATCTCTTCTGATAAAGAGAAAAATGGGAGAGTTTTGAGCCAGTTTTTCTTCTTTAGTTCTCAGCAGAAATCATGCAATGAAGAAGACGACTCAACTAGGATTCTGTAGACCTGGATTTTGGCACTGACATTAGCAAGTCTCTAATTTTGAGTTTCACTCAGATTTCTTATCTCTAAGCAAGTTGGCTCAGGTAATCCCTCCTAAGCCATTTGGCTTCAGTGAAATGTAGAGACTGGAAAGAGGCAGACAGAAGGTTCATAAGTTTTTGGCTGTTAAAGTATTTTTGAGGCAATGCTTTTGAACATCTGTATCAGAGATCTTTTGAATCCTTTTGTATTGATTGCCTCAGCGTTTCTAGTGTTCTCTCTAGTTGTATCTGTAGGAGAGAGACAAGTACACACGCATGACTGGGCAGCAAGCATGATTTCTTAGCTTCAACCGTGGCATTCTTTGCATCTGCTTTTCAGCAGTGCTTTCAGAGATTGCACTGCAAGTATTTGGCATGGAGCTCTCACGTCATATTCACTGATAGCTGATGACATTACTCGTGGTTTTCTGACAGACCACTTTATAATGTACAGTAATTAGACTGCCTTTAAAACCAGCACCAAAAGAATGCCACCAAGATGAGACCCCTAGGTTTTATCATAATAGTATCATCTTTTGTTGGGTTTTTCACTGAGATGAAATTGTCTGGTTGGCAAGAGACAATATTAGTTGTGAAAGAGTTAGGTAGTCAAGCCCAGGATAGCACTTGTGAAACCATTTATCTTTTGAAACATATTAAATAGTACAGCCTGTCATTTTCATAACACTCGAAGATAATGTTAAAATTCTAGATCTGGAAATAAAACCATTGTCATGGTTTTGTGACAGTAAAATGGTTAGAAAAATTCAGTGAATTTTTGGAGGCCCTGGCTAGAGCACAAAGTGCTTTTGGATATTCTGCTAAATTCAGGTTTCTCAACCTTGGCAGAATTGACATTTGGGGTCAGATAAGTCCGGGTTGTAGGGAGCTGTTCTATGCATTGCAAGGTATGCAGCTGTATCCCTGGCCTTCACCCACTAGATGCCAGTAGCACCTGTCCTTCCCCTCAGTCACAAGAAGCAAAAATATCTCTAGTCATTACCAAATATTCCTTAGGGGGCGATATCGCCCAGTTGCTCTAAATGATTCAAAATTTCCCCAATTAAGGCCTTAAAATGAGGGTGTTAGTACAAACATATCTTTTTTCTTTTTTTGAGTTGGAGTCTCACTCTGTCACCCAGACTGGAGTACAGTAGCCGCTCCCGGCCACTGCAGTCTCGACCTGCTGGGCTCCGGTGATCTTTCCGCCTCAGCCTTCCAAGTAGCTGGAACTACAGGTGCACGCTACCACGCCCAGCTAATTTTTTTATTTATTGTAGAGATGAGGTCTCGCTGCCCAAGGGGATCTCGAACCCGCGGGCTCAGGCAATCCACTCACCTCGGCCTCCCAAAGTGCGGGATTACAAGCTGAGCCACCGAGCCCGGCCTGCACATCTTTTTTCATGTGGCACTCAAAGGGCTGGTCAATTAGTTGGAAGTTTTATTTGCTTACAGTAGTGGAAGTAGAGACAGGATAAAAGCTAAACAGTGCCTTGACTAGAGAATTCTGGAATGTTATCTCTGGGAGACTAGAGTTAGGAGTGAGTTATATTGTCATTAGTAGAGCTGACCCTGATACTCAACTTTTTTACTTAAATTATTTCTTCTGGCCAGGCGCAGTAGTTCAAACCTGTAATGTCAGCACTTTGGGAGGCAAAGGCGACAGGATTATCTGAACCCAGGTCTTCGAGACCTGCCCGGGCAACTTGGCAAGATCTCATCTCTCCCAATAAGCCAAAAAGTTGGCTGGGCGTGATGGCACACACCTGTATTTCCAACTTCTCGGAAGGCTGAGGTGAAAGGATTGCCTGAACCCAGCAGGTTGAGGCTGCTGTGACTGTGAGCGTGCCTCTGCACTCCAGCCTGGGTGACAGAGTGAGACTCCGATTAAAAAAAAAAAATTGTTAATTTAAAGAAATCTTATGGCCGGGCTTGGTGGCTCAGCCTGTAATCCCAGCACTTAGGAAGGCCAAGGCAAGTGGATTGCCTGAGCCCGTGGGTTTGATATCAGTCCTGGCAACTTGGTGAGACCTCATCTCTATAATAAATCAAAAATTAGCCAGGCACGGTAGCACGTTCCTTTAGGTCCGGCTATTTGCAAGACTGAGGCGGAAAGATCACCAAAGCCTAGCGGGTCGACACTGGGGTGGCTGTGAATGTGCCACTGCACTCCAACCTGGGTGACAGAGTGAGACTCCAACTCAAAAAAAAAAAGAAATCTTACTATGAAGGAGACTTGTTTTGGTCAAAAGCCATATCTCCTAATTTATATTTTTTATAAATATGGATTTCAGTATTGAGTGTGTTTAAGTATATCAAAGTTAGGTGGAAATAATTAATGTTTTGTGGCACTTACGAGGTTTGTCATAATGACAGATTTTTTTTTCTTGACTTATGTGTGTACATGTGTTTGTGATACCTTTAGGAATGTGTATGATAATTTTCCCTTCATATTTGAAAAAACATTGATTAATTATAAATTTGTCTCTAATCTAGACATTTGTGAACAGTTTAGACCATCATAAAATTATACAGTTAGCATTTGTTACTTGGGAAGTGATGATACTCTAAAACAAGCAATTTTCTTTATTGACATAAACTTTTATTACTTGCATATGCAACTATTCATATGTATTTATTCTGTTATAAAAAGGAATGGTGTAATTGTATCTTGGTTTGAATTTTTGTAACTCTTACAGTGGAATCCTTTCAAATACTTGTTCTAGATGATTTGATTTTGAATTACGTAGAAGAGTAGAAGTTTTTAACCAGTAGAAAAATTTTATTTTATTTTTTTGGGGGGTTGGTGTCTCACTCTGCCATCTAGGCTGGTGTGCAGTGGCATGCTCCTGGCCACCACAGCCTTGATCTGCTGAGCTCAGGCGATCCTTCCATCTCAGCCTTCCAAGTAGCTGGAACTACAGGTACACACTACCACACCCAGCTAATTTTTTGATTTATTGTAGAGACTTGGTCTCACCATGTTGCCCAGGCTGGTCTTGAACCCGCGGGCTCAGGTAATCCCCTCACTTCGGCCTCCCAAAGTGCTAGAATTATAGGCTTGAGCCACCGTGCCCGGCCACCTGTAGAAATTTTTAAATTTCACTTAGGTATCTCAAACCCACCCCAATTATATTGGTAATCATTAACCATAGTTTTATGCTTGTAAAATATGATTCTGAGCTCAGAAACCATTTCTAGGAAAACAGTTTTGCCTTTAACTTACTTAAAACATTACTGAAAGACATTAAAGGGTGAGAATTGTTAGGTATTTAACTTTATAAATTCTGAAATGATTTAGTCATTGTTTGCAAAGAAATAATGAGTAAATTATTCATTGCTAAGTGCCCTTCAGTTTTCAAGCGCTTTTCTTTCTCTTTTTTGGGGGTGGGGGTCAGGGGTCTCTGTTGCCCAGGCTGGAGTACAGTAGCTTGATCATGGTTCACTATCACCTTGACCTCCTGAGCCCAGAACTACTGACTGGGATTACAGGTGGGTGCCACCACACCCTGGTAATTTTTTTAGTCACCAAGTCTTGCTATGTTGCCCAGGCTGGTCTCAAATTTCTAGGCTCAAGTGATCTTCCCACCTCAGCCTCCCAAAGTGCTGGAATTACAGGCGTGAGCCACTGTGCCCTACTAAGTGCTTTTATTTTTGATGTTCCCAACAATTATGTAAGCTAGATGGAAACTGTAGATCCTTTGAACAGGTTAAGCTAATGAACACAGCTGGGCTTGGTGGCTCAAACCTGTAATCCCAGCACTTTGGGAGGCCGAGGCAAGAGGACTGCCTGAGCTCGAGACCAGCCTGGGCAACTTGGTGAGACTTCTTCTCTACAACAAATCAAAAAAATTCAGCCAAGCATGGTGACGTGTGCCTGTAGTTCTGGCTACTTGGAAGGCTTAGGCAGAAGGATTGCTGGAGCCCAGCAGGTCGAGGCTGTGGTGACCAGGAGCATGCCACTGCACTCCAGTCTGGGCAACAGAGTGAGACTCCAACTCAAAAAAAAAAAAGAAAGAAAAGAAAAAAAGAAAGCAGCAGCTAAGGAACAAAGAGGTTGTAATTTACCAAAGCAGATACTGGACTGTAGCCCAGGCCTTCTGGCTCCCAAGAATCTTTCTTGACTTCCATGTTCCTTCCTCAGAGAAATGTTTAAGATCCTTGAGTTGAAATTTCAGCATCTGTCTGAGGTTAAAACTTTAAATATTTGACTATTTTATGTCATTTTTTAAAAATTGGAGTCTTACTTTGTCCCCCAGACTGGAGTGCAGTGGCATGATTATGGCTACCACAGTCTCAACCTGCGAGGCTTAGGCGATCCTTCTGCCTCAGCCTTCCACGTAACTGGAACTAAAGGCACACGTCACCATGCCTGGCTAAATTTTTTTGATTTGTTGTAGAGAAGAGGTCTCACCAAGTTGCCCAGGTTGGTCTCGAGCTCAGGCAATCCTCTTGCCTCGGCCTCCCAAAGTGCTGGGATTATAGGCTTGAGCCACCAAGACTTTCCGGTAATTTAATTTTCAAAGTAATTAGTTATATGGCTTTTTTAATTTCAGCATTTTTAAGGCATCATTTGTCTTAGGTATTGGTAGCTTCTACATCAATAATGCTTTCTTAGCCAAATGTGTAATCTCAACATTTGGAAGCTGAGGTGGGAGAATTGTTTGAGGCCAGGAGTTTGACATGAGCCTGGGCAGCATAAGGAGACCCCATCTCTACAAAAAATAAAAAAATTAGCCAGGCTAGGGATATGCACCTGTATTCCCAGCTACCCTAGAGGCTGAGGCAGAAGGCAGGCCAAGGCTGTGGTGAACCACTGGATCATACCACTGGATTCCAGCCTGGGTGACAAAACGAGATCTTAACTTGTAAAAAAACCCAAGGCTTTCTTTTTAAATCACTCAGCAGCATCATTTAACTTGAACCTTGTAATTTACCCATCAAATACCAACAGTATTATTTTTTAGAACTCTTATCTTGTATCTGCAGCCAAAATATTTTCCAAATTTTGTGAATTTCTAGAATTTATTCAACTAAAAAAACATTTATTGCCGGGCTCGGTGGCTCAGCCTGTAATCCCGCGCCTTTGGGAGGCTGAGGTGA